>NW_028240919.1:0-557126 GCF_964263255.1 Lissotriton vulgaris | reverse complement strand
TATACCCCAGCCAGGACTTTGAGGCCATCGACCCAACATTTGCTATCAGTGCCTTAAATTCATCCGGGCTAGGAAAGGGGGACGGTCATTGCAGGTCAAGTCAAGTCAGAAAATTTATTTGGCGCACTACATACCCAGAGGGTCTCAAGGCGCTAAGGAGGGGGGGGAGGATTACTTGTCAAATATCCACGTTTTAAGTTGCTTTCTGAAAGCTAGGTGGTTCTGGGTAAGGCGAAGGTAAGTGGGGAGTGAGTTCCATGTTTTAGCAGCCAGGTAAGAGAAGGATCTGCCTCCCATGGTGGTCTTGTTGATGCGAGGTACAGTGGCGAGGGCTTGGCTGGAGGAGCGTAGTTGGCGGGGGGGGGGTGTAGAAGGACAGTCTTGAGTTGAGGCATTCCGGTCCGATGTCGTACAGTGATTTGTGTGCGTGGGTTAGCAGTCGGAAAGTGATTCTCTTATTGACGGGTAGCCAGTGGAGGTCTTTCAGGTGACCAGAGATGTGTTCATTGCGTGGGATGTCTAATATGATTCTGGCTGAGGCGTTTTGGATTCGTTGGAGTTTCTTTTGGAGTTTAGCGGTAGTGCCTGCGTAGAGGGTGTTTCCGTAGTCCAGTCGGCTCGTGACCAGAGCGTGGGTGACTGTTTTCCAGGTTTCGGTGGGGATCCATCGAAATGTTTTTTTGAGCATGCGAAGAATGTTGAAGCAGGATGAGGATACGGCGCTGACTTGTCTGTTCATTGAAAGTGAAGAATCCAGGATAACGCCTAGGTTCCGTGCGTGGTCTGTCGGGATGGGTGCTTTGGTGCTTTTCCAAGGGCTTCCGGCCACCAAGAGTCGTCCCATGCGGAGGGGGATGTGCCTAGGATGAGGACTTCTGTTTTATCTGAGTTCAGTTTCAGACGGCTGTGTTTCATCCATTCAGCAACTTCTTTCATTCCTTCGTGTAGGTTAGTTTTGGCGGTGATGGGGTCCTTGGTGAGAGAAAGGATCAGTTGAGTGTCATCTGCGTAAGAGATGATGTTGAGGTTGTGTTGGCGGGCGATGGTCGCGAGGGGGCTCATGTATACGTTGAAGAGGGTGGGGCTGAGAGAGGATCCTTGTGGTACGCCACAGATGACTTCGGTGGCCTCGGACTTGAATGGTGGAAGGCGGACTCTCTGGGTTCTTCCGGTGAGGAACGAGGTGATCCATTCAAGTGCTTTTCCATGTATTCCGATGTTGCTGAGGCGTTGTAAAAGGGTGCTGTGGCAGACTGTGTCGAATGCTGCAGAGAGGTCGAGGAGGATGAGGGCGACTGTGTCTCCATTGTCCAGTAGAGTTCGAATGTCGTCTGTTGCTGCGATGAGGGCGGTCTCAGTGCTGTGTTTAGCTCGGAAGCCAGATTGTGAGGAGTCGAGGGATTTGTTGGCTTCGAGGAAAGCGGCGAGCTGGTTGTTGACAGCTTTCTCGATTACTTTGGCCGGGAATGGAAGGAGCGAGATGGGGCGGTAATTTTTGAGTTCGGTGGGGTCCGCTGTGGGTTTTTTCAGAAGGGCGGTGAGTTCAGCGTGTTTCCAGTTTTCCGGAAAGGTGGCGGAGTTGAAGGAGCAGTTGATGACGTCTCGGAGGTGCGGTGCTATGACGGAGTCTGCTTTGTTGAAGATGTGGTGAGGGCATGGGTCTGTGGGGGATCCTGAGTGGATGGAGTTCATCAGGCGGATGGTTTCCTCAGTGGAGATTGGGTTCCAGTCGTTAAGGGTGTTCGCGGGGGAAGAGTGTTCAGCATGTGGTTGGGTGGGTTGGGCTCCGGGTTGGTTGTCGAAGCTGTTGTGGATGTCTGCAATCTTGTTGTGGAAGAATGAGGCTAGGGAGTCGCAGAGGGCTTGAGAAGGGGTGATGTCGTTGGAGTTGGCCGAGGGATTGGAAAACTCCTTGACGATGTTGAAAAGTTCCTTGCTGTTGTGGGCGTTGTTGTCAAGTCGATCCTTGAATGCTGTTTTCTTGGCCTTTCGGATTAGTTGGTGGTGAGTGCGGGTGGCGATTTTGAAGGCGTCCTTGGTGCTGGTGGTTGGGTCTTTTTTCCAAGCTTTTTCCAGGGTGCGGCAGAGTTTCTTGGACTTCTTAAGATCATCGTTGAACCATGAGGCCTTCTTGTTGCCAGGTTTGCTTTGACGTTTTTTCAGTGGTGCTAAGGTGTCGGCGGTGTTGGATAACCATAGGGTGAAGTTGGCGGCGGCTAGGTTTGGGTCCGAGGAGTGGGCTGGGGTGTTTAGAAGGAGCGATGAGGAGATCTGGTCGGTGGTGATTTTGTTCCAGTTTCTTTGCAGAGTTGGTTGGAGGTGGTTGGTGGGTTTGGGCTTGTTGTAGGTGAAGTGAACGCAGCTGTGGTCAGTCCAGAGGAGATCCGTAGTGTGGCTGAAGGAGACATGATTGCTGGAGGTGAAGATGGGGTCGAGTGTGTGACCTGCGATGTGGGTGGGGGAAGTGACCAGTTGTTTAAGTCCGAGGTTGGCGAGGTTGTCCAGGAGGGTGGTGGAGTTGCGGTCGTTGATCTTTTCAAGGTGAAAGTTGAGGTCTCCCAGAAGGATGTATTCTTTGGAGGGGAGCGCGTGTGGAGTGATGAAGTCCGTGATGTCTTCACTGAATTTTGCGCGGGGTCCTGGTGGTCTGTAGAGGAGGGTGCCTCTGAGTGTGGTTTTGGGGTCGATGTGGATCTGGAAGTGAAGGTGTTCGGAGTTGGCGAGGTTGGCGTCCGAGCTGGTTGAGATGCGGATTGATTTCTTATGGACGATAGCGATTCCTCCTCCTGTGTGGCTGGTACGGTCTTTGCGAGTGATCTTATAGTCTTCAGGGATGGCAATGGTGATGTCTGGTGCGGAGGAAGCATTCATCCATGTTTCCGTTAGGAAGGCGATGTCTGGAGAAATGGTGTCTAGTAGATTCCATAGGTCAATGGCGTGCCTGTGGACCAAGCGGGTGTTGAGAAGGATGCATTGTAGGTGGTTGGGGTCGGGAGTCAGTCTTGTGGTCGTAGGGGAGGAGTTGTCGGTGCCGCTGAATTTGCAAGAGTAGCAGGAGAAAGGTCCATGGGTTTGTCCAGGGGTGGCTTGGATGCAGGTGGGGGCGCGACCGGGGTTAAGGGCTAGGAGGGTGGCGGCAGCGTAGGTAATGCGGGAGGGCTGGGAAGCGCGAGGGGCAGGGGGTCTGGCGCTGGGCGCGGTCCAGGCGCGGACGGGCGTAGACGGGCTTAACTTTGGCGCACCTTCGGCGCGGCCGTAGCGCGTGGACGCAGCGCGTGGGGGCATTTGGCCATAAATGGATAGTGGAGGGGGAGGGGCGAGGGCGCTTCAGCTGGGAGGCGGGGCGGGCTCAGTAAGCACAACAACAACAACAGGGACAAAATGGAGGGGGGAGCAGGGCAGGGCGCCGGGGGTATATCGCGCTAAAATGCACTTACAAAGCTGAAATGATACAGGCAGGCGAGGCAAGCACAAAATCAATAGCAGGCGACAAAATAAACAATGGCAGAGTAACAGCGCTAGTCAGCACAGCTTCTACGATACCGTGTCTCGGCAGCCTCGGCAGTGAGACAGGGGAGCGAACCACTCAGGGCAGAGGCGATGAGGGGTCACAGCGCTGCAAGGATCGAGGGCGCCGTAAATAGGTAGTGGGAGGGCGCTTCAGCTGGGAGGCGGGGCGGGCTCAGTAAGCACAACAACAACAACAGGGACAAAATGGAGGGGGGAGCAGGGCAGGGCGCCGGGGGTATATCGCGCTAAAATGCACTTACAAAGCTGAAATGATACAGGCAGGCGAGGCAAGCACAAAATCAATAGCAGGCGACAAAATAAACAATGGCAGAGTAACAGCGCTAGTCAGCACAGCTTCTACGATACCGTGTCTCGGCAGCCTCGGCAGTGAGACAGGGGAGCGAACCACTCAGGGCAGAGGCGATGAGGGGTAGGTGGAAGACTATGGAATGGTCTGCCTCTTTCTCTCAGACAATAACAAGAGCTTCTCAGTTTCAGGCGCCAACTTAAGACCTGGCTGCTCTATCCGTAATGGGGACTATGTTAGGATGAGATTGCACACTGTTTTTCAATCAAGAAGGACCTTTTAGCGCCGGGACACTCCCTGGAATAGGCGTGCGCTTTATAAATACTCCATAACATAACATAACTGCGTCGAAACCGTACGCCTGCTTGATTCAGGCGTAAGGAGTGATGCAGTGTAGTGAGAATTGGCCTCAAAATGCATTGCTGGAGTTGTGTTGTGCTTGCGAAACACGACTCCAGCAATGCATGATTTTTGAGCCAACAGATGCGTCAGAATTTCTGACGCATCTGTCAATCCTTGCGCCATGGTGCGCCATATTGTAAATATGGCGCATCCATGGTGGCGCAAGGGTACCGCAGGCCGGCACAGGGAAACTAACACATCTGTATATCTGCACCCAAGTCCACAGTGACTGTTTAGCCGGCCCTCTGGTTCCGGCCAAAACAGTCATGCGCACTTCACATGTTCTCAATGCAGGATGCATTACGGCCTGCATGGAGAACATGCCCAGGCACCTATTCCTAGGCTGAGCGCAGATCCATCGAGCTCAGACCAATCAGAACGCTGCATTGCAGCGTTGTGATTGGTCAGGGGTGCCTGTGTGCTTGCCCCACCACGCCACCCAAGATTGGTGCCGACAGCCACTGAGTTTGCACTTGTAAGACTTGGATAGCTTTAGGTTTCGGACAGGTCTCAAAATCTGGCAAAACTGACGACAGGTCCAGTAGGAATAGGAGGGTCTCACAAACCACAAAGGCGCAGGAGAACAAGTGGTCACTAGGGGGCCCTAATAACCTCCGCAAGGCACCACGCTTTGTATACACCGTGGGTGCAATACCAAAGGCTGACACTAGGAGCCAGTGGAGTCCCACACAGAGTACTCTGGTCACTATGAACCAGAAATATCTGTTTTGAATGATTTTAAATTGCCGGTGACGCTGCTTGTTTACTCTGTAAGTGCTCGCCCTGTAGCGTCAAGAAGCCTTGCATCTCCTGCTGATTCAACGAGGCGCTTGTCAGACCTTCCCCATAGAGCCTTGAGTTTTCTTTCTTTTTATTTTTTTTTTAAAACAAAAAAAGATGTTCTATTGCATGAAATCAGCCCTTTTAGAGAAGCCTCCTTTCAAGGGAGCGTGAAAGAAAGAACATATATCTGCACAAGATGCAAGAAGTGCCTGGGAACCCTTTAGCACCGCGTCTGCACTTTATTGTTGGGGCAGGCTCTAAGATGGAGCTCAGCCTTTCCTGGAAGCTCATGGACCTGGTCACGGTTAGAGAAGAACCCTCTGGTGACGCGGGTAGTGTTGCACCCAGGCCCTTGCGTCAGACCAATATCTACGCCATGAGCTTTCTGTTTCCCTTTCTAAACACAATATGGAATACATCACTTGCAATAAGATAATCATCCTAAAGTAAATCAGAACTTATCATCTTATTTCACTATTTAATGGATCTCGATAAGATCCTCCAAAAATTGTTTATCTTAGTGTCAATTATCATCACCACACACAGTGCAATGATTCACGACTTAAGCTGCTTATGTTGAAGCACATTGATGAATAATGTAGGCTGCGACTTTACCTGTCCCTCGTATTATCTATTACATGTAAACAACGGCGCCTAATTAACATATAATAGCATGAATAAACGTAATACTATCTTACCAAAACATGTATACACATAAACATATTTCTCGATTTTTAAAGCTTAAAAAGGCTGTTTTTACTCATTTCAATGAAACGGAAGTGATTGTGGCTCTGCATTGGCTTCTGGGTATGTAAATTACCCCCAAACAGCTGGTTGTTGTCAAGCAGCCGTCCCTCTAGTGACAGTAGATGGTACTGCGCCTGGTAATTGGCATCTCGCTCCAGCAGGTACTTAAGTCACCAGACAATGGTGGGTATTTTAGGGTTCAGCGGTAGGTTTGGGTTTTGGGGTACAGGGTTATTTTTATGGTTCAGGGCTAGGTTTGGGTTTTGGGGTGCAGGGGTATTTTTAGGGTTCAAGGGTAGGTTTGGGTTTTGGGGTACAGGGGTATTTTAAGGGTTCAGGGCTAGGTTTGGGTTTGGGGGTACAGGGGTATTTTAGGGTTCAGGTGTAGGTTTGGTTTTTGGGGTACATGGGTATTTTTAGGATTTAGGTATAGGTTTGGGTTTTGGGGTACAGGGTATATTTATCGGGTTAAGATGGGTTAGTGTTTAAGGGTGTTGGGGTATTTTAAGGAGTAAGGGTGGGTTTTGATAATGGGGTGCAGGGGTATTTAAAGGAAGCAGGGTGAACACCCGGAGCTGGAATGTACAGAACCTGGGAAGAAAAAAAAACTGAAATATTTGACACAACGCACGCCCCGCACCTGCCCACACCCCCTGCACACAATATGAGACATGGCATGAAGATCGGAATGTAAAAACAACAGTTGATGGACAGAATGCAGAACAATGTCATACATTCACCCCAGTACAGAGATCTGGGCCTAAATCCATTGTTTTTTTGCACTCCACACCACCCCAGTTCAGACATGGCCATATGCAAATCAAGTTGCAAAAAGGGGGGGTTCACCCAATATCGTAACTGGGACCTGGGTATGTATATTGCTGAGAGAGAGGGGTCCCAGTAATCACACAGAAAATTATTTGCAAACCATCAAGAAAAATCAATTATAAAGACAAAAAAGTCAATCTGCTAGCATTGTTTTTTGCAAATCAGCCTTGACCCTGTGCCTCATGGGAACAGTCCAGCCGAAGGGTGGAACGTACCACACACCCCCAGCATTTGTCATGCCCCCACAGCACAACGCAGACACGCTCACAAGGGACTACTTTGCTGACACGGTTCTTTTACTTTTTAAATGTATATGGTGGGCGTCTGCATAGCATATGTCCTTCTGCTGCAACTGCCCTATCCAACGCTGCATTGGGTGTTGTGATTGGTGCTGTGGTTCCTGAGATTACCCGCCTCAAAGGTTTTTGGCTCTCTCTTTATTATATTAGTATGGATGACTCATATTAACGTGAAGCAGACAGAAGAGGCCCATCAAGAACTTCTGCTGTACTTCCTTAAGCGAGGGGTGGGGGAGGGTTCACTATGCCCCTGCATGCATGATGCACAGTGCCAGGATGTGAGGTGACTGTGACATGGTATTGTTTCAAAGGCTTTAAGTGGTGTAAAAAACGTGGGGGTCTCTTCAAAGAGTGTGTTTGATGTAATTAAGGGCGTGGTTTAAAACACCAAGGAAAAAAATCTGAGCTTAGTCTTCCGCCCGAATGGTATTATGTTGCTTCTGTCATTGCATCCAGATGTATAATACAGCAAGTACCATTACACCAACAAGAAGCCAGGACTATTGGCTTTGTCAATGGGTGTTAATTGCTTAAAATAAAAAAGCACTAACCAGGGCTTTGTTGAATATAATATTGAAAATACCTCACTCTAAAATGATGGGACAGAAAAAGACCGATAACCACTTCTTTTTTTTAATTTTTTTTTTTAGTTTGAGTTTATTGAACAGTAAAGAAAAAACACAAAGAAAGCTGGAGTACAGAAGAAAACAGTCAATATGAAAAAATCAATAAATTATACAATAGAGGGGAGGGGAGAAGGAGGAAAATTATACAACATTGCAAGGGAGTACAAAATACAGGTGCATCATAAGTCAATTATCAAAAATGATAAAGCAAGCAGTACAATCTAAGGAAGATAAGCAATCAAAAATAGACAAATAAACTAAGGCAGTTTGCGTACCTCAATAGAATGGACATCATGGGTGATGGAGGAGGGAGTAGAAGAGGATAAATAGTTGACTAAAGGGAGCCACAGGAGATCACGTTTAATTGCTAGGGAAACAGGGGAAACAAAATTAGTATCAAGCCTATGTTGGAAACAGACTGCATTCCACCATGAACGGAAGGAGACACTAGCTGCCTGTTTCCAATTAGATGTGATATGGTGAAAAGCAATGGCAATGAAGAGACCTAATAGGAGATAGTGCCTATGCGACTGTGGAAGTGCAGAGGATAAAGAACCTAAAAAGATGTAAGCAGGGGAAAAGGGGATAGTAAAATGGAATTTTTTTTGGAGTTGTGTCCAAACCAAATTCCAAAATTGAAGAATGGGAGGACAGTCAAAAAGCATATGTTTCAGAACAGCAGATAAACAGGGGCATGTTTATCTGCAACAAGTAGGGGTGGCATCTACGGAGAAGGTGGATAAAACAGAGGGAGTCAAAAGGGTGCGGTTGTAAATAAAATAAAGAGTTTGGGTGGTATTGGCAGCCCTAGAGGTTTTATGGAGCTTAGTCCAGATTTTGTCCCAAAGTTCAATTGGCCAATCTATAGAGAAATGACGTTCCCAAGCTAATTCAACCTTCAATATGGGCCTGTCAGCAGAAAACTGAGCAGAATTGTACATGAAAGAAGCAGAAGGAGAAGAGTCCAGAGTTAAAGCTATCGAGCGACAAGCAGGGGAGATAGGATTGGATTCCGGCAAGGATGCAAGATAAGACAGGAGAGCAGAATGTAATGCAGTATATTGAGATTGTGTATTAGAAGGCAAGGAAAACTGAGTCCGAAGGTCTGAGAAGGATAGAGGAAGATTGTGAGAGAGTAGCTGGGAAATCCAGCGGAGACTGCGGGAATGCCAAGACTTCCAAAAGATGTACGATTACGAATTAAAAGTTGTTTATTGTGCCAGATGGGTTGTTCATTTGTCGAGGAGGCGGAAGGATAGGAAGAGGATAAATATGGATAAAGAAGCTTGTGAGAGTGAGAAATAACGGGAGTCCGAAGACCAGTCAGAGGGGAGGTGAAAGACAAGAGCTCACGAAATTCAAAGGGAGAAACAAAAGAAGACTCAATCGTTAACCAAAGGGGGGGATGGAAAGGAAGATCCGTGGAGATCCAACAAGCAGATTGTTTGAGAGAAAAAGCGCGATGATAAGCTTTGAAGTCAGGGAAACGAACTCCAGATTGGGATTTATCCTTTCGCAAGGAAGCCAACGCAATGCGAGGTCTTTTACCTTTCCACAAAAATTTCAACAATATAGAATCAATCTTTTAAAATAATAATCGGGGATATGGATTGGTATCATGGAAATAGTGTAAAGTAGAAGAGGGGGGAGCATCATCTTGATTGAACTCAGACGTCCCCACCAGGACAAGAAAAGCGGATTCCATCGAGTAATGGCAGACTCCAATTTTTGGGAGATCTAATCAAAATTGAACTTCAAAGTGTCTGATAAAAGAGGAGCGAACCATACACCTAAGAATTTAATTTTCTGTGGTTGCCACGAGAAACCAGAGACAGCAAAAAGATGTTTTTGACTTAAAGAATTTAAAGGAAGAAGTCCGCATTTGTCTATATTAAGACAGTATGCTGAAACAACAGAGAAAGAAGAAACCTGTTGTAAAAAGGATGGAAGAGAGGAGACTGGATCCGAACAATAGGCGTATACCGAAAGCTTGA
The DNA here is from genome assembly GCF_964263255.1 of Lissotriton vulgaris. Lineage (NCBI taxonomy): Eukaryota > Metazoa > Chordata > Amphibia > Caudata > Salamandridae > Lissotriton > Lissotriton vulgaris. The sequence continues at coordinate 547,630 of NW_028240919.1, read as the reverse complement.
CTTGCTGGGAAGCAAAGCGAAAACCGGAAATAGATTCATCCTGACGTATTTTAGTAAGAAATGGTTCCAATGCTAAGACAAATAATAAGGGGGAGAGAGGGCAACCCTGCCGAACTCCTCTCTGAAGATTAAAATAATCGGAAACAGGAGCAATAACAAAAATAGACGCCTGGGGATTGGAATAGAGTAGAGAGATAAGAGAGATAAATTTAGAGGGGATACCGGTCCAAGAGAGAGCCTGAAACATAAAATCCCAACCAATCCTATCAAAGGCCTTCTCCGCGTCCAAAGAGATAGCGGCTAAAGGAAGATCCAAAGAGGAGGCTTTGCTGAGAATATTGAAAAAGACTCTGGAATTATCAGAAGAAAGGCGACCTTTCACGAAGCCGGATTGCTCAGGGCCAATTAAGTCTGGCAGGATAGGATCTAGGTGAAGGGCCAAAAGCTTGGCCATAATCTTATAGTCAGTATTAACTAAAGAGATAGGGCAGTAATTTTTACAGAGAAAGTGATCTTTGTCTTCTTTAGGGATTAAACAAATTAAGGCTTGTTGGAAGGAACCACTAGAATGACCGGAGTCCAGAAAAGTTTGAAATAAATGTAATATTTTGGTAGAAGGAAAGAGGCAAAATGACTATAAAATTCAATAGTAAACCCATCAGGGCCCGGGGCCTTGCCATGACGCAATTTAGAGACAGCGTGAGAGATTTCAGAGAGTGAGATATCGGCAGTCAGAGATCCAAAATTCACAGGAGACGAGGGAGGAGGAGAAAGATATTGGAAGTAAGAAAGGATATCAGTCGAAGAGGGAACAAGTTCTGGAGTATAAAGATCTCTATAAAAAAGCATAAATTCATTGAGGATATCCTTATCTTCAAACAAGAAATCCCCAGTAGACGATTTAATCTGTTCAATTCTCGTGCGTTCCTTTCGGATTTTGAGATAATTAGCAAGTAATTTCCCCATCTTATTTTGACCCCCATAATAATGTGCGTCACATTTCAATAGTAGATTGGAAGCAGCATCGGTGGTGAATTTATTAAAGAAAATTTTGGCCTCAATGAGTTCTTTAAGAGAGGATTCGGAATTTGTGGAATGGTAGGCAAGTTCAAGTTGTTTAATTTTAGCGAGGAAGGAAGATTTAGCTTCATTGGCTTTTTTCTTACGAGAAACAAAATTAATAATAAAACCCCTAGAGGCCGCCTAATAAGAATCCCAAACCATGACATAAGAGGAGGTAGGTGTGTGATTAAGCAAAAAAGAACTCGGACGCAAATTTAGAGAACTGTGTACAAAAAATAGGATCAAGGAGCAGGGAATTATTAAACCCCCATCTGCCAGAGTGGGGAGAAAAGGGAAGGGGATCAATATCAACGAGTACTGGGGCGTGATCAGAGATCAAAGTGGAGCCAATATCGGAATGAATAACGGGTTGGGAGAGGGATTTGCTCAAAAAGAGATAATCAATGCATGACTGGGAATTATGTGCAGGGGAAAGAAAACTATATTCCTGAAGGTCGGGATTACACAGTCTCCAAATGTCTACCAGTTCGTTTTTTTGAATGGTATTAGGCTTCTTTAAATAAACAGTTTTCTCACGTTGCAGCATGGGCATTTTACCTTATTTCTAACAGATTGCCCTGCTGTACACTAAGGTAGGAGGAGGCCGCCACATGCTTTAGCACCCCCAGACTGCCACATTGTCATTCTGTATGTGGCAATCAGCCGGCATACAGAATGACAATGGGGGGGTGGGGCTGCTCTTGTGCTCCAGGAGGAGCGCGAGGCGCCCCATCAAGAGTGGGTGAGGCCTCTCACAGGGAGCAGTGCTGCTCCCTGTGAATGCCATAATTAAGGACAAAAGGCGTCCGTAAAAGGGATCCTCTCGGACAACAGACGTGAGGTCCCAATTATGGACCGTCCGTGAAATTTATGGACGGTTGGTCACCCTAATCTGTGTGCAGGCCAAGGAGCAGAATTCACAGTGGAGGTAAACAGAAAAAACCCCAATAATAATACCTACAGAGGCATCTGATTAGGAAGGGTAACATTTGGCAGCCTATTGACAGCAAAACACAGCTGGCATCGTTTGCATACATATGTGCAGTGCTGTGTTAGTGGTGAAATGCCCACAAAGGTGGGGAGCGTGGCCCTTACATTTTTTAGGTTTCACCTGCACAGCGCTTCATTAGCACACAAGCCCTGACCTCCACCGACTACATCCTCCTCGGAGACCTGAACTTTCACCTTGAGAACAACAACATCAACTCCACCACCCTGATCAACAACTTCAGACTGAGGCAGCTCGTCACAACGCCAACCCATTCCGCTGGCCACACCCTTTACCCCGTCTTCTACTCAAGCTTCCATGTCTCCTTCCGCCACACCACCAAACTCCTCTGGACCGACCGCCGCTGCATCCACCTCACCTTCCAGAAACCCACCACAGAACCCAACAGATTCCCCGCCGCTGCTGGAGCAAAATCACAGAAGACCAGCTACATACAAACCTCACTCTCAGCACACCCACCGACCCCTCCAACACCGACAACGCTGCCCACAACCTCAGACGCTGGATCGACGACTGCACCAACTCCCTCGCCCCGCTGAAAAAAATCACCCACAGTGACACCACAAAGAGAGTAAGCTGGTTCACCCCAGAACTCCTAGCCTGCAAGTGAACATGCCGGAAACTAGAGAAGAAACAGCACAATGAAAAGACACCGGACAGCCTTGCAGCCCACAAAGACGAGATCCGGAAACACCATCACCTCATCAGGTCTGCCAAGAGGACCTCCTTCAAAGACCGCCTCAACAACAAAGCACACAACAGCAAGGAGCTCTTCAACATCGTAAAGGAACTCTCCAACCCCAGCTCCAACACCAACGACATCCTGCCGTCACAAGCCCTGAGCGATTCCCTGGACACCTTCCTCCACCACAAGATCGCTGACATCCACAGCAGCTTTAACACCCAGACAGCCCCAACAGACACCAACACTCCAGACTCTCCGCACACAATCGACCACGACCCCCTGCCAGCCTTGGCCAACTTGAATATCGATGACACCATCAAGACAATGAGCACAATCCACTCCGGCTACCTGTCAGACCCATTCCCGTACCACATCTTCAACAAAGCCAGCAGCTCCATCATCGCACCCCACCTGTGCAACGGCATCAATCTCTCCTTCGAGACCGCGACCTTCCCAGAGAGCTGGACACGCCAAGATCAACACCCTACTCAAAAAACCCAAGGCGGACCCGAGAGACCTCAAGATCTTCCGGCCCATCTCCCTACTTCCGTTCCCAGCCAAGGTCATCGAAAAGATCGTCAACAGACAGCTAACCCGATACCTCGAAGAAAACAGCATCCTGGACCCATCCCAGTTAGGGTTCCGCAGCAACCACAGCAGTGAGACTGCCCTCATCACTGCCACCGACGACATCAGGACCCTGCTGGACAACAGTGAGACAGCGGCCCTCATCCTCCTGGACCTTACCGCCGCCTTCGACACTGTCTGCCACCGCACACTACGCACACACCTCCACGATGCAGGGATCCGAGACAAGGCCCTGGAATGGACCACCTCCTTCCTCTCCAGCAGAACCCAAAGCATCCACCTCCCCAATTCAAATCCAAAGCCTGCAAGATCATTTGCGGCGTACCCCAGGGATCCTCCCTCAGCCCAACACTGTTCAACATCTACATGGCCCGCTTGCACAAGTCACTCGACAGCCCAACCTCAACATAATCTCCTACGTGGACGACACTCAACTGATCCTCTCCCTCACCAAGGATCCCCTCACCGCCAAATCCAACCTCCACGAAGGAATGAAGGCCGTCGCCGACTGGATGAAGATCAGCCGACTAATGCCGAACACGGACAAGACGGAGGTCTTCATATCAGCTCCAACCCTTCAGCCTGGGACGACTCCTGGTGGCCCACTGCACTGGGGGCAGCCTGACACCCACTGACCACGCACGCACGCAACCTCGGAGTCATCCTCGACTCAACACTCTCCATGACCAAGCAAGTCAGCGCAGTCTCCTGCTACAACACCCTCCACAAGATCTACAGGTGGATCCCGACAGATACAAAAAGAACAGTCACCCAGGCCCTCGTCAGTAGCAGACTTGACTATGGAAACGCCCTCTACGTGGGAGCCGCAGCCGAGCTCATCAAACGACTTCAACGCATTCAAAATGACTCTGCACTACTGATGCTCGACGTACCACGCCACAGGCACATCACCCCTCCACCTGAGGAACCTGCACAAGAGGATTTCCTTCAAGCTCCTCATCCATGCACACAAGGCACTCCACAAGACTGGTACAGCCTACCTCAACAGATGACTTTTCTTCTACATCCCCAACCGCCAGCTCAGCTCCGCCGACCTCGCCCTCGCCTCCGTCCCTTGCATCGAAGAACAACCACCGGCAGCAGATCCTTCTCCCACCTTGCCGCCAAGACCTGGAACACCCTCCCACTGAGCCCACGACAGACCCAAGACCTGCTGACCGTCAGGAGGCTACTCAAGATCTGGCTGTTCGACCAGTAGTGCCTCTCACTTTATCCCCCAGTGCCATGAGACCCTCAGGAGTAAGTAGTGCGCTCTACAAGTTCTTGATTGATTGATTGATTGATTTCACTGTGCTTGTTAGGTTTTGCCTGCACAGCGCTTGTGCTGTGCTTGTAAAATCTATTGTTTTTAATATAAATCTTAAAAGGGACTTTTTATCCCGCCCCCTCACTTTCCTGGCTTTTCCTTGGTTCCTGTGCTTGGCACTCACTTTTTAGGTCTTGCCTAAGAAGCGCATGCGCTCCTTAGGAGACCTATAGCCTTCACTCTGCCCTTTGTGGAAGCAAATACTTGTGCTTGTGACGGCATCCACCTTGCAGGAGCGAGCAGGGGCACAACACAAGCACGAGTGTGTGCTTCCAAAAAGAGCAGACTGCTCTCCCCTGCACGTGTGCGCGTGCACCACTCATGGGCTTACATCCTGCTCGCCCTCTCTCTCACAATTAGCTTTCACGGCCGCGGGACCGCGCTTGTGTTTCAATGCTTGTTGGTTTAAGGCACCTCGCACACAATCCTTAGTGGCACCTCGCACACAATCCTTACTGAGACCTCGAACACAATCCTTACTGGCACTTTACACACAATCCTTACTGGCACCTCTCACACAATCCTTACTGGCACCTCGCACACAATCCTTACTGGCACCTCGCACACAATCCTTACTGGCACACTTCTTAATCCCTTGGCTTCAGTGGATTAACTGGTTATACTGGTTGTGTCCACAGCAGTACAGTCTCGCTGAGGCGAATGCGAACAGGTCGTCCACCACCGTGCACAAGAAAGTCCTTCTGCTGTAAGTGTCAGAAGGATTTACTTTCTTTCTTTCTTTATTTTAAACAGGACCCAAGGGAACTTCCCTCGCACCAGAGTACGTTTTTTTTGTTCTTTTTCTACTGTCATGTGCAGCGCGCTGACGTCACAATAACTGCTTTTACTTTGGCTGTTGCGTGGGTGGGAGGACATACCTGTGCACTCCACCCAACCCCTCGAGCACAGATCTGTGCCCTCTTTAGTCGCATGGTTTGTATACGGCCTGCTATGTCTTGGTCCCAGTTCCTACTTACCAATTCAGTCTGACGTGGTTCCTTCGCTTGTCCCTAAGTAGACCAGCCAGCAGCGGCCTACTGAGCTGTGTGCCTGCTCTCGCCTCTTATAGCTGATGGTACTCTTATGGTACCACGGTGAGTCATAGGACCAGCGACCACCCTATCGCTATTCCTATAATATGCCTACTAGTTTCTTAATCAATCTTGCAGTAAACACCAAAGCGCTATGGGTAACAGCTGTGATGCAGGACTCCCTCACTCCCGATGTCGGTAACTGAACCGCATGAGTCCCAAAATGATAAAGATAAGTTTTACTACATTCAAGATGTCATTATTACAAATGTTACTTTGTATTTGTACAGTTATTCCAAGATCCTACAGCGTCAAAGTTAAACAAGCATTTGCAATGCAATAGGTCACGCATTTGCGAGACTTTAAGCTATTGGCATTGTTAAATACCTTTTATTTATATTTTATAAATCAACACATAAATAATAGGCATTGTCATTTACAATGTCAATACCTTAAACTCTGGTAAATGCGAGACCTATGGCATTGCACATGCTTGTTCTCCATTTCTATTGGCTGTAGCATATTTTCCTGCATTTACCAATGCTTGTTACTCATCTGCTTCTCTTATCAGTTTCCTGTAGTCAGATTACTGTTATCATCTGCTTTGGTATAACTGTTTTTTCATAAAGTTTTGCCTTTTTCTTGGTTTGCGTATGCTTTAAATTAAATTAGTGGATTTATATAGCCCAATTTATCACTCAGAGAGATTAAGTGATTTGCTTAAAATCACAGGATGTTGGTCTGCCAAGACTCAAACCGGGAACCCCAGGTTTCGAGTCGGCAGCTCTGGCAGCTGCTCCACATCCTTCTCACTCCGGTGATACTTGTCAGGGAGCTCCTTCCTTCGTCCCTTCGTCCCTTATGGTGATTGATTAAAAAAAGCTTATCAGTCAGCACATAGGTGAAACCAATGCATTACCAATGCTTGGTTTCTTTTCTCATTTTCAGAATTGCTCTGCCCACGGGCTCACTGGCCCTCGTTATCTTGCCCCCTTGATATACTTCATTCTCCAGCGCAGATGCCCCCTTACCCGCCAAGACCCCTCCCCCTCCACTCCCTGTACTTGCACTTGATTGGTCGTTGACTGCACTTTTGTCAGTTCCAGTCTGGTTTCCAGGAGAGGAGCGGGGTCATGTGACACAAACACTGCCGAGCCTGCTGAATGGGGGTGGGGGACAGAGAGACTGGAAGCTGCTGCAGGGTACAAACCCACTGAGCTTCTTCTCCCAAGAAACGTTTACCAACTCCAGGACTTCATTCTGTGATCTCGAACTTTCTTCTTCATGGAAGTTTGTGATCGTCTAGTTGCATTGTTTACCAAAACAAAGCCAGCTCAGAAAGCTCTGAGTAGTGAGCTGGGCATAAGAACCATTAAGTTTCACTTTCACCTCTTCACCCCCTCAGATGCTCTCACACATACATCCAGTTAATACAAGAGATAAAACGCTTTGACGCTTGCTTGAAGTGAGACAAATGAGCGTTACAATAACTCGCTGCTGTATCCGAAAAGTGCACACTCTATAAAGTGCAAATATTAGAGCTCAGGTGGAAAGCATCAGCCTGCCCCTTTTGAATGTTAAAGAGCACCCTACCAGTGCTTTAAATGAAAATATAGAAGTGTTGGTACTCACTAGCTAGACTACCTGTTTACTTTGGAGAAGTGTCAGTACTCTCCCTTTAAAGGTATTGTAGCTGTGCTGAGAAGTGCCGGTACTCTCCCATTAAAGGTATTGCAGCAGTGCTGAGAAGTGCAGATACTCTCCCTTTAAAGGTATTGTAGCAGTGCTGAGAAGTGCAGGTACTCTTCCATTAAAGGTATTGCAACAGTGCTGAGAAGTGCAGGTACTCTCCAATTAAAGGTATTACAGCAGTACTGAGAAGTGCAAACACTCTCCCTTTAAAGGTATTGTAGCAATGCTGCGAAGTGCAGGTACTCTCCCATTAAATGTATTACAGCAGTGCTGAGACGAGCAGGTACTCTCCCAGAGAAGTACCACTGCTCTACCTTTAAATGTATTGCAGCAGTGCCGAGAAGTGTAGGTACTCTCTCTTTCAAATTAAAGAAGTGCAGGCACTCAGTACCATACAGTAAATGCCCATTTAAAGCGCTGGCTCGTACAGGAGGACTGGGGCACTTCAACCCTCCCTGCAGGTTCGAGTGGATCTGGCACCCCTTGGAGGGCCCTACGTAATAGCCAACTACTGGTGCTTCAGAAAACTATTGGAAACATAACTTTAGAATTGTCTACTCCTGACCACGCCCACATTCGGGGCTGTGAAGAAGATGTTGGACAAGGTACAACCTACCGACAAGACCCTAAACACACTTCACCTTCCCGGGCCATATTAGTCACCTAGGGGCCAGATGCATTAATGCATTTTGTGATCATATACCCTGTAATTTGGCAATTCACAGGGTTTGTGACAAGAACATTTGGTTTCTGAATATTCTAAATCCATTAAGCGATTCAGTAACCTGCTGCTCAATCGCTAAATGGACTTAGGAAACCATTTGAAACCACTGTTTTAAAAGGGTCATGATTTGAAATGTACAGCAGGTGCAGTGGCACAAAGTTCAAACGTTATCATGACCTCCTCGAAACACCTAATATTGCTATATTTAATTTACTACTATATGGGCAGACACAATTGCAGTTATCTTGCAGTTAAATGGGCTTGATTTGAATGGTCTAGCAGGCACTGGGGCCAAAAGTTGTCCGAACTCCTCTAAACACATAATATTGGTATTACATCAATGAATTCTATTATTTCCCTCTTTTATTTAATTTTTCAAATATGTTTTATTACTAAACATGCCTTTTATCACTGGTAACAGTCAATATATTGCCTTCTTGTACATAAACAAATCATAACACTTTAAGAGACTTTCTGCAACTCATATTGTACAACTACTCAGCAAGCTACAACTTACAACAAAAAAACAGCTTATTATTAATCACATAAGTGAAACCTAATGCATTTACCAATGCTTGTTCAGACTTTCAGTTTAGCTGTCTTTGTACCGGTTCCGCTAAGCAGCCCTTTGCTGCCCGATGTCAATCCCCACTACTGGATGCGTTGGGTTTTGCCCTGGGAAGGTTAAGGAGCTGTCTGTTGCTGGGATTAGGTTACCTCAGCAGTTAGTGGGCACACCATCCTCATTTACAGGCTGCTTCTTCAGCACAGAAATAAACATTGTAAAGCACACACTCAAAACAAGCACACCTTCCTATCACACAGCCAGAACTATAGATGTCCTTATCAGATGCACAGTTTATTCAGCCTGGTACACCACTATCTAACTTGCATGACTAAAGATACAAGATTTGCCGTATGTGGGTCACATATTGTATTTTTTGCACTATCTGGGACGTGCATATTTACATCCAGAAGCAAAGGGTCACCTCACACACCAAACAAGTCACATGACTTCCAACTTCTGCGTCAAATGTTCGCCATAGAACCTGGAGCTCGAATGTCGTTATTCAGGTGATAGCAGGGAGTGTACGGCTCCAGCAATGCCCTGCCCTTACGACAAAAGATGCGACATGCATTTGACTATCCTTGGCCGCATTGTAAATGCGACGCATCGGTCGTGGCGGAAGGGTATTGCTACGTGTGGCATCTTTACTGGCGCATCCCTGCTAATATGCCGGGATACGCCTGCAATATACCCTAAGAATTATTTCCTTGTAGAAGTTGCTCAGTACATTAATGATTCAGAAAAGGGGGTGGTGATGAACAGAGTGTCTGAATTAAGCAGACCACTCTTACCCAGTCCAAAGATCAGGGCTTGATCCATCACCGTTTTTTAGCTCACTGCACCATCCCAGCTCAGAACTTGGCTATATGCAAATTAGTCTGACCCTTGCCCAGTGCATCATGGGAACAGGGCAGACCAAACTACCAAGCCAATTCTTATACTGGGAAGGAAACAAGCTACCGGGGAACGGTTTCTGGCATTTCAGCCGTCTTCGGCCCGGCTTGCTTGATTCCTGATGGTGCAATGAGCTAGGGACTCACATCTGAGTATACCCTTCCACGCTTATGGTGGACAAAAACAATTCAGAAAAGGGGGTGGTGATGAACAGAGTGTCTGAATTAAGCAGACCACTCTTACCCAGTCCAAAGATCAGGGCTTGATCCATCACCGTTTTTTAGCTCACTGCGCCATCCCAGCTCAGAACTTGGCTATATGCAAATTAGTCTGACCCTGGCCCAGTGCATCATGGGAACAGGGCAGACCAAACTATCAAGCCAATTCTTATACTGGGAAGGAAACAAGCTACAGGGGACCGGTTTCTGGCATTTCAGCCGTCTTCGGCCCGGCTTGCTTGAATCCTGATGGTGCAATGAGCTAGGGACTCACATCTGAGTATACCCTTCGACGCTTCTGGTGGACAAAAATGATTCAGAAAAGGGGGTGGTGATGAACAGAGTGTCTGAATTAAGCAGACCACTCTTACCCAGTCCAAAGATCAGGGCTTGATCCATCACCATTTTTTAGCTCACTGCACCATCCCAGCTCAGAACTTGGCTATATGCAAATTAGTCTGACCTTGGCCCAGTGCATCATGGGAACAGGGCAGACCAAACTACCAAGCCAATTTTTATACTGGGAAGGAAACAAGCTACCGGGGACCGGTTTCTGGCATTTCAGCTGTCTTCGGCCCGGCTTGCTTGAATCCTGATGGTGCAATGAGCTAGGGACTCACATCTGAGTATACCCTTCCACGCTTATGGTGGACAAAAATGATTCAGAAAAGGGGGTGGTGATGAACAGAGTGTCTGAATTAAGCAGACCACTCTTACCCAGTCCAAAGATCAGGGCTTGATCCATCACCGTTTTTTAGCTCACTGCACCATCCCAGCTCAGAACTTGGCTATATGCAAATTAGTCTGACCCTGGCTCAGTGCATCATGGGAACAGGGCAGACCAAACTACCAAGCCAATTCTTTTACTGGGAAGGAAACAAGCTACCGGGGACCGGTTTCTGGCATTTCAGCCGTCTTCGGCCCGGCTTGCTTGAATCCTGATGGTGCAATGAGCTAGGACTCACATCTGAGTATACCCTTCCACGCTTATGGTAGACAAAAATGATTCAGAAAAGGGGGTGGTGATGAACAGAGTGTCTGAATTAAGCAGACCACTCTTACCCAGTCCAAAGATCAGGGCTTGATCCATCACCGTTTTTTAGCTCACTGCACCATCCCAGCTCAGAACTGTGGCTATATGCAAATTAGTCTGACCCTGGCCCAGTGCATCATGGGAACAGGGCAGACCAACCTACCAAGCCAATTCTTATACTGGGAAGGAAACAAGCTACCGGGGACCGGTTTCTGGCATTTCAGCCGTCTTAGGCCCGGCTTGCTTGAATCCTGATGGTGCAATGAGCTAGGGACTCACATCTGAGTATACCCTTCCACGCTTATGGCGGACAAAAATGATTCAGAAAAGGGGGTGGTGATGAACAGAGTGTCTGAATTAAGCAGACCACTCTTACCCAGTCCAAAGATCAGGGCTTGATCCATCACCGTTTTTTAGCTCACTGCACCATCCCAGCTCAGAACTTGGCTATATGCAAATTAGTCTGACCCTTGCCCAGTGCATCATGGGAACAGGGCAGACCAAACTACCAAGCCAATTCTTATACTGGGAAGGAAACAAGCTACCGGGGAACGGTTTCTGGCATTTCAGCCGTCTTCGGCCCGGCTTGCTTGATTCCTGATGGTGCAATGAGCTAGGGACTCACATCTGAGTATACCCTTCCACGCTTATGGTGGACAAAAACAATTCAGAAAAGGGGGTGGTGATGAACAGAGTGTCTGAATTAAGCAGACCACTCTTACCCAGTCCAAAGATCAGGGCTTGATCCATCACCATTTTTTAGCTCACTGCACCATCCCAGCTCAGAACTTGGCTATATGCAAATTAGTCTGACCCTGGCCCAGTGCATCATGGGAACAGGGCAGACCAAACTACCAAGCAAATTTTTATACTGGGAAGGAAACAAGCTACCGGGGACCGGTTTCTGGCATTTCAGCCGTCTTCGGCCCGGCTTGCTTGAATCCTGATGGTGCAATGAGCTAGGGACTCACATCTGAGTATACCCTTCGACGCTAATGGTGGAGAAAATTGATTCAGAAAAGGGGGTGGTGATGAACAGAGTGTCTGAATTAAGTAGACCACTCTTACCCAGTCTAAAGATCAGGGCTTGATCCATCACCGTTTTTTAGCTCACTGCACCATCCCAGCGCAGAACTTGGCTATATGCAAATTAGTCTGACCCTGGCCCAGTGTATCATGGGAACAGGGCAGACCAAACTACCAAGCCAATTCTTATACTGGGAAGGAAACAAGCTACCGGGGACCGGTTTCTGGCATTTCAGCCGTCTTCGGCCCGGCTTGCTTGAATCCTGATGGTGCAATGAGCTAGGGACTCACATCTGAGTATACCCTTCCACGCTTATGGTGGACAAAAATGATTAAGAAAAGGGGGTGGTGATGAACAGAGTGTCTGAATTAAGCAGACCACTTTTACCCAGTCCAAAGATCAGGGCTTGATCCATCACCGGTTTTTAGCTCACTGCACCATCCCAGCTCAGAACTTGGCTATATGCAAATTAGTCTGACCCTGGCCCAGTGCATCATGGGAACAGGGCAGACCAAACTACCAAGCCAATTCTTATACTGGGAAGGAAACAAGCTACTGGGGACCGGTTTCTGGCATTTCAGCCGTCTTCGGCCCGGCTTGCTTGAATCCTGATGGTGCAATGAGCTAGGACTCATTTCTGAGTATACCCTTCCACGCTTATGGTGGACAAAAATGATTCAGAAAAGGGGGTGGTGATGAACAGAGTGTCTGAATTAAGCAGACCACTCTTACCCAGTCCAAAGATCAGGGCTTGATCCATCACCGTTTTTTAGCTCACTGCACCATCCCAGCTCAGAACTTGGCTATATGCAAATTAGTCTGACCCTGGCCCAGTGCATCATGGGAACAGGGCAGACCAAACAACCAAGCCAATTCTTATACTGGGAAGGAAACAAGCTACCGGGGACCGGTTTCTGGCATTTCAGCCGTCTTCGGCCCGGCTTGCTTGATTCCTGATGGTGCAATGAGCTAGGGACTCACATCTGAGTATACCCTTCCACGCTTATGGTGGACAAAAATGATTCAGAAAAGGGGGTGGTGATGAACAGAGTGTCTGAATTAAGCAGACCACTCTTACCCAGTCCAAAGATCAGGGCTTGATCCATCACCGTTTTTTAGCTCACTGCACCATCCCAGCTCAGAACTTGGCTATATGCAAATTAGTCTGACCCTGGCCCAGTGCATCATGGGAACAGGGCAGACCAAACTACCAAGCCAATTCTTATACTGGGAAGGAAACAAGCTACCGGGGACCGGTTTCTGGCATTTCAGCCGTCTTCGGCCCTTCTTGCTTGAATACTGATGGTGCAATGAGCTAGGGACTCACATCTGAGTATACCCTTCCACGCTTATGGTGGACAAAAACGATTCAGAAAAGGGGGTGGTGATGAACAGAGTGTCTGAATTAAGCAGACCACTCTTACCCAGTCCAAAGATCAGGGCTTGATCCATCACCGTTTTTTAGCTCACTGCACCATCCCAGCTCAGAACTTGGCTATATGCAAATTAGTCTGACCCTGGCCCAGTGCATCATGGGAACAGGGCAGACCAAACTACCAAGCCAATTCTTATACTGGGAAGGAAACAAGCTACCATGGACCGGTTTCTGGCATTTCAGCCGTCTTCGGCCCTTCTTGCTTGAATACTGATGGTGCAATGAGCTAGGGACTCACATCTGAGTATACCCTTCCACGTTTATGGTGGACAAAAACGATTCAGAAAAGGGGGTGGTGATGAACAGAGTGTCTGAATTAAGCAGACCACTCTTACCCAGTCCAAAGATCAGGGCTTGATCCATCACCGTTTTTTAGCTCACTGCACCATCCCAGCTCAGAACTTGGCTATATGCAAATTAGTCTGACCCTGGCCCAGTGCATCATGGGAACAGGGCAGACCAAACTACCAAGCCAATTCTTATACTGGGAAGGAAACAAGCTACCGGGGACCGGTTTCTGGCATTTCAGCCGTCTTCGGCCCGGCTTGCTTGAATCCTGATGGTGCAATGAGCTAGGGACTCACATCTGAGTATACCCTTCCACGCTTATGGTGGACAAAAACGATTCAGAAAAGGGGGTGGTGATGAACAGAGTGTCTGAATTAAGCAGACCACTCTTACCCAGTCCAAAGATCAGGGCTTGATCCATCACCGTTTTTTAGCTCACTGCACCATCCCAGCTCAGAACTTGGCTATATGCAAATTAGTCTGACCCTGGCCCAGTGCATCATTGGAACAGGGCAGACCAAACTACCAAGGCAATTCTTATACTGGGAAGGAAACAAGCTACCGGGGACCGGTTTCTGGCATTTCAGCCGTCTTCGGCCCGGCTTGCTTGAATCCTGATGGTGCAATGAGCTAGGGACTCACATCTGAGTATACCCTTCCACGCTTATGGTGGACAAAAACGATTCAGAAAAGGGGGTGGTGATGAACAGAGTGTCTGAATTAAGCAGACCACTCTTACCCAGTCCAAAGATCAGGGCTTGATCCATCACCGTTTTTAGCTCACTGCACCATCCCAGCTCAGAACTTGGCTATATGCAAATTAGTCTGACCCTGGCCCAGTGCATCATGGGAACAGGGCAGACCAAACTACCAAGCCAATTCTTATACTGGGAAGGAAACAAGCTACCGGGGACCGGTTTCTGGCATTTCAGCCGTCTTCGGCCCGGCTTGCTTGAATCCTGATGGTGCAATGAGCTAGGGACTCACATCTGAGTATACCCTTCCACACTTACGGTGGACAAAAACGATTCACAAAAGGGGGTGGTGATGAACAGAGTGTCTGAATTAAGCAGACCACTCTTACCCAGTCCAAAGATCAGGGCTTGATCCATCACCGTTTTTTAGCTCACTGCACCATCCCAGCTCAGAACTTGGCTATATGCAAATTAGTCTGACCCTGGCCCAGTGCATCATGGGAACAGGGCAGACCAAACTACCAAGCCAATTCTTATACTGGGAAGGAAACAAGCTACCGGGGACCGGTTTCTGGCATTTCAGGCGTCTTCGGCCCGGCTTGCTTGAATCCTGATGGTGCAATGAGCTAGGGACTCACATCTGAGTATACCCTTCCACGCTTACGGTGGACAAAAACGATTCAGAAAAGGGGGTGGTGATGAACAGAGTGTCTGAATTAAGCAGACCACTCTTACCCAGTCCAAAGATCAGGGCTTGATCCATCACCGTTTTTTAGCTCACTGCACCATCCCAGCTCAGAACTTGGCTATATGCAAATTAGTCTGACCCTGACCCAGTGCATCATGGGAACAGGGCAGACCAAACTACCAAGCCAATTCTTATACTGGGAAGGAAACAAGCTACCGGGGACCGGTTTCCGGCATTTCAGCCATCTTCCGCCTGGCTTGCTTGATTCCTGATGGTGCAATGAGCTAGGGACTCACATCTGAGTATACCCTTCGACGCTAATGGTGGACAAAATTGATTCAGAAAAGGGGGTGGTGATGAACAGAGTGTCTGAATTAAGTAGACCACTCTTACCCAGTCCAAAGATCAGGGCTTGATCCATCACCGTTTTTTAGCTCACTGCACCATCCCAGCTCAGAACTTGGCTATATGCAAATTAGTCTGACCCTGGCCCAGTGCATCATGGGAACAGGACAGACCAAACTACCAAGCCAATTCTTTTACTGGGAAGGAAACAAGCTACCGGGGACCGGTTTCTGGCATTTCAGCCGTCTTCGGCCCGGCTTGCTTGAATCCTGATGGTGCAATGAGCTAGGGACTCACATCTGAGTATACCCTTCCACGCTTATGGTGGACAAAAATGATTCAGAAAAGGGGGTGGTGATGAACAGAGTGTCTGAATTAAGCAGACCACTCTTACCCAGTCCAAAGATCAGGGCTTGATCCATCACCGTTTTTTAGCTCACTGCACCATCCCAGCTCAGAACTTGGCTATATGCAAATTAGTCTGACCCTGGCCCAGTGCATCATGGGAACAGGGCAGACCAAACAACCAAGCCAATTCTTATACTGGGAAGGAAACAAGCTACCGGGGACCGGTTTCTGGCATTTCAGCCGTCTTCGGCCCGGCTTGCTTGATTCCTGATGGTGCAATGAGCTAGGGACTCACATCTGAGTATACCCTTCCACGCTTATGGTGGACAAAAATGATTCAGAAAAGGGGGTGGTGATGAACAGAGTGTCTGAATTAAGCAGACCACTCTTACCCAGTCCAAAGATCAGGGCTTGATCCATCACCGTTTTTTAGCTCACTGCACCATCCCAGCTCAGAACTTGGCTATATGCAAATTAGTCTGACCCTGGCCCAGTGCATCATGGGAACAGGGCAGACCAAACTACCAAGCCAATTCTTATACTGGGAAGGAAACAAGCTACCGGGGACCGGTTTCTGGCATTTCAGCCGTCTTCGGCCCTTCTTGCTTGAATACTGATGGTGCAATGAGCTAGGGACTCACATCTGAGTATACCCTTCCACGCTTATGGTGGACAAAAACGATTCAGAAAAGGGGGTGCTGATGAACAGAGTGTCTGAATTACGCAGACCACTCTTACCCAGTCCAAAGATCAGGGCTTGATCCATCACCGTTTTTTAGCTCACTGCACCATCCCAGCTCAGAACTTGGCTATATGCAAATTAGTCTGACCCTGGCCCAGTGCATCATGGGAACAGGGCAGACCAAACTACCAAGGCAATTCTTATACTGGGAAGGAAACAAGCTACCGGGGACCGGTTTCTGGCATTTCAGCCATCTTCGGCCCGGCTTGCTTGAATCCTTATGGTGCAATGAGCTAGGGACTCACATCTGAGTATACCCTTCCACGCTTATGGTGGACAAAAACGATTCAGAAAAGGGGGTGGTGATGAACAGAGTGTCTGAATTAAGCAGACCACTCTTACCCAGTCCAAAGATCAGGGCTTGATCCATCACCGTTTTTTAGCTCACTGCACCATCCCAGCTCAGAACTTGGCTATATGCAAATTAGTCTGACCCTGGCCCAGTGCATCATGGGAACAGGGCAGACCAAACTACCAAGCCAATTCTTATACTGGGAAGGAAACAAGCTACCGGGGACCGGTTTCTGGCATTTCAGCCGTCTTCGGCCCGGCTTGCTTGAATCCTGATGGTGCAATGAGCTAGGGACTCACATCTGAGTATACCCTTCCACGCTTATGGTGGACAAAAATGATTCATAAAAGGGGGTGGTGATGAACAGAGTGTCTGAATTAAGCAGACCACTCTTACCCAGTCCAAAGATCAGGGCTTGATCCATCACTGTTTTTTAGCTCACTGCACCATCCCAGCTCAGAACTTGGCTATATGCAAATTAGTCTGACCCTGGCCCAGTGCATCATGGGAACAGGGCAGACCAAACTACCAAGCCAATTCTTATACTGGGAAGGAAACAAGCTACCGGGGACCGGTTTCTGGCATTTCAGCCGTCTTCTGCCTGGCTTGCTTGATTCCTGATGGTGCAATGAGCTAGGGACTCACATCTGAGTATACCCTTCGACGCTAATGGTGGACAAAATTGATTCAGAAAAGGGGGTGGTGATGAACAGAGTGTCTGAATTAAGTAGACCACTCTTACCCAGTCTAAAGATCAGGGCTTGATCCATCACCGTTTTGTAGCTCACTGCACCATCCCAGCTCAGAACTTGGCTATATGCAAATTAGTCTGACCCTGGCCCAGTGCATCATGGGAACAGGACATACCAAACTACCAAGCCAATTCTTATACTGGGAAGGAAACAAGCTACCGGGGACCGGTTTCTGGCATTTCAGCCGTCTTCGGCCCGGCATGCTTGAATCCTGATGGTGCAATGAGCTAGGGACTCACATCTGAGTATACCCTTCCACGCTTATGGTGGACAAAAACGATTCAGAAAAGGGGGTGGTGATGAACAGAGTGTCTGAATTAAGCAGACCACTCCTAACCAGTCCAAAGATCAGGGCTTGATCTATCACCGTTTTTTAGCTCACTGCACCATCCCAGCTCAGAACTTGGCTATATGCAAATTAGTCTGACCCTGGCCCAGTGCATCATGGGAACAGGGCAGACCGAACTACCAAGCCAATTCTTATACTGGGAAGGAAACAAGCTACCGGGGACCGGTTTCTGGCATTTCAGCCGTCTTCGGCCCTTCTTGCTTGAATACTGATGGTGCAATGAGCTAGGGACTCACATCTGAGTATACCCTTCCACGCTTACGGTGGACAAAAACGATTCAGAAAAGGGGGTGCTGATGAACAGAGTGTCTGAATTAAGCAGACCACTCTTACCCAGTCCAAAGATCAGGGCTTGATCCATCACCGTTTTTTAGCTCACTGCACCATCCCAGCTCAGAACTTGGCTATATGCAAATTAGTCTGACCCTGGCCCAGTGCATCATGGGAACAGGGCAGACCAAACTACCAAGACAATTCTTATACTGGGAAGGAAACAAGCTACCGGGGACCGGTTTCTGGCATTTCAGCCGTCTTCGGCCCGGCTTGCTTGAATCCTGATGGTGCAATGAGCTAGGGACTCACATCTGAGTATACCCTTCCACGCTTATGGTGGACAAAAACGATTCAGAAAAGGGGGTGGTGATGAACAGAGTGTCTGAATTAAGCAGACCACTCTTACCCAGTCCAAAGATCAGGGCTTGATCCATCACCGTTTTTTAGCTCACTGCACCATCCCAGCTCAGAACTTGGCTATATGCAAATTAGTCTGACCCTGGCCCAGTGCATCATGGGAACAGGGCAGACCAAACTACCAAGCCAATTCTTATACTGGGAAGGAAACAAGCTACCGGGGACCGGTTTCTGGCATTTCAGCCGTCTTCGGCCCGGCTTGCTTGAATCCTGATGGTGCAATGAGCTAGGGACTCACATCTGAGTATACCCTTCCACGCTTATGGTGGACAAAAATGATTCATAAAAGGGGGTGGTGATGAACAGAGTGTCTGAATTAAGCAGACCACTCTTACCCAGTCCAAAGATCAGGGCTTGATCCATCACTGTTTTTTTAGCTCACTGCACCATCCCAGCTCAGAACTTGGCTATATGCAAATTAGTCTGACCCTGGCCCAGTGCATCATGGGAACAGGGCAGACCAAACTACCAAGCCAATTCTTATACTGGGAAGGAAACAAGCTACCGGGGACCGGTTTCTGGCATTTCAGCCGTCTTCTGCCTGGCTTGCTTGATTCCTGATGGTGCAATGAGCTAGGGACTCACATCTGAGTATACCCTTCGACGCTAATGGTGGACAAAATTGATTCAGAAAAGGGGGTGGTGATGAACAGAGTGTCTGAATTAAGTAGACCACTCTTACCCAGTCTAAAGATCAGGGCTTGATCCATCACCGTTTTTTAGCTCACTGCACCATCCCAGCTCAGAACTTGGCTATATGCAAATTAGTCTGACCCTGGCCCAGTGCATCATGGGAACAGGACATACCAAACTACCAAGCCAATTCTTATACTGGGAAGGAAACAAGCTACCGGGGACCGGTTTCTGGCATTTCAGCCGTCTTCGGCCCGGCATGCTTGAATCCTGATGGTGCAATGAGCTAGGGACTCACATCTGAGTATACCCTTCCACGCTTATGGTGGACAAAAACGATTCAGAAAAGGGGGTGGTGATGAACAGAGTGTCTGAATTAAGCAGACCACTCCTAACCAGTCCAAAGATCAGGGCTTGATCTATCACCGTTTTTTAGCTCACTGCACCATCCCAGCTCAGAACTTGGCTATATGCAAATTAGTCTGACCCTGGCCCAGTGCATCATGGGAACAGGGCAGACCAAACTACCAAGCCAATTCTTATACTGGGAAGGAAACAAGCTACCGGGGACCGGTTTCTGGCATTTCAGCCGTCTTCAGCCCTTCTTGCTTGAATACTGATGGTGCAATGAGCTAGGGACTCACATCTGAGTATACCCTTCCACGCTTACGGTGGACAAAAACGATTCAGAAAAGGGGGTGCTGATGAACAGAGTGTCTGAATTAAGCAGACCACTCTTACCCAGTCCAAAGATCAGGGCTTGATCCATCACCGTTTTTTAGCTCACTGCACCATCCCAGCTCAGAACTTGGCTATATGCAAATTAGTCTGACCCTGGCCCAGTGCATCATGGGAACAGGGCAGACCAAACTACCAAGGCAATTCTTATACTGGGAAGGAAACAAGCTACCGGGGACCGGTTTCTGGCATTTCAGCCGTCTTCGGCCCGGCTTGCTTGAATCCTGATGGTGCAATGAGCTAGGGACTCACATCTGAGTATACCCTTCCACGCTTATGGTGGACAAAAACGATTCAGAAAAGGGGGTGGTGATGAACAGAGTGTCTGAATTAAGCAGACCACTCTTACCCAGTCCAAAGATCAGGGCTTGATCCATCACCGTTTTTTAGCTCACTGCACCATCCCAGCTCAGAACTTGGCTATATGCAAATTAGTCTGACCCTGGCCCAGTGCATCATGGGAACAGGGCAGACCAAACTACCAAGCCAATTCTTATACTGGGAAGGAAACAAGCTACCGGGGACCGGTTTCTGGCATTTCAGCCGTCTTCGGCCCGGCTTGCTTGAATCCTGATGGTGCAATGAGCTAGGGACTCACATCTGAGTATACCCTTCCACGCTTATGGTGGACAAAAATGATTCATAAAAGGGGGTGGTGATGAACAGAGTGTCTGAATTAAGCAGACCACTCTTACCCAGTCCAAAGATCAGGGCTTGATCCATCACCGTTTTTTAGCTCACTGCACCATCCCAGCTCAGAACTTGGCTATATGCAAATTAGTCTGACCCTGGCCCAGTGCATCATGGGAACAGGGCAGACCAAACTACCAAGCCAATTCTTATACTGGGAAGGAAACAAGCTACCGGGGACCGGTTTCTGGCATTTCAGCCGTCTTCCGCCTGGCTTGCTTGATTCCTGATGGTGCAATGAGCTAGGGACTCACATCTGAGTATACCCTTCGACGCTAATGGTGGACAAAATTGATTCAGAAAAGGGGGTGGTGATGAACAGAGTGTCTGAATTAAGTAGACCACTCTTACCCAGTCTAAAGATCAGGGCTTGATCCATCACCGTTTTTTAGCTCACTGCACCATCCCAGCTCAGAACTTGGCTATATGCAAATTAGTCTGACCCTGGCCCAGTGCATCATGGGAACAGGACATACCAAACTACCAAGCCAATTCTTATACTGGGAAGGAAACAAGCTACCGGGGACTGGTTTCTGGCATTTCAGCCGTCTTCGGCCCGGCATGCTTGAATCCTGATGGTGCAATGAGCTAGGGACTCACATCTGAGTATACCCTTCCACGCTTCTGGTGGACAAAAATGATTCAGAAAAGGGGGTGGTGATGAACAGAGTGTCTGAATTAAGCAGACCACTCTTACCCAGTCCAAAGATCAGGGCTTGATCCATCACCGTTTTTTAGCTCACTGCACCATCCCAGCTCAGAACTTGGCTATATGCAAATTAGTCTGACCCTGGCCCAGTGCATCATGGGAACAGGGCAGACCAAACTACCAAGCCAATTCTTATACTGGGAAGGAAACAAGCTACCGGGGACCGGTTTCTGGCATTTCAGCCGTCTTCGGCCCGGCTTGCTTGAATCCTGATGGTGCAATGAGCTAGGGACTCACATCTGAGTATACCCTTCCACGCTTATGGTGGACAAAAATGATTCATAAAAGGGGGTGGTGATGAACAGAGTGTCTGAATTAAGCAGACCACTCTTACCCAGTCCAAAGATCAGGGCTTGATCCATCACCGTTTTTTAGCTCACTGCACCATCCCAGCTCAGAACTTGGCTATATGCAAATTAGTCTGACCCTGGCCCAGTGCATCATGGGAACAGGGCAGACCAAACTACCAAGCCAATTCTTATACTGGGAAGGAAACAAGCTACCGGGGACCGGTTTCTGGCATTTCAGCCGTCTTCCGCCTGGCTTGCTTGATTCCTGATGGTGCAATGAGCTAGGGACTCACATCTGAGTATACCCTTCGACGCTAATGGTGGACAAAATTGATTCAGAAAAGGGGGTGGTGATGAACAGAGTGTCTGAATTAAGTAGACCACTCTTACCCAGTCTAAAGATCAGGGCTTGATCCATCACCGTTTTTTAGCTCACTGCACCATCCCAGCTCAGAACTTGGCTATATGCAAATTAGTCTGACCCTGGCCCAGTGCATCATGGGAACAGGACATACCAAACTACCAAGCCAATTCTTATACTGGGAAGGAAACAAGCTACCGGGGACTGGTTTCTGGCATTTCAGCCGTCTTCGGCCCGGCATGCTTGAATCCTGATGGTGCAATGAGCTAGGGACTCACATCTGAGTATACCCTTCCACGCTTCTGGTGGACAAAAATGATTCAGAAAAGGGGGTGGTGATGAACAGAGTGTCTGAATTAAGCAGACCACTCTTACCCAGTCCAAAGATCAGGGCTTGATCCATCACCGTTTTTTAGCTCACTGCGCCATCCCAGCTCAGAACTTGGCTATATGCAAATTAGTCTGACCCTGGCCCAGTGCATCATGGGAACAGGGCAGACCAAACTATCAAGCCAATTCTTATACTGGGAAGGAAACAAGCTACCGGGGACCGGTTTCTGGCATTTCAGCCGTCTTCGGCCCGGCTTGCTTGAATCCTGATGGTGCAATGAGCTAGGGACTCACATCTGAGTATACCCTTCCACGCTTCTGGTGGACAAAAATGATTCAGAAAAGGGGGTGGTGATGAACAGAGTGTCTGAATTAAGCAGACCACTCTTACCCAGTCCAAAGATCAGGGCTTGATCCATCACCGTTTTTTAGCTCACTGCACCATCCCAGCTCAGAACTTGGCTATATGCAAATTAGTCTGACCCTGACCCAGTGCATCATAGGAACAGGGCAGACCAAACTACCAAGCCAATTCTTTTACTGGGAAGGAAACAAGCTACCGGGGACCGGTTTCTGGCATTTCAGCCGTCTTTGGCCCGGCTTGCTTGAATCCTGATGGTGCAATGAGCTAGGACTCACATCTGAGTATACCCTTCCACGCTTATGGTAGACAAAAATGATTCAGAAAAGGGGATGGTGATGAACAGAGTGTCTGAATTAAGCAGACCACTCTTACCCAGTCCAAAGATCAGGGCTTGATCCATCACTGTTTTTTAGCTCACTGCACCATCCCAGCTCAGAACCGTGGCTATATGCAAATTAGTCTGACCCTGGCCCAGTGCATCATGGGAACAGGGCAGACCAAACTACCAAGCCAATTCTTATACTGGGAAGGAAACAAGCTACCGGGGACCGGTTTCTGGCATTTCAGCCGTCTTAGGCCCGGCTTGCTTGAATCCTGATGGTGCAATGAGCTAGGGACTCACATCTGAGTATACCCTTCCACGCTTATGGTGGACAAAAACAATTCAGAAAAGGGGGTGGTGATGAACAGAGTGTCTGAATTAAGCAGACCACTCTTACCCAGTCCAAAGATCAGGGCTTGATCCATCACCGTTTTTTAGCTTACTGCACCATCCCAGCTCAGAACTTGGCTATATGCAAATTAGTCTGACCCTGGCCCAGTGCATCATGGGAACAGGGCATACCAAACTACCAAGCCAATTCTTATACTGGGAAGGAAACAAGCTACCGGGGACCGGTTTCTGGCATTTCAGCCGTCTTCGGCCCGGCTTGCTTGAATCCTGATGGTGCAATGAGCTAGGGACTCACATCTGAGTATACCCTTCCACGCTTATGGTGGACAAAAATGATTCAGAAAAGGGGGTGGTGATAAACAGAGTGTCTGAATTAAGCAGACCACTCTTACCCAGTCCAAAGATCAGGGCTTGATCCATCACCGTTTTTTAGCTCACTGCACCATCCCAGCTCAGAACTTGGCTATATGCAAATTAGTCTGACCCTGGCCCAGTGCATCATGGGAACAGGGCAGACCAAACTACCAAGCCAATTCTTATACTGGGAAGGAAACAAGCTACCGGGGACCGGTTTCTGGCATTTCAGCCGTCTTCGGCCCAGCTTGCTTGTTACCTGATGGTGCAATGAGCTAGGGACTCACATCTGAGTATACCCTTCCACGCTTATGGTGGACAAAATTGATTCAGAAAAGGGGGGTGGTGATGAACAGAGTGTCTGAATTAAGCAGACCACTCTTACCCAGTCCAAAGATCAGGGCTTGATCCATCACCGTTTTTTAGCTCACTGCACCATCCCAGCTCAGAACTTGGCTATATGCAAATTAGTCTGACCCTGGCCCAGTGCATCATGGGAACTGGACAGACCAAACTACCAAGCCAATTCTTATACTGGGAAGGAAACAAGCTACCAGGGACCGGTTTCTGGCATTTCAGCCGTCTTCGGCCCGGCTTGCTTGAATCCTGATGGTGCAATGAGCTAGGGACTCACATCTGAGTATACCCTTCCACACTTATGGTGGACAAAAACGATTCAGAAAAGGGGGTGGTGATGAACAGAGTGTCTGAATTAAGCAGACCACTCTTACCCAGTCCAAAGATCAGGGCTTGATCTATCACCGTTTTTTAGCTCACTGCACCATCCCAGCTCAGAACTTGGCTATATGCAAATTAGTCTGACCCTGGCCCAGTGCATCATGGGAACAGGGCAGACCAAACTACCAAGCCAATTCTTATACTGGGAAGGAAACAAGCTACCGGGGACCGGTTTCTGGCATTTCAGCCGTCTTCGGCCCTTCTTGCTTGAATCCTGATGGTGCAATGAGCTAGGGACTCACATCTGAGTATACCCTTCCACACTTATGGTGGACAAAAACGATTCAGAAAAGGGGGTGGTGATGACCAGAGTGTCTGAATTAAGCAGACCACTCTTACCCAGTCCAAAGATCAGGGCTTGATCCATCACCGTTTTTTAGCTCACTGCACCATCCCAGCTCAGAACTTGGCTATATGCAAATTAGTCTGACCCTGGCCCAGTGCATCATGGGAACAGGGCAGACCAAACTACCAAGCCAATTCTTTTACTGGGAAGGAAATAAGCTACCGAGGACCGGTTTCTGGCATTTCAGCCATCTTCGGCCCGGCTTGCTTGAATCCTGATGGTGCAATGAGCTAGGGACTCACATCTGAGTATACCCTTCCACGCTTATGGTGGACAAAAATGATTCAGAAAAGGGGGTGGTGATGAACAGAGTGTCTGAATTAAGCAGACCACTCTTACCCAGTCCAAAGATCAGGGCTTGATTCATCACCATTTTTTAGCTCACTGCACCATCCCATCTCAGAACTTGGCTATATGCAAATGAGTCTGACCCTGGCCCAGTGCATCATGGGAACAGGGCAGACCAAACTACCAAGCCAATTCTTATACTGGGAAGGAATCAAGCTACCGGGGACCGGTTTCTGGCATTTCAGCCGTCTTCGGCCCGGCTTGCTTGAATCCTGATGGTGCAATGAGCTAGGGACTCACATCTGAGTATACCCTTCCACGCTTATGGTGGACAAAAATGATTCAGAAAAGGGGGTGGTGATGAACAGAGTGTCTGAATTAAGCAGACCACTCCTAACCAGTCCAAAGATCAGGGCTTGATCTATCACCGTTTTTTAGCTCACTGCACCATCCCAGCTCAGAACTTGGCTATATGCAAATTAGTCTGACCCTGGCCCAGTGCATCATGGGAACAGGGCAGACCAAACTACCAAGCCAATTCTTATACTGGGAAGGAAACAAGCTACCGGGGACCGGTTTCTGGCATTTCAGCCGTCTTCGGCCCTTCTTGCTTGAATACTGATGGTGCAATGAGCTAGGGACTCACATCTGAGTATACCCTTCCACGCTTACGGTGGACAAAAACGATTCAGAAAAGGGGGTGCTGATGAACAGAGTGTCTGAATTAAGCAGACCACTCTTACCCAGTCCAAAGATCAGGGCTTGATCCATCACCGTTTTTTAGCTCACTGCACCATCCCAGCTCAGAACTTGGCTATATGCAAATTAGTCTGACCCTGGCCCAGTGCATCATGGGAACAGGGCAGACCAAACTACCAAGGCAATTCTTATACTGGGAAGGAAACAAGCTACCGGGGACCGGTTTCTGGCATTTCAGCCGTCTTCGGCCCGGCTTGCTTGAATCCTGATGGTGCAATGAGCTAGGGACTCACATCTGAGTATACCCTTCCACGCTTATGGTGGACAAAAACGATTCAGAAAAGGGGGTGGTGATGAACAGAGTGTCTGAATTAAGCAGACCACTCTTACCCAGTCCAAAGATCAGGGCTTGATCCATCACCGTTTTTTAGCTCACTGCACCATCCCAGCTCAGAACTTGGCTATATGCAAATTAGTCTGACCCTGGCCCAGTGCATCATGGGAACAGGGCAGACCAAACTACCAAGCCAATTCTTATACTGGGAAGGAAACAAGCTACCGGGGACCGGTTTCTGGCATTTCAGCCGTCTTCGGCCCGGCTTGCTTGAATCCTGATGGTGCAATGAGCTAGGGACTCACATCTGAGTATACCCTTCCACGCTTATGGTGGACAAAAATGATTCATAAAAGGGGGTGGTGATGAACAGAGTGTCTGAATTAAGCAGACCACTCTTACCCAGTCCAAAGATCAGGGCTTGATCCATCACCGTTTTTTAGCTCACTGCACCATCCCAGCTCAGAACTTGGCTATATGCAAATTAGTCTGACCCTGGCCCAGTGCATCATGGGAACAGGGCAGACCAAACTACCAAGCCAATTCTTATACTGGGAAGGAAACAAGCTACCGGGGACCGGTTTCTGGCATTTCAGCCGTCTTCCGCCTGGCTTGCTTGATTCCTGATGGTGCAATGAGCTAGGGACTCACATCTGAGTATACCCTTCGACGCTAATGGTGGACAAAATTGATTCAGAAAAGGGGGTGGTGATGAACAGAGTGTCTGAATTAAGTAGACCACTCTTACCCAGTCTAAAGATCAGGGCTTGATCCATCACCGTTTTTTAGCTCACTGCACCATCCCAGCTCAGAACTTGGCTATATGCAAATTAGTCTGACCCTGGCCCAGTGCATCATGGGAACAGGACATACCAAACTACCAAGCCAATTCTTATACTGGGAAGGAAACAAGCTACCGGGGACTGGTTTCTGGCATTTCAGCCGTCTTCGGCCCGGCATGCTTGAATCCTGATGGTGCAATGAGCTAGGGACTCACATCTGAGTATACCCTTCCACGCTTCTGGTGGACAAAAATGATTCAGAAAAGGGGGTGGTGATGAACAGAGTGTCTGAATTAAGCAGACCACTCTTACCCAGTCCAAAGATCAGGGCTTGATCCATCACCGTTTTTTAGCTCACTGCGCCATCCCAGCTCAGAACTTGGCTATATGCAAATTAGTCTGACCCTGGCCCAGTGCATCATGGGAACAGGGCAGACCAAACTATCAAGCCAATTCTTATACTGGGAAGGAAACAAGCTACCGGGGACCGGTTTCTGGCATTTCAGCCGTCTTCGGCCCGGCTTGCTTGAATCCTGATGGTGCAATGAGCTAGGGACTCACATCTGAGTATACCCTTCCACGCTTCTGGTGGACAAAAATGATTCAGAAAAGGGGGTGGTGATGAACAGAGTGTCTGAATTAAGCAGACCACTCTTACCCAGTCCAAAGATCAGGTCTTGATCCATCACCGTTTTTTAGCTCACTGCACCATCCCAGCTCAGAACTTGGCTATATGCAAATTAGTCTGACCCTGACCCAGTGCATCATGGGAACAGGGCAGACCAAACTACCAAGCCAATTCTTTTACTGGGAAGGAAACAAGCTACCGGGGACCGGTTTCTGGCATTTCAGCCGTCTTCGGCCCGGCTTGCTTGAATCCTGATGGTGCAATGAGCTAGGACTCACATCTGAGTATACCCTTCCACGCTTATGGTAGACAAAAATGATTCAGAAAAGGGGATGGTGATGAACAGAGTGTCTGAATTAAGCAGACCACTCTTACCCAGTCCAAAGATCAGGGCTTGATCCATCACTGTTTTTTAGCTCACTGCACCATCCCAGCTCAGAACCGTGGCTATATGCAAATTAGTCTGACCTTGGCCCAGTGCATCATGGGAACAGGGCAGACCAAACTACCAAGCCAATTCTTATACTGGGAAGGAAACAAGCTACCGGGGACCGGTTTCTGGCATTTCAGCCGTCTTAGGCCCGGCTTGCTTGAATCCTGATGGTGCAATGAGCTAGGGACTCACATCTGAGTATACCCTTCCACGCTTATGGTGGACAAAAACAATTCAGAAAAGGGGGTGGTGATGAACAGAGTGTCTGAATTAAGCAGACCACTCTTACCCAGTCCAAAGATCAGGGCTTGATCCATCACCGTTTTTAGGTTACTGCACCATCCCAGCTCAGAACTTGGCTATATGCAAATTAGTCTGACCCTGGCCCAGTGCATCATGGGAACAGGGCATACCAAACTACCAAGCCAATTCTTATACTGGGAAGGAAACAAGCTACCGGGGACCGGTTTCTGGCATTTCAGCCGTCTTCGGCCCGGCTTGCTTGAATCCTGATGGTGCAATGAGCTAGGGACTCACATCTGAGTATACCCTTCCACGCTTATGGTGGACAAAAATGATTCAGAAAAGGGGGTGGTGATAAACAGAGTGTCTGAATTAAGCAGACCACTCTTACCCAGTCCAAAGATCAGGGCTTGATCCATCACCGTTTTTTAGCTCACTGCACCATCCCAGCTCAGAACTTGGCTATATGCAAATTAGTCTGACCCTGGCCCAGTGCATCATGGGAACAGGGCAGACCAAACTACCAAGCCAATTCTTATACTGGGAAGGAAACAAGCTACCGGGGACCGGTTTCTGGCATTTCAGCCGTCTTCGGCCCAGCTTGCTTGTTACCTGATGGTGCAATGAGCTAGGGACTCACATCTGAGTATACCCTTCCACACTTATGGTGGACAAAAACGATTCAGAAAAGGGGGTGGTGATGAACAGAGTGTCTGAATTAAGCAGACCACTCTTACCCAGTCCAAAGATCAGGGCTTGATCTATCACCGTTTTTTAGCTCACTGCACCATCCCAGCTCAGAACTTGGCTATATGCAAATTAGTCTGACCCTGGCCCAGTGCATCATGGGAACAGGGCAGACCAAACTACCAAGCCAATTCTTATACTGGGAAGGAAACAAGCTACCGGGGACCGGTTTCTGGCATTTCAGCCGTCTTCGGCCCTTCTTGCTTGAATCCTGATGGTGCAATGAGCTAGGGACTCACATCTGAGTATACCCTTCCACACTTATGGTGGACAAAAACGATTCAGAAAAGGGGGTGGTGATGACCAGAGTGTCTGAATTAAGCAGACCACTCTTACCCAGTCCAAAGATCAGGGCTTGATCCATCACCGTTTTTTAGCTCACTGCACCATCCCAGCTCAGAACTTGGCTATATGCAAATTAGTCTGACCCTGGCCCAGTGCATCATGGGAACAGGGCAGACCAAACTACCAAGCCAATTCTTTTACTGGGAAGGAAATAAGCTACCGAGGACCGGTTTCTGGCATTTCAGCCATCTTCGGCCCGGCTTGCTTGAATCCTGATGGTGCAATGAGCTAGGGACTCACATCTGAGTATACCCTTCCACGCTTATGGTGGACAAAAATGATTCAGAAAAGGGGGTGGTGATGAACAGAGTGTCTGAATTAAGCAGACCACTCTTACCCAGTCCAAAGATCAGGGCTTGATCCATCACCATTTTTTAGCTCACTGCACCATCCCATCTCAGAACTTGGCTATATGCAAATGAGTCTGACCCTGGCCCAGTGCATCATGGGAACAGGGCAGACCAAACTACCAAGCCAATTCTTATACTGGGAAGGAATCAAGCTACCGGGGACCGGTTTCTGGCATTTCAGCCGTCTTCGGCCCGGCTTGCTTGAATCCTGATGGTGCAATGAGCTAGGGACTCACATCTGAGTATACCCTTCCACGCTTATGGTGGACAAAAATGATTCAGAAAAGGGGGTGGTGATGAACAGAGTGTCTGAATTAAGCATACGACTCTTACCCAGTCCAAAGATCAGGGCTTGATTCATCACCGTTTTTTAGCTTACTGCACCATCCCAGCTCAGAACTTGGCTATATGCAAATTAGTCTGACCCTGGCGCAGTGCATCATGGGAACAGGGCAGACCAAACTACCAAGCCAATTCTTATACTGGGAAGGAAACAAGCTACCGGGGACCGGTTTCTGGCATTTCAGCCGTCTTCGGCCCGGCTTGCTTGAATCCTGATGGTGCAATGAGCTAGGGACTCACATCTGAGTATACCCTTCCACGCTTATGGTGGACAAAAATGATTCAGAAAAGGGGGTGGTGATGAACAGAGTGTCAGAATTAAGCAGACCACTCTTACCCAGTCCAAAGATCAGGGCTTGATCCATCACTGTTTTTTAGCTCACTGCACCATCCCAGCTCAGAACTTGGCTATATGCAAATTAGTCTGACCCTGGCCCAGTGCATCATGGGAACAGGACAGACCAAACTACCAAGCTAATTCTTATACTGGGAAGGAAACAAGCTACCGGGGACCGGTTTCTGGCATTTCAGCCGTCTTCGGCCCAGCTTGCTTGAATTCTGATGGTGCAATGAGCTAGGGACTCACATCTGAGTATACCATTCCACGCTTATGGTGGACAAAAACAATTCAGAAAAGGGGGTGGTGATGAACAGAGTGTCTGAATTAAGCAGACCACTCTTACCCAGTCCAAAGATCAGGGCTTGATCCATCACCGTTTTTTAGTTCACTGCACCATCCCAGCTCAGAACTTGGCTATATGCAAATTAGTCTGACCCTGGCCCAGTGCCTCATGGGAACAGGGCAGACCAAACTACCAAGCCAATTCTTATACTGGGAAGGAAACAAGCTACCGGGGACCGGTTTCTGGCATTTCAGCCGTCTTCGGCCCGGCTTGCTTGAATCCTGATGGTGCAATGAGCTAGGGACTCACATCTGAGTATACCCTTCCACGCTTATGGTGGGCAAAAATGATTCAGAAAAGGGGGTGGTGATGAACAGAGTGTCTGAATTAAGCAGACCACTCTTACCCAGTCCAAAGATCAGGGCTTGATCCATCACCGTTTTTTAGCTCACTGCGCCACCCCAGCTCAGAACTTGGCTATATGCAAATTAGTCTGACCCTGGCCCAGTGCATCATGGGAACAGGGCAGACCAAACTATCAAGCCAATTCTTATACTGGGAAGGAAACAAGCTACCGGGGACCGGTTTCTGGCATTTCAGCCGTCTTCGGCCCGGCTTGCTTGAATCCTGATGGTGCAATGAGCTAGGGACTCACATCTGAGTATACCCTTCCACGCTTCTGGTGGACAAAAATGATTCAGAAAAGGGGGTGGTGATGAACAGAGTGTCTGAATTAAGCAGACCACTCTTACCCAGTCCAAAGATCAGGTCTTGATCCATCACCGTTTTTTAGCTCACTGCACCATCCCAGCTCAGAACTTGGCTATATGCAAATTAGTCTGACCCTGACCCAGTGCATCATGGGAACAGGGCAGACCAAACTACCAAGCCAATTCTTTTACTGGGAAGGAAACAAGCTACCGGGGACCGGTTTCTGGCATTTCAGCCGTCTTCGGCCCGGCTTGCTTGAATCCTGATGGTGCAATGAGCTAGGACTCACATCTGAGTATACCCTTCCACGCTTATGGTAGACAAAAATGATTCAGAAAAGGGGATGGTGATGAACAGAGTGTCTGAATTAAGCAGACCACTCTTACCCAGTCCAAAGATCAGGGCTTGATCCATCACTGTTTTTTAGCTCACTGCACCATCCCAGCTCAGAACCGTGGCTATATGCAAATTAGTCTGACCCTGGCCCAGTGCATCATGGGAACAGGGCAGACCAAACTACCAAGCCAATTCTTATACTGGGAAGGAAACAAGCTACCGGGGACCGGTTTCTGGCATTTCAGCCGTCTTAGGCCCGGCTTGCTTGAATCCTGATGGTGCAATGAGCTAGGGACTCACATCTGAGTATACCCTTCCACGCTTATGGTGGACAAAAACAATTCAGAAAAGGGGGTGGTGATGAACAGAGTGTCTGAATTAAGCAGACCACTCTTACCCAGTCCAAAGATCAGGGCTTGATCCATCACCGTTTTTTAGCTTACTGCACCATCCCAGCTCAGAACTTGGCTATATGCAAATTAGTCTGACCCTGGCCCAGTGCATCATGGGAACAGGGCATACCAAACTACCAAGCCAATTCTTATACTGGGAAG
The DNA here is from genome assembly GCF_964263255.1 of Lissotriton vulgaris. Lineage (NCBI taxonomy): Eukaryota > Metazoa > Chordata > Amphibia > Caudata > Salamandridae > Lissotriton > Lissotriton vulgaris. The sequence continues at coordinate 515,507 of NW_028240919.1, read as the reverse complement.
GAAACAAGCTACCGGGGACCGGTTTCTGGCATTTCAGCCGTCTTCGGCCCGGCTTGCTTGAATCCTGATGGTGCAATGAGCTAGGGACTCACATCTGAGTATACCCTTCCACGCTTATGGTGGACAAAAATGATTCAGAAAAGGGGGTGGTGATAAACAGAGTGTCTGAATTAAGCAGACCACTCTTACCCAGTCCAAAGATCAGGGCTTGATCCATCACCGTTTTTTAGCTCACTGCACCATCCCAGCTCAGAACTTGGCTATATGCAAATTAGTCTGACCCTGGCCCAGTGCATCATGGGAACAGGGCAGACCAAACTACCAAGCCAATTCTTATACTGGGAAGGAAACAAGCTACCGGGGACCGGTTTCTGGCATTTCAGCCGTCTTCGGCCCAGCTTGCTTGTTACCTGATGGTGCAATGAGCTAGGGACTCACATCTGAGTATACCCTTCCACACTTATGGTGGACAAAAACGATTCAGAAAAGGGGGTGGTGATGAACAGAGTGTCTGAATTAAGCAGACCACTCTTACCCAGTCCAAAGATCAGGGCTTGATCTATCACCGTTTTTTAGCTCACTGCACCATCCCAGCTCAGAACTTGGCTATATGCAAATTAGTCTGACCCTGGCCCAGTGCATCATGGGAACAGGGCAGACCAAACTACCAAGCCAATTCTTATACTGGGAAGGAAACAAGCTACCGGGGACCGGTTTCTGGCATTTCAGCCGTCTTCGGCCCTTCTTGCTTGAATCCTGATGGTGCAATGAGCTAGGGACTCACATCTGAGTATACCCTTCCACACTTATGGTGGACAAAAACGATTCAGAAAAGGGGGTGGTGATGACCAGAGTGTCTGAATTAAGCAGACCACTCTTACCCAGTCCAAAGATCAGGGCTTGATCCATCACCGTTTTTTAGCTCACTGCACCATCCCAGCTCAGAACTTGGCTATATGCAAATTAGTCTGACCCTGGCCCAGTGCATCATGGGAACAGGGCAGACCAAACTACCAAGCCAATTCTTTTACTGGGAAGGAAATAAGCTACCGAGGACCGGTTTCTGGCATTTCAGCCATCTTCGGCCCGGCTTGCTTGAATCCTGATGGTGCAATGAGCTAGGGACTCACATCTGAGTATACCCTTCCACGCTTATGGTGGACAAAAATGATTCAGAAAAGGGGGTGGTGATGAACAGAGTGTCTGAATTAAGCAGACCACTCTTACCCAGTCCAAAGATCAGGGCTTGATCCATCACCATTTTTTAGCTCACTGCACCATCCCATCTCAGAACTTGGCTATATGCAAATGAGTCTGACCCTGGCCCAGTGCATCATGGGAACAGGGCAGACCAAACTACCAAGCCAATTCTTATACTGGGAAGGAATCAAGCTACCGGGGACCGGTTTCTGGCATTTCAGCCGTCTTCGGCCCGGCTTGCTTGAATCCTGATGGTGCAATGAGCTAGGGACTCACATCTGAGTATACCCTTCCACGCTTATGGTGGACAAAAATGATTCAGAAAAGGGGGTGGTGATGAACAGAGTGTCTGAATTAAGCATACGACTCTTACCCAGTCCAAAGATCAGGGCTTGATTCATCACCGTTTTTTAGCTTACTGCACCATCCCAGCTCAGAACTTGGCTATATGCAAATTAGTCTGACCCTGGCGCAGTGCATCATGGGAACAGGGCAGACCAAACTACCAAGCCAATTCTTATACTGGGAAGGAAACAAGCTACCGGGGACCGGTTTCTGGCATTTCAGCCGTCTTCGGCCCGGCTTGCTTGAATCCTGATGGTGCAATGAGCTAGGGACTCACATCTGAGTATACCCTTCCACGCTTATGGTGGACAAAAATGATTCAGAAAAGGGGGTGGTGATGAACAGAGTGTCTGAATTAAGCAGACCACTCTTACCCAGTCCAAAGATCAGGGCTTGATCCATCACCGTTTTTTAGCTCACTGCACCATCCCAGCACAGAACTTGGCTATATGCAAATTAGTCTGACCCTGGCCCAGTGCATCATGGGAACAGGGCAGACCAAACTACCAAGCCAATTCTTATACTGGGAAGGAAACAAGCTACCGGGGACCGGTTTCTGGCATTTCAGCCGTCTTCGGCACAGCTTGCTTGAATCCTGATGGTGCAATGAGCTAGGGACTCACATCTGAGTATACCCTTCCACGCTTATGGTGGACAAAAATGATTCAGAAAAGGGGGTGGTGATGAACAGAGTGTCTGAATTAAGCAGACCACTCTAACCCAGTCCAAAGATCAGGGCTTGATCCATCACCGTTTTTAGCTTACTGCACCATCCCAGCTTAGAACTTGGCTATATGCAAATTAGTCTGACCCTGGCCCAGTGCATCATGGGAACAGGGCAGACCAAACTACTAAGCCAATTCTTATACTGGGAAGGAAACAAGCTACCGGGGACCGGTTTCTGGCATTTCAGCCGTCTTCGGCCCCGCTTGCTTGAATCCTGATAACATATATCAGTACATTAAGACTAAGCACATTACAAAAAGCAAAGAATACGGTCCCAGTGGTGAAGACCATGGTAACAACCCTGATAGAAACAAACAGCTAAAAAAAAAAAATTTATTCAGGCTGCAGGACGGAAACAAAATAGAAACCTTGGAAACGGTCCGAGCTGTAACATGCTCCTAAATGAATAAATGCAGACCTGTCTAGGCTTGGCCAAAACAGGTGATTCAATTACTTATTTCCCTTTAAACCCATTTGAACATGCGTAAAGAAAGTCATTGCTGCAAACAGGGGAGTACCTTCCATAGGTGTGGAGTGTGTAGTGGCACCGAGGCTCAGATATATAGGAGGCCACTGAAGCGTGCCCTGCTGGCCGCTGGTATAATATTATAATTTATCTATACTACTATTATAAAGAGAGAACTTGCACGTTTTGGCCAGGTAAACTCGGGAACCACAGCACCAATCACAACACCTAATACAGCGTTGGAAAGGGCTGTTGCAGCAGAAGGACATAGGCTATGCAGACGCCCACCATATACATTTAAAATGTAAAAGAACCGTGCCAGCAAAGTAGTCCCTTGTGGGCGTGTCTGCATTGTGCTGTGGGTGTGTGCTGGGGGCGTGACAAACGCTGGGGGCATTCCGTCACGAGTGTTGTTTTTTCTTCCTAGGTTCTATACATTCCTGCTCCCTTTAAATAGGAATTCAGTGGAGGTCCCATTCTCTTAGAACCACCTCAAGCACAGTTATGGGCAAAAATACAACTAAAAGGCCTTGCAAAGCATTATGGGATAAGCTTAGCATAATTTTTAGCATTCATGAAAGGGTTTCAATGTTTTTGAATTTTACTCATCAGGGACATCTTGGGACGACGAGGTGAATTGCAGCTTGATGTATAATATTTTAAATGCTATTGCATTTGCCTCATCAGGGACATCTAGGGACGGTGAGGTGAACTGCAGCTTGATCCATACTAATATAATAAAGAGAGAGCCCAAACCTTTGAGGCGGGTAATCTCAGGAACCACAGCACCAATCACAACACCCAATACAGCGTTGGAAAGGGCAGTTGCAGTTGCAGCAGAAGGACATAGGCTATGCAGACGCCCACCATATAAATTTAAAAAGTTAAAGAATCGTGACAGCAAAGTAGTCCCTTGTGGGCGTGTCTGCGTTGTGCTGTGGGGGCGTGACAAATGCTGGGGGCATGTGGTATGTTCCACCCTTTGGGCTGGTCTGTTCCCATGAGGCACAGGGTCAAGGCTGATTTGCATATGGCCATGTCTGAACTGGGGTGGTGTGGAGTGCAAAACAACGATGGATTTAGGGCCAGATCTCTGTACTGGGGTGAATGTATGACATTGTTCTGCATTCTGTCCATCAACTGTTGTTTTTGCATTTGTCACCCCGGTTTGGGTATGCTCAGACATGAGTGCCATGCTCTCCACGCCACTAGAGTCAACCTATCCTGATTGAAAACGGTTGATAGCCAGAAATTGGTCCTAGCATGTGTGAGTCAGATCCAGGAAAGACATGGCTTAGCAGTTCAAAGGGCTTGGAATGTTTCTCTTAGGCACAGGGTCATGGCTGAGGAGGTGTGGAGTGCAAAAAAATGATGGATTTTGGCCCAGATCTCTGTATTGGGTGAATGTATGAGATTGTACTGCAATCTGTCCATCATCTGTTGTTAATACAATCTGCACTTCATGCCATGTCTCATATACCGTGCTGGGGGTGTGGGCGGCTGCGGGGCGCGCGTCGTGTCAAATATTACATTGTTTTTTCTTCCCAGGTTCTGCACGTTCCAGCTCCGGGTGTTCACCCTGCTCCCTTTAAATACCTCTGCACCCCATAATCAAAACCCACCCTTACTCCTTTAAATACCCCAACACCCTTAAACACTAACCCATCTTAACCCTATAAATATACCCTGTACCCCAAAACCCAAACCTATACCTAAATCCTAAAAATACCCCTGTACCCCAAAAACCAAACCTACCCCTGAACCCAAAAATACCTCTGTACCCCAAAACCCAAACCTAGCCCGAACCCTTAAAATACCCCTGTACCCCAAAACCCAAACCTACCCCTGAACCCTAAAAATACCCCTGCACCCCAAAACTCAAACCTAGCCCTGAACCCTTAAAATACCCCTGTACCCCAAAGCCCAAAACTACCCCTGAACCTTAAAAATACCCCTATACCCCAAAACCCAAACCTAGCCCTGAACCCTAAAAATACGCCTGTACCTCAAAACCCAAACCTATCCCTAAACGCTAAAACTACCCCTGTACCCCATAACCCCAAACTATATCTGAACCCTTAAAATACCCAAAGACCCCAAAACATATACCTCAGTACCCCAAAACATATACCCCTATACCTATACTTACCTTATCCGAACATTTAAAAAAAACATGCTTTTACCATTCATGCATTTACAACGAATTTCATTGTAAATGTATGCGTGGTAAAAGCATATAACATGTAATGCCATGCGTTATAATGGCCTTGCGGAGTCATGGTACTTTCATAATGAAAGTATGCGGAGTGATGGTCTGCGGAAAGAAAGTTGCAGAATAATGGGTGTTTACCCTCCCCCGGTAAGTGCATTGGTGGCACGGCGGCCCACATCTCCAGCAACATACTCATATTTTTTCACCACCGATTTGAAAAATGCACAGGTCTCTCTCATTGATGGCCAGCACCGACATACACTTTTAGACACACCTCCCGCCACAAGTTCTAGAATTCCGAACTTTAGAGCTGGGGAGCTACGTTCGAATCTCGGCATCAGGTCAACATCCCGTGATTCCAGGCAAATTGCTTTGTCTCCCCGTGCCTACCACAAATTAATGTGTTCTTCTGTAATGTAAATTGTGCTCATGCCATGTTGTCGAGTTCGCGCTATATAATATTGCAAGGAAAAATAAAGTAAGAAAACTCAAGTTCACACACTACTGAATGCAAACTCTTAAGTGCATCAGCAGTGCACTGTGAATCGGAGCGTTTCACAGGCCTGTCACAGATAAGAAATGCTATCAAAACGAAATCCTACAAAACAATATACTACAGGCCAGCAGCAATTCATACCCGTACAACGTCGGGACGGGCTGCTAGTATATAATATTTTAAATGCTATTGCTTTTGCATCATCAGGGACATCTAGGGACATGAGGTGAACTGCAGCTTGATGTGTAATATTTTAAATGCTATTGCATTTGCCTCATAAGGGACATCTAGGGACCATGAGGTGAACTGCAGCTTGATATATAATATTTTAAATGCTATTGCATTTGCATCATCAGGGACATCTAGGGACATGAGGTGAACTGCTGCTTGATGTGTATTATTTTAAATGCTATTGCATTTGCCTCATCAGGGACAACTGGGTGAACTGCAGCTCTTCGTAGAATTATTTGGATACTATAATATTCACTTCCCACTACTAATCTCGTCCCATAATGGTTTGCAGGGGCTTGATCTCAAAATCATCACCTCTCTCACTGCTTGCTGGAAGCTAATTTCACTTTCGTGAAATGACTATATGCATTTTAGCATGTAGAAATACTTGTTATTTTACCTTGAATATATGAGGTTTCTGTTTTAATAATTGGAAATCTGACAGAACGAAATATTGCGGATTTATTGTACCAAGTTTGCGCCAATTCCGCCCACCCCTACTTTAAATACCCCTGCACCCCATAATCATAACCCACCCTTACTCTATAAAGTACCCCAACACCCTTAAACACTAACCCATCTTAACCCTATAAATATACCCTGTACCCCAAAACCCAACCCTATCCCTAAACCCTAAAAATACCCCTGTACCCCAAAACCAAAACCTAACCCTGAACCCTATAAAAACCCCTGTACCTCAAAACCCAAACATACCCCTGAACCTTAAAAATACCCCTGTACCCCAAAACCCAAACCTACCCCTGAACCCTAAAATACCCCTGTACCCCAAAACCCAAACCTAGCCCTGAACCCTAAAAATACCCCTGTACCCCAAAACCCAAAGCTAGCCCTGAACCCTTAAAATACCCCTGTACCCCAAAACCCAAACTTACCCCTGAACCCTAAAAATACCCCTATACCCCAAATCCCAAACCTAGCCCTGAACCCTAAAAATACCCCTGTACCCCATAACCCAAAACTATATCTGAACCATTAAAATACCCAAACACCCCAAAACATATACCTCAGTACCCCAAAACATATACCCCTATACCCATACTTGCCTTATCCAAACATTTATAAAAAACATGCTTTTACCATTCATGCATTTACAACAAATTTCGTTGTAAATGTATGCGTGGTAAAAGCATATAAAATGTAATGCCATGCGTTATAATGGCATTGCTGAGTCATTGTACTTTCGTAATGAAAGTATGCAGAGTGATGGTATTCGGAAATAAATTTGCGGAATAATGGGTGTTTACCCTCCCCCGTAAGTACATTGGTGGCACGGCAGCCCACATCTCCAGCAACATACTCATATTTTTTCTCCACCAATTGGAAAAATGCACAGGTCTCTCTCATTGATGCCCAGCACCGACATACACTTTTAGACACACCTTCCACCACAAGTTCTAGAATTGCGAACTTTAGAGATGGGGAGCTACGTTAGAATCTCGGCATCAGCTCAACATCGTGTGATTCCAGGCAATTTGCTTTGTCTCCCCGTGCCTACCACAAATCAATGTGTTCTTCTGTTATGTAAATTGTGCTCATGCCATGTTGTTGAGTTCGCGCTATATAATATTGCAAGGAAAATAAAGTAGGAAAACTCGAGTTCACACACTACTGAACGGGCACTCTTAAGTGCATCAGCAGTGCTCTGTGAATCGGAGCGTTTCACAGGCCTGTCACAGATAAGAAATGCTATCAAAACAAAGTCCTACAAAACAATATACTACTGGCCGGCAGCAATTCATAGCCGGACAACATCGGGACGGGCTGCTAGTTAAAAATAAAGAAGCAAACAAAGTTTTTTTATTAGACGAAATCGAAATGTTTTTATCTTTCGTAGACCAAGCACATTACAAAGCGCAGTGAAGACGGTCCCAGTGGTAACATGCTGATAACTAAATCAACTGTTACATACAATAGAAACAAAAGGTTCGGTGTAAACAATTGAATAAACCTTAGTTAATAAAATTAAAGGACAGCACTCGTGAAACATTCAGAAAAAATATATGCACACTGCAAGACGGAAACAAAATACGAACTTAAGCAAGGGGTACCAGCGGTACCATGCTCTTGAAACAAAAACAAACAGCATTAAAAAAGAATTTGTCCAGGCTGCAAAACGGAAACAAAATACAAGAGTTAGGAATGGGACGAGCAGTAACATGCCCCTAAATAAAAAAAAAACTCAGACCTGACGATAAAATAGAACATTAAAAAATTATTTGTGCAGCCTTGTAAATAAACAAAGAGTGCGCCAACACAAAAGGAAACTAGCAGTGCTGTGTCTTGCATCAGTGAGAGGGGAGAAAAGAAAACAAACAAGCTGAAAAGCATGGGAAGTCCATAGCTGTTGTGCCTGCAACAGCATGTACGAAAAAGTAATTAACAAAATAGTGCCCTGCAATTGTAAATAAATCAGACAGAGAAACATCACATGTAACGGGGCAGTCCTTATGAGAGTTACCAACAGCCGAAAAGGAGGGACAAAGGCGTGACTAATGAACAAAGTACCCAAAGACAAGAATGATTTCCAAAATACAGTCAAGGGAGACAATTCAAAACACGGGTGAGAAACGGGCAGAGCATAAAGCCCATATTCTGAACACAACACGTCTTGAAGAGACAGCAGAAGCGCTGCTAGGTGAGACCTAAAAACACAGGGCCTCATTTACAAGAAACGGCATCAGCATTGATGCGTCATATTTCTTGCGCCTGCATCAAATGCCCTTGCAATGCCATGGATGCGCTGCATTTACAATACAGGGCTCCATGACACAAGGATTAATGGATACATCAGAAAATCTGAGACATCTGTTGGTGCCAAAGTAATATATCTCTGGATTGCATCGTAAAAAGGACGCAACTCCAGAAATGCATCAGAACACAGAGGCGAGTCCCATTTTAAAAGCCCTGCGTCAATCATTATGCCTTGTCTGAGCAGGTGTAGGGACCCTGATCCTAATTAGGAGAGTCCTTACTGCACTGCACTGCACTGCACCGAAACCTCTTAAATGAGGTCCATGGGGCTTAATTACAAACCCCTGTGCACCTCTGGAACGTCACTCTTAATGACAGTCCGGCAGCTCACACTACGGGGCAATACCTACAAGGCCACTTAAAGCCACCCTGCCTGGCTTTTCATGGCCTTGTAGATATGGACTGAGCCAAAGCAGCACAAGTCGCTGTGTTGCCACATCCTGCAATAGGGAGACATGCTATGGATGTTACGATGGGTGTTTCCAAGCAACACCCATGGTATTTGACAAGTTCCCTGATTTACGGGAATGCGTCAAAAGCCAACTCCTCCCCAAGTGAGGAGTAAGGGAGGCACAACGGGGAGAAATACCGTTATTTCTGCTCCTTTTATTTTTCTGTGCACATACAGAGTGGAAAACACCTCTTGTGATTAATTCTTTGCAGGAAAATGTCACTTCCTTTACAAAACAATTATCCCTGCAAATCCTGAACCATTGCACCATGGTGCAAGGGTGCCTGTGTTGGCACATGGCAGTATACAGTGTGACAGTGCAAGGGAAAAGGACAGAAATGCGCTGCCTCTGATAGAAATGGCGCATTTCTTTCCTTTTTTTGTTTGTGACGCAGAGCAGCGCAACAAGATTCCTTGCGGCGCTTCCCTGCACCAAATGCTCATAAATGAGACCCTCACAGGCCAAGAGTTATAGAGGTTTTGTGTCTGTCTGTAATGCCTTAAAACATGCACCCAATGCAAAACCTTTGTGGGGATTTACAAACCAACGTAAATTGGTATTTGAGTTGGTTTGTAAGGAAAAGTAGCGCAAATCATTGTAAAGTGCTGCTTTCTTATGGGCATAGTCATGAAATTGTGTCACAGGGAAAATGCAGAAATGCGCAGTTTGTAATACAATACAGTGCATTCCTGTCCTTTCCCATGCGCTGGTGCACAATAAGTTGCCTATCACCAACGCAGGCACTTTCAACCTTGGTGCAAGGGTGCCTGCCTTGCATGCAGGACTGTTTTTGTGAAGAAAGTGACACCATCATGCACAAAAACAATCCTAGGAGGTATGTTCCTGCAGAATATACAACACCCACCTTTGAACTATTGCACAAAGGTGTGTGTGTGGCGCTCAGCAGCAAAATTCTGCTCCGGACCTAGGGAGAGGGAAGGAGAATGCCATATCTATAGAGATGGTGCTTTCCTGCTCCCTCTTTATCACGCAACGCACAACAGCAACTTTGGTTTCTACGTTGGATTGTGTGATTTTTCTGGAAATCTGAGCCACAGTGGCAAAGCAAGTTGTTTGTATTTTTAGATGTCAAAGTCCTTGGTAATTGAAGGATGAATATCTGTACATTGAATACTTCTGTTACGTAAATAATTAGTAGAAAGCCCTGCCAAGTGTCACAAATCACTTGTTAGGGTAACACATATTAGGCACAGATGTAGAAAGGTTTTGCATCCGGTTTGTGTTACTTTTTTAATGCAGACACACCTGAAATCTTTTGTGACATTTACAAGCCAACGTAAATTGTTGTTTGCGTTGGTTTGTCAGAAAAAGTAAACCAAATCAGTGCAAAGCGCTGCTTTGCATTACTCTGCGTAAAGGGGGGGTTCTGAGGGTGCTACATGGGAGTTCCTGTGCTACAACCCGTGGTTTTATACACAAATCCCTATCTACTAACAATAGTAGACAGTGATTTGCAGGAAAAAAGAATGCACCTTGAAAGCAGGCTGTAAAAGGTGACATGTTTTCATTTCTCCTTTCTTTTCTGACTTTGCATGTGTTCTGCACTGTACAACACATGTACAACGTAGGAAAAGTTTTAAAAGTTGTCTAGATATAGTAGTTTGTACTGGAAGGGATCCCTTTCAGTATAAAACCTTGGCTAGTCTCATGCACACACCCTTGCACTCTGGTGCAAAGGTGTGTGTGTGTGGCGCCAGTGCTAGCGAGGAGAACAGAGTGCCTTATCACAGTAGTTATGGCGCTCTCCTGCTCTCTCGCTGTCACGCAACACAGCTCAGCATCTTTGGGTTCTGCGCTGCATGACAGTTTTGCAAATCTGGGCCTTTCTAGGTCTTTTCTACGCATTACTGCAATCACCTGAGCTTGTCATGTAATGTGTGGTACACAGCAGGGCTGAAGAGTTGAGCAAATATAGCTGTGAGTGTCAGGACATTTCATATTATGGTCTCTTGCTGCAGCTGGGCCTGCCTGGCTTCAACTATCTACAGTGACAGTCAATGATAAAATGCTCTAATTATCCTATCACGTGGATGGGTTAGGCTTGGTAGGAAACACTGCTATTTTATATGCACAAACTTCTCATCCTCCACAAGAACATACATTTGCTTGCATGAGAGTGCAGTATTGGTTTCTCTGAACCTACATTACTTAGATTTCACTTAAGAAAGCACACTATCATGACATCTTGAACATTTAGTACAAGGACTAAACGTACATTGTGCAAATGATGTTGTTGTTGCTAGTCCATAAGGCGACACTGCTATCACATGAGGAGAAACAATGTCAGGCTGGCTGAATCTTTGGTACGGAAGCACGAGTGCTGTTTGTTATAAATACACAAACATTTCTGGGTTTCAGGAGAGGAGCTCTCTTCTGTCATTGCAAGGTCGCTGCTTGACGGAATCCCAGCCCAGCTGATTCCTATTTTCCATCCGCCAGGAGGGATGTTCAACTTGTAACCAAGATTGGACCTGAACACATTTGACCACAGGTAATGGGAAGTTAGATTATCTGACATAGCACCCGCCCCAGGCAACTAGGTCAGGGAGCGTATAGTAGGAGCACACTGTACATTGTACTTATATGCCAACATAAAAAGACTGCTTTAGCACAATGGTGGGATTGTTTATACTTTTCACTGTTCTCATACATCTAAGGTCTCTCATTTTCTTCTGTCCATTAATCATTGCAACAAGTCCTATATAATAGAATTACAATGGTTCAATAAATATTGAAATGCTTTGTTGTGCATTTCTTGTGTATCTTTTTGGGTATGCACGAGTGATTTAGCGAAAAGGTTCTAGATTTGTTACCACGATTCCTTGGGGAGTGTGGGTTGTCATTTTCTGAGGTTGCACATTCCATCTGTTACCTTCTTCAGGCCAGGGGTATTTATGGTTGCACTGTGAGCTAGCAGGACTATAGGTCAACATATCATGAGGGTGTGCACGAAATCAGTCTGTCACAATCCTAACGGTTATGCTGTACAACAAACGCACAGTTCTCACTGAGAAATTGAAAGCTGGACGACAATCCTTGACTAATAATTAAAGTAAACACAGGTAGAAAAGTCATGTCACAAATGGATACATTCCATTTGATTTAAAGTCCTATTAAGTATCACATCTGGGCCTTTGCAGACTCTTAAAACAGCCAGAAGTCACCAGTGTTTTTCTCTTTGAAAGGTAGCACCCCTAAATGCATGCAAACCATCGCGGGACAGCACCTTGTCATTCAAGAAGCCCATAAAGTGGGAGTGGCAGCGCTGGAGGTATCCTGCACAGTGCCACATTTTTATCAACAGTAAATGAAACTTTATTGAACAATCACACAATTGCCTGGTACAGAGGAGGGCTGCACAAAAGGGCAGGAAAGGTGATAATGGGGGTGAGGATGTGGGAGGCATGTAAAGGGAATGAAGGGAGAGTGCAAGATTAATGGAACATTTCCACCTCTGCAACACAACTGGTATATTAACCTCCCCCTGGCATCCCGCACCCCCTGAAAGATCTGTTGCCACTTCCTGCTTGTGATTGTCCCAGACTTTTGGTGAGATAAATGCATCTAATCCCCGGTAGTTTGAAGCTGCTTTGCCCAGTGATAAGTATATTTTTACTGGGCCAGATGTGTCTAATGTTCCTGTTTATTGCATACTCCCTGAATGATTAATTCACTGCAGTGAATTCCAGTATCCAACTCCTTCATATACCGTTATGCAGACTAGTGAAGCTGGCGCATGAGTAAAGTTACTGAGGCCGCTAGGCCATGCGCAACATGCACCAGCAGGGAACACACTGACGCACACATGTACAGTTAAAGACTGACCCGAGTGGTCAAGAAATCTTTTATTTATCAGTTAAGCTATACCCGGCTGAACAGTTGTATGCCCACATCACTACCTGTGATGGTGAGCCCGGGTGGCTAACTACATCCCATCCAACATTAGATATGCGGGGACAGTCTCACATTGGCACAAGCAAAGTCATGGAGTCTCTGGATGGATGCAGGATTTGGACTTACCTCATACATGTGCCCTGTTTGATGCTGGAAAACAGTGGTCTCTGCAGGCCTCTCCACTCAGGTGTGGTCCCTCCGGAGGTCTAGCGCTGATCTAGGACAGGCGACGGTGGATATGCTCCATTCCTCTCTTGAGTGGTGGTTCACTCGTCATCCTCTGGCATTGGCACTCCTCTGTTTTCCACCTCATACTTCTCAGATTCTCTTATGCCTGAGCCTTGGGTGTGCCAGATCTAGGATATATTTCTAGTGGTCATTTCTTGGCTTCTATGAGCACTGATCATGGTTACATTCATGACTATCACTGTCCATGACCCTCTTCCATAGGGAGTACAACATTTCCACCTTGGGTGTCAATTTCTTATCAGGATGTGGTACCCAATCCGCAAAGCAGCCCTTCTGGTCTGTCTGTCTGTCTCATTGGTCTTCCTTCTCCTCTCATGCATGTCTGCCTTATTGAGAGCTGGATGAAAACAAAAACAATGGTTCTGTCGGGTATGCGTAGCTTATTTCTTGTACAAGTAATTCAATTATCTTCTTTATTATTTATAATCCTCAGAAGATAACACCAAAGCAATTTTATCCATAAGGAACGGATTGCAGCTGTCTGACAGGACTTATGCCTGCCGACGCCTTCAGAATTGTTCTGCCGAACCTGCCGCGTACAATATTTCATTAGAAGTGAGACTGAATTATCCACTTCACTTTGAGCGTGCCACTGTGTGCCTCTGATTATCGTGAAAGCAGACTTAACACAATTCTTCCCGCTTCCATGCCATTCATCTGGAATTAATGTGATGGGGCCATGACTATGCAGACCAGACCTGAGCCCAACTGTTCAACTACCCAGGGTTTCCCTAGGCTGTCATCCCTCCTTCCCCCCATTGTCCTGATGAAAACCCGCAATGACTACTCAATAGTGCATAGATTGGGTTTAAACGTTGACGCTACTTCTTGGCACAGATCAAGGCTTTGCGCGCAAAAATTTAAATTGGATTAGCAGCAGGGCCATTTTTTTTATTCTGGCCTTCCCTTCCCTTGTAGATATTTTAATCACCTTGTACATAATACACACTCAATTGTATCACTGAGCACAATATGTCACTTGCTCACTTTTCACCTTAAAACTTCACCTTGTTGACAGCTTTATATTGAAGTATGGGTATATATAAATGATGCAATTTATATAAAACAGCGTATTACCCATCAACCTGTATTTTTTCGTCTGTTCCTTATGGATAACATTGCTTTGGTGTTACCATCTGAGGATTATAGATAATAAATAAGATAATTGAATTACTTGTACAAGAAGGGCCCGATTCACAGAATGAACTTAAGACTCAATCCTAAATTTACTACTATTTTGGTATTCACGGAATGCACTTACTACTTTTGACATTCACAGAATGCACTTACTACTTTTGGCATTCACAGAATGCACTTACTACTTTTGGCATTCACAGAATGAACTTAAGGCTCAATCCAAACCTTACTACTATTTTGGTATTCACAGAATGCACTTACTACTTTTGGTATTCACAGAAGTTAGGATTTTGTCTTAAGTCTGTCTTAAGTCTGTCTTAAGTGTGTCTTAAGTTTGTCTTAAGTGTGTCTTAAGTGTGTCTTAAGTCTGTCTTAAGTTTGTCTTAAGACAAATTTAAGACAGAATCCTAACTTCTGTGAATACCAAAAGTAGTAAATTCATTCTGTGAATGCCAAAAGTAGTAAGTGCATTCTGTGAATACCAAAATAGCAGTAAGTTTAGGATTGAGTCATACATTCATTCTGTGAATCAGGCCCATAAATATTCACTGCCCACTACTACTCTTATCCCATAATGCTTTGCAGGGCCTTTGGTTGGGATTGCAATTTTGCCCATAACTGTGCTTGGGGTGATCCTAAGAGGATGGGACCACCACTGAATCATTCAGTATGGCATGCTCTTTGCGTTCAAGGCATTTGCTTAGTACTCCCCCTAGGTTAGGGGGGACACTAAAATCATCACCTCTCTTATTGCCTGATGTTTGGAATTTTCAAAGTTTAATTTTATAAATTGGTTATATGTTTATTAGCATGCAAAGATGCTTTGACAATGCATTTGTGGGTATAGTTTAGTAGCTGTGTTAACAGTAGAATGAGTAGTCTTCCAGTATTATAGTCTGTGCCCACATCCACGGAAAAATCTGGCTCGATTTCTATGCAACTACACTTAAATGGATCCTCGAACTGTGGCAGATAAACAGCTAAATTGAGGTCAGTACATACAGCGTGGCTGTGCTGGGGCCGCTACTAAAGCCTCAAGCAGTAAGCATCATCTGAAGCCAATGCCACTGTTTATTTTTCCAATTTGATGCATGTCTGTGTGAAGCATGAGTATTCAGTGACTCTTGTAATTCTGAGCCAGGCCTGTCTCAGACATCATATTGACTTCTTTTTTAGGGCTCGCCTAAGACAAACTATACAGTTACAGGCCATAACATACCATACAATCACAGCCCGTACCATACCATAAAAAAGCAGGTGATACTATACCATACAATGACAGACCATACCCTACCATACTATAATATGCAATAACCGGTCATACCACACCATAGCATACCATACAATGACAGGCCATATCATAACTTACTATACTATACAATGACAGGCCATACCATATCATACTATACAATGACAGACTTACTATACTATAAAATGACAGGCTATAACATACCATACTAAACTCTATCATACCATACCATATCTTGCCATACTATATAACCCACCCAGGGGACCTGTTTGCACAGCCTGACAGAGCGAGAGGAACGAGGATCATCGGACCTACCCTGATTGTTTCCAGCAACTTGTTCCACTGTCCGCCGGTCCCACTACGCGGGACCCGCTTCACCAGGTCAGCGAGGGAGCGCGGGCTGCGTAGGCTGAACGGGGCTGCGAGCTAAAGTGCAGGGACTCCATTGCCCAGGAGTCCCTGCGAGGCCAATCAGAGTCACCTGGCCAGCTCTCCCCGGAAGCCACGCCCCCAGCGCCTGGACCCTTGAATACTGGCCGTTGATTGCCCACCGGCGGGACCTGTTTGCACAGCCTGACAGAGCGAGAGGAGCGAGGATCATCGGACCTACCCTGATTGTTTCCAGCAACTTGTTCCACTGTCCGCCGGTCCCGCTTCGCGGGACCCGCTTCACCAGGTCAGCGAGGGAGCGCGGGCTGCGTAGGCTGAACGGGGCTGCGAGCTAAAGTGCAGGGACTCCATTTCCCAGGAGTCCCTGCGAGGCCAATCAGAGTCACCTGGCCAGCTCTCCCCGGAAGCCACGCCCCCAGCGCCTGGACCCTTGAATACTGGCCGTTGCTTGCCCACCGGCGGGACCTGTTTGCACAGCCTGACAGAGCGAGAGGAGCGAGGATCATCGGACCTACCCTGATTGTTTCCAGCAACTTGTTCCACTGTCCGCCGGTCCCGCTTCGCGGGACCCGCTTCACCAGGTCAGCGAGGGAGCGCGGGCTGCGTAGGCTGAACGGGGCTGCGAGCTAAAGTGCAGGGACTCCATTGCCCAGGAGTCCCTGCGAGGCCAATCAGAGTCACCTGGCCAGCTCTCCCCGGAAGCCACGCCCCCAGCGCCTACGTTAACAATCGGCACCTTCCCCGCGCTCGCGGGACGAAGCGCGGAGCGAAGACCGGGCAAAGAGCGGGCCGTTTTAGGCCGTTAGAGGCCGCTTAGGGCCGGGCTGGGTCACCCCCCTAACTCCTAGTTTAAAATAAGCTTTATAACACCTCTTAATTTGTTAGCATGTCTCCTAGAGGAACCAGAAGTAAGACAGCGGCTAAAAAAGGGCAACTCACTGGCCCTATAGACAGTTTCATAACAAAGGCAAACTCCTTTATAGACCAGAGCATTTCACTTATTGAACGTAGGGTATCCCAAGACCTATTAGAGGCTAGAAGATCCTCTATGGGTCACCTGGCAACTGCAAGAACGCCGGTCCCCCATAAGGATCAAAGACAGAGTGAGGGTGGGAATAAAAGACAGAGCCTTCCAAATATAGTTGACCTATCGGTCTCGCAACTGTCGCAACTCTCGGAATCCCAACTAACATTAGATCTAGAAAAAACCCCAGACTTAGTCCCGCACCCCACCCCTGAAGAGGTAAGACAGGCAAGAGGGAGGAGGGAGGGAGCCATAAAGAAGAAGAAACATGTAGCGACAAGCAAAACACCAATAAGTAAACCAACACCACCTATAGCAGAAGCAATAGAGAATACATTTAGCTCCCCTTTGCTGGAAAACCAGAATAGGCATACCGCGATGATACACCACGTACATGATCTTTCACCTTCTACAAACTTAGTGATAGCATCTGACGTCTCGCCAACAAAGGAACCTGATCATAATTATAATACAGATCTATTAGCAAAAATCGGAGACCTTTTACAACAAACCCTTACACCCATACAAGTCACATTAACAAACTTAGAAAAAGCAATAGTTGAACTTTCAGCTCTGGTGAAAATTAAGCATAATCCTAACCGTAACCAAGAGCCACAAAAAGCACAAAAGCCAGTGGCGGCTAAGCCATCCAATCTAACCCCTGTGGCTCAAGTAAAAAGTTCGACCCCTGCACCCACTGTAGCATCTAAGCCCACAAGTACGATAGTGACCAAGAAAAAAGTAGTAGACACCCTACCCGTAAACACCTTATCTGAAAAAAATAATACCCCTTGTGACACCATCAGCACAGCCACGAAAACTAAACAACCCCAAATACATAGAGAGAGGGAGAGACAACAACCGGGCGAAACACGCCCGGTAACCCTTCCGCCAGAAGCGAGCCCATTTGTTGTCATTCTGACCGGCGTTCCAGAACTGGTGAACCAAAAACCCGAACCAAACTGGTCATTAAAAAACAAGATACAACATTGGCTTAGTATAAATCGCCCCCCCCCCCCTATTGCTCTACCAGAATTCTAATGGTTAGAAGAGCTCTCTGGGTTGGTCAGGGTAGAAAAACAATACAGGGTGACTGTATCTTAATCACCTTTGAAGACCCTAGAATAGTGGAGTACATCTGCTATGGGGAGGATTTAAATCTAAATGGGGGGATTGGCACAAAGCGCCTCTCTTTCTTTTATCCACCAAGATTCCCGGATGGTCCCTCCCAAAGTGACGGACCCTGGTACACAGTGGGCCCTCGCTACCGGGGAAGAGAAAGGGAAGAGTGGAGAGGGCAAGAACAGCGGAGAAATTACAGAGAACCATCTCGTTGGGAGGGCTGGAATGGAATACCATTAACGAACATGTATAGTGGCTTAGAGTGTGTGGACTGACCATCACAGCCAGAAGACCAGGGCCCCCTAACTCCAGATAACCCCTCAACTCCTGATGACCCTGATATCATTTGTAATTCACAAATCGATAATATCCCCAAGAATGAACCTCCACCTCTGACCATGATCTCCTGGAACATTGCGGGATTACGGCCAAAAGTTGAGGATGGGAGTATCATGCACCTTGTACACAGACACCAAATAGTCTGCCTACAGGAGACATGGTCGCCAATAGAACTTCACCTACTGGGATACAAGACGTACTTTTCTCCTGCGCTGGTGGGACAAAAGGGTAGGCCAAAGGGAGGACTAAACATCTACATAGCCAATACCATTCAAAAAATAAAAATAAACATTATTGAACTGGATCACAATTTCCAGATCATTTGTCTCTCCCTACCCAAAATTGAGTTTGTTGTCCTCGTTAATTTCTATAATAATCTCGAGGAACCACAGCTCCAGAAACTGCTTGTATATTTATACGAGAAACTAACTATCCTAAGGCAGAAACGAGGAGCAAAGGGCCCAGCATCTATAATATGGGTAGGGGACTTCAATCTACATTATTGTACCCATCCAGAGGAAAAATGTGCAGGTATGGTGACAGAGGAAGGTAATTCCCTCACTCACTTTTGTCATAATAATATCAGTAGAATAATGAACGATCTTCTATCAGATCTGGACCTCCAAATAGTAAACACTTCAGATGGTAGAACGGTTGACTATATTTTAATATCGGCTAGCTTGCAAACTAGAGTTAACCATTTTGAAGTCATACCCAACACCTTAAGTGATCATTCAATCCTTAAACTGGAAATGAATTTAATCCACCAACAATCTCTACCTTTGACAATAGCTAATGCACTGAGCCAGGATAATATAAATCTGGGCCAATTAAATGGGTACACAATAAAGTGGGGGAAGATTAACCCTGGGGAACTTACCGAAGAGCTGATAAAATCGGCATATCCTCAAATTAAGAAATGTTTAGACATAATGACAGAAGATGAGGAACTCCTTAGCAACTTCTCACAAATCATGAAAAAAATTAAATCCCTACTCACGGCAAAACATAAAACTGGCCCCCTTCGAAACAAAGGCTGTTTCAATCATGAATGCACTCAGGCTCACTCCAACCTTAAAATAGCACTAAATAAAGATGAAAGAGATCCCCACATAATATCCACATTAAGAAAGGAATACTTTGCTATCAGAAAAAAGAGAAAGGCGGAGTTAAAGCAAGCTCTGTGGGATGAACTCCACTCCAGCGCTCAAGCAAAAAACAGTCAAGCGTTCTGGAGAGTAGTGAGAGCCCCATTTTTGGTTGATGAAAAAACTCCAAAAATCGAAGTTGCCATAGATGAGTCAGAATGGGTATCACATTTCTCAAAAATATTCCAAAATCAAATAATAGAACAGGAAACCGAAGGTAGAAATTTAGCAGTCCCATCTTACCCCATCCAAATAGACTTTGAAATTTCCGAGGTCCTTCTGGCCCTGAAATCAAGCAAAAACGGAAAAGCTCCAGGACCGGACGGAGTCCCGGTAGACTTTTTTAAACATAACACAGATCTCTGGGCTCCTATTATTACCAGGGTATGCACGGCAGCGGCAAAGAAAGGAATCCTGGAGTCCTGGACGAGGTCCGTGATGGTCCCGATTTTTAAGAAGGGCAATTGCCAGGACCCAGCCTGCTACCGTCCAATATCTTTGTTGGACTCACTGGGAAAGATAGCAGGTAGGGTGATCCTGGAGCGACTCCAGCAATGGGTGGAGGAGAGAGGTATTCTATCTGAGTTGCAATTTGGCTTCCGGGAGGGTTTCGGAACAGTGGAACAAGCCCTAAACCTCTCCATCATCATTGGAAAATACATACATGCAAAGCAGGACAAACGCTATATGGTTTACGTGGACTTGTCCGCCGCGTTTGATTGTGTCTCTCACACCAAACTATGGTCTCTGCTGTCACAAATGGGGGTAGACTTGCCACTTTTGAACTTTTTGAGGGAACTGTACTCCAAACCTTCTGCTAGAGTCCATTTTGGCACAAAGGGCGAGCTGTCGACGTCCTTTAGAGTGGAGAGTGGAGTCAGACAAGGATGTGTCCTGGCGCCTTTCCTTTTCTCCCTCTATACTAACAACTTGGAGGTCGAGCTTTTGAAGGGCGCCCGGGACCTTCCACAGGCAAAACAACGCCCGCTCTACTCTATGCGGACGACGCCGTCCTGCTGGCACGGACCCCTCGCGAACTCCAGAGGATACTTAACAGATATTCTTCGTTTATGGGCACTCTAGACCTCCACATAAACGTGACAAAGACCTTTGTGATGACGGCAGGCACAGGGAGGAAACACCCTAAAGACCTAATCCTTAAAAACCAAAAAATAGAGTTCACATCTGAATATTGTTATCTGGGCATTACAATAGATGACAAATTGTCCTGGAAAATGGCAGTTGAAGCAAGGAAACACTGCTTTAAGAGAGCGATAGCAGCCCTGGTGTCTTTTTCGCAAAAATTGGGAAAACGACCACCCTTGGAATTACTAACAATCTACAGAGCCAAATGTCAATCAACAGCACTATATGGAGCTAGCGATTGGGGTCACATGGATGTCTCTGCCCTACAAGTTGCAGAAAATGCTTTTTTTAGGTTTCTCCTGATGGCCCCAAAGCGATCCTCAACGTACGCATGTCATGTTGAACTAGGCGTCCAATACATTGAGGATCTGGCAAGAATACAACCGCTACTCTTATGGCGCCGCATCAGGACCTCAGAAAAAAATGCACTCACCAAGATGATAGTGGCAGACGCTATGACATTAGATCACGCTCTAAAAATAAAATGGCTAGCTTACATCAGGAACTTTTTTATTGACCTAGGGTTAGAAAAATACTACTCCACTCCTGAAAAGATCTGCGAACTCTCGAAAAAGCAATTAAAAGCACTAGCCCTGGGACATTTGGAAAATCTAAGACTACAATCTGAAGCAGGCAAACTGTCTGTCCAACATGCTGTAATGGTTCAAACCACTTTCTCTATTCAGCCCTATCTAAATCTTAAGATCAGTATCTTTGATCGTTTTCTTCTGATAAGATTTAGACTAAATCTATTTCACAGGTTAATAGCATTCCCAGTAACAAACGCATGGGATCCGACTTTACCCCCTTGTCCTTGTGACGAAAAGTCAGCACAAACCACTTTACATACAGTTATGTTTTGCAAATTTTACCACGAACATCGTAAACTCTGATTATTGACTCTGTTAAAATCCTGGGGCTTTAGGAAGTGTCGTCCTGCCATGTTGTGTTTACAGCTTCTAGACACAGAAATCACCTGCTACCATGTTCTTAACTTTTTGAAATGCATATTCAGACACAGGAAAAACCTGTAAAGTAATTTTCTTAAATCATAGTACTGTAAATAATTTGCGAAACCTATTATTGTATGCGAAATCATACTGCATCTCAAAATTTTATGTTTTCAAATCTGTTTTTTAACGATTGACTTTCTATGTATTAACACTGCTTTTATGGATTTCTAATATTGAAATTCCGAATAAAGAATTTATATATATATAACCCACTACTTAATGACGGCCGCAATACAACCCTCTTGAGCTCTCTATGTGCTGCTGCATCGTTCTTGCTCCTGTCTACTCCTTGCTTTATTCCCATTGTTTGAGTGTTGTCACTTTCTCCTCGCTTTCTCCTCATTTGCACTGCTTTCACATTGCTTTCTGCACTGTTTTTGTGTTCCTTCTTGCTCGTCCTTCATTTTCACAGCTTCCTCTTTGCTTTTTTCCCTGTATTATGTGTGCCTTCTCCTTGCTTTTCCCTTTTTTCACTGCTTTCTCCTTGTTTTTGTCCATTTTTTTTGTGCATCCTCCCCTCACAACACCGGATCACCACCTCATTTCAGGCTGTTCGAATGAGCCTCCAGGCCTGCAAGTGTCTAGATACCCCCGTCAGATGATTAGCTGTGCTTTACATATCCTGATCGATTTATTGACTATACTATACCATGACAGGCCATACCATGCCATTCTATACAATGACAGCCGTAACATACCCTGCAATGACTGTCCATACCTTACAATACAATTACAGGCCACACCATAATATACTATACAATGACAGGCCATACCATGCCATTCTATACAATGACAGCCGTAACATACCATGCAATGACTGTCCATACCTTACAATACAATTACAGGCCATACCATAATATACTATACAATGAAAGACCATACCATGCCATTCTATACAATGACAGCCGTAACATACCCTGCAATGACTGTCCATACCTTACAATACAATTACAGGCCATACCATAATATACTATACAATGACAGGCCTTACCATGCCATTCTATACAATGACAGCCGTGACATACCATGCAATGACTGTCCATACCTTACAATACAATTACAGGCCATACCATAATATACTATACAATGACAGGCCTTACCATGCCATTCTATACAATGACAGCTGTGACATACCATGCAATGACTGTCCATACCTTACAATACAATTACAGGCCATACCATAATATACTATACAATGACAGGCCATACCATGCCACTCTATACAATGACAGCCGTAACATACCCTGC
The DNA here is from genome assembly GCF_964263255.1 of Lissotriton vulgaris. Taxonomy (NCBI): domain Eukaryota; kingdom Metazoa; phylum Chordata; class Amphibia; order Caudata; family Salamandridae; genus Lissotriton; species Lissotriton vulgaris. The sequence continues at coordinate 492,627 of NW_028240919.1, read as the reverse complement.
AATGACTGTCCATACCTTACAATACAATTACAGGCCATACCATAATATACTATACAATGACAGGCCTTACCATGCCATTCTATACAATGACAGCCGTGACATACCATGCAATGACTGTCCATACCTTACAATACAATTACAGGCCATACCATAATATACTATACAATGACAGGCCATACCATGCCATTCTATACAATGACAGCCGTAACATACCCTGCAATGACTGTCCATACCTTACAATACAATTACAGGCCATACCATAATATACTATACAATGACAGGCCATACCATGCCATTCTATACAATGACAGCCGTGACATACCGTGCAATGACTGTCCATACCTTACAATACAATTACAGGCCATACCATAATATACTATACAATGACAGGCCATACCATGCCATTCTATACAATGACAGCCGTGACATACCATGCAATGACTGTCCATACCTTACAATACAATTACAGGCCATACCATAATATACTATACAATGACAGGCCATACCATGCCATTCTATACAATGACAGCCGTAACATACCCTGCAATGACTGTCCATACCTTACAATACAATTACAGGCCATACCATAATATACTATACAATGACAGGCCTTACCATGCCACATTAAACTCTACAATGAAAGGCCATACCATGCTGTATCATATCATACCATACCACACCATACCATGACAAGTCATTCCATACCTCACTAAACTCTACAATGACAGTCCATACCATACCACAGAAAGACTGGCCATACCATACCATACCATACCATACCATACCATACCATACCATACCATACAATGACAGCCTGTATCATGTCATACACTGGACCCCCTGTTTCCTTCTAATTATAATCCTATCTCCCTGTTACCTTACCCAATAAAGATCCTGGAAAGTGTAGTGAGAAAGGCCACTCGAAATTTGCGGAAGAAAACTATCTTCTAGATGAAGTTCAATTTAGGTTCCGCCCGGGACACAGTACCGTAACTGCTCTGGTGACAGTCCTTGATGACCTTCGAATGCGGACCTACAATGACCAAACCACCATCTTAGTGCTACTAGATATGTCAGCCGCATTCAACACTGTCAATCATAAGATCTTGATTAAGAGACTCAAGGAGAATGGTATTATGGGCAAGGCAATGGACTGGCTGCAGTCCTATCTTTTAGACAGGCAGCAGGCAGTAACCATGACGCCATTTCTCTCTCAGAATAGCCCCGTAAAACATGGGGTCCCGCAGGGTTCGGCTATAAGCCCAATCCTTTTTAATTCCAATCTGCGCCCACTCATCTCCCTCATAAAATCTTTTGGCATTAAAGTTATAAATTATGCAGACAATTCCCAACTTGTCTTTCATTTGAGGGCAACAATGCAGTCCCCCTGGAAAAATGTCATAGCTGTATGCAGGAGACAGCAGACTGTCTCAGGGATAACTCTCTGCAATTCAATGGCGATAAGATGGAAATACTGTACTGTGCCTCAAGTAAAACCCCCCGTCCTTTACCAGCGGATTTTCGGCCAGCCTCTGTAAATAATCCCTGCTACCTGTTAAGACAGCTCGTAATTTAAGACTTACTAGATAGTAACCTACAATTGGACACCCAAGTAAATAAAACAGTGAGCACCTGTCCATCTCTGCTCTGAGCTCTTCGAAAAATACTCCCTTTTCTACTAGCCTCAGCTAGACCTCAAGTGGTAAGGAGTATTATCATGAGCAGACTAGACTATTGCATTGCCCTACTCCTGGGAAACCCAGTCTCCTTGCTAAAAAAGCTGCAAAGGATGCAAGTAATCGCAGCTAAGCTTGTATTAAAGAGACAACGCAGAGCTTCTGCCTCGCTTGCCTTAAAAGATCTTCATTGGTTGCCCATTGCACAGAGAGTTCCGTTTAAGGCACTCTGTATTGTTTACCGGGCAGCTCATAAAATGGGGCCTAAGCCTTTACAGAGGAAATTCCTCTGGTACTCCCCAGCTAGAAGCCTCTGTTCCTCTTCAGCTGATTTGGTTTGCACCCCACATTTTAACCTCATAAGTGCTGCGTCCAGTCCAACGGCCGACAGCACCACTACCTCGGGAGTGCTGCCGTCGGCCATTGGACGTTCCAGCTGCACCTGCGCAATGGAACGTTCAGCACTGGAGCTGGACGTTCCATAGCAGCTAAGGTGTTAACAAAGCTAACTGGGAGGCAGATCGTTTAGTCTTGTAGAATCCAGACTTTGGAATTCATTGCCTATCAAGATCAGACAAATTAATACTCTGCTGCGGTTTAGGAAGGAACGGAAAACCAGACTAATTCCGAGTAATTAATTCTTCAGTCCCCTCAACCTGACCTTTCAGTTACGCACAGTGCCCTTTAGTGGTAATCCCAGCACCAGGATAACCGTTGGGTGGCAGCCGCACTATAGAAATGTTAATTACAATTTCAATTACAATTACAAGACTGGCCGTACCATACTGTACCATACCATACTATACAATTACAGGCCATACCATGCCATACAATGATAGCCTGTACCATACCATACAAAGACTGCCCCTACCGTACCATACAATAACAGGGCATACTAAACCATACAATGACAGGCCAAAACATACCATACTATAACAAACTCTACAATAGACCATGTCATACTATACAATAACAAGCCATCCCATCCCATACCATACTATATATACAATGCCAGGCCATGCCATACTATACTGTGACAGACCATACCATGCCATTAAATACAATGACAGGCCATACCATGCTATACTATACAATGACAGGCCATATTATATTGTAGAATGACAGACCATACCTTTTTCAGTTAATCAGCATTTGTATAGCACAGCAATGTCACCCCTAGGGGTATCTGAGCACAGCACTGCCACCCCTAGGGGTATCTGAGCACAGCACTGCCACCCCTAGGGGTATCTGAGCACAGCAATGTCACCCCTAGGGGTATCTGAGCACAGCAATGTCACCCCTAGGGGTATCCCTGCACAGCACTGCCACCCCTAGGGGTATCTGAGCACAGCAATGTCACCCCTAGGGGTATCTGAGCACAGCAATGTCACCCCTAGGGGCATCTGAGCACAGCAATGTCACCCCTAGGGGTATCTGAGCACAGCAATGTCACCCCTAGGGGCATCTGAGCACAGCACTGCCACCCCTAGGGGCATCTGAGCACAGCAATGTCACCCCTAGGGGTATCTGGGCTCTGTGGGTGGGATGTCTCCATAGACATTGAGTTTCTTCCTGAAGTCTGCTAGGGAGGGTGCTGAAAGAAGAGGGAGGGGCAGGTTGGTTCATAACATAACATAACACAGAATGACAGGCCATACCTTACTATACCATTACAGACTATACCATACTACATAATGAGAGGTCATACCATACTAACTATAGAATGACAGGCCATGCAACACTATGGAAGGCCATTAAAAGCCACACATCAAACAAATGATTGACAAAGTCAATAGATCTTGAAAAGCTGAGCTCGATCTGGCTTTAGTGCGACACAATCTAAAGGATGCTTGTTTCCAGTCGAGGGAGGACCTGGCCTGGCAGCTCAGGCTGGACTGTTCCTATGAGGAGCAGGGTCAAGACTGATTTGCATATGGCATTGTCCCAACTGGGGTGGCTGATGAGCAAAAGAACACAGAAGGATGGATTAAACCCAGATGAGTGTTACTGGGGGTGAATATTTTCATTGCTCAGCATTCTATCCATCATTTGTTTCTTTTGCAACAGATGTATTTAGTGCTCAAAAACCACCAAAGAATTATTAAGCACTAGTACATCTAAAATCCCAAACCATTGGCTTTGCCGTGGTTTCTTTTTTAGAGTGTGTGTGGATGTGTGTGTGAGAGAGAGAAAGAGAGAGAAGAGGAGAGGAGAGAGAAAGCAGAGGGTGTGAGTGTGTGAGAGAGAGGGAGGGTGTGTGTGTGTGTGTGTGAGAAAGAGAGAAGAGAGAGGGTGTGTGTGTGTGAGAAAGAGAGAAGAGAAAGAGGGTGTGTGCCTGTATGTGTGTGTGAGAGAGAGAAAGAGAGAGAAGAGGAGAGGAGAGAGAAAGCAGAGGGTGTGAGTGTGTGAGAGAGAGGGAGGGTGTGTGTGTGTGTGTGTGTGTGTGTATGAGAAAGAGAGAAGAGAGAGGGTGTGTGTGTGTGTGAGAAAGAGAGAAGAGAGAGGGTGTGTGCCTGTGCGAGTGTGTGTGAGACAGAGAGAGAAAGAGAAGGCTTGTGTGTGATTGCGAACGAGAGAAGAGAGGTTTGTGTGAGTGTGAGAAAGAGAGAAGAGAGAAAGAGGGTGTGTGCCTGTGTGTGTGAGAAAGAGAGAGGAGATAGAGGGTGTGTGCCTGTGTATGTGTGTGTGAGAGAGAGAGAGAGAGAGAGAGAGAGAGAGAGAGAGAGAGAGAGAGAGAGAGAGAGAGAGAGAGAGAGAGAGAGAGAGAATGTGTGTGTGAACGAAAGAAGAGATAAAGAGAGAGGGTGTGAGTGTGTGTGAGACAAATAGAGAGAAAGAGAAGGTGTGTGTGTGGATGGTGGAGGAAATGGAACGCTTCAACCAAGCTGCATGTGCAGTACCAACCGCTGTTACTAGAGGGCAGGAGGCCTGACAACAACTAACTGTTTTGGAAAATTTGCATACCCAGAAGCCACTGCAAAGCCACAAACTCTTCCGTTTCATTGTCATCGGCATAAGAGCATTTTCTTAGCTTTAAGAATGAGAAGTAGTTTATGTGTGTACGTGTTTTGCTAAGATAAATTTACAATTTCACTCATACATCTGTTTGTAATGTAACCGTAATTTTCTTAAGCAGTTCTGATTGTTAAGAAGCGATGGGGACAGAGCCACGCACTTGGTTTAGTGATTATGTGTTATTGAAGTTCATGCGCACTTCGTGTGGCCATGATTCAATAACTATTCAAATATTTGGAGGGATTTTACATACGTGAAGTCCTTATTAGAAGTCTCAATAATAGTAGGATGCAGTGTATTGCAAGATTAACTTATAACAGGTAAATCTGTGAAAGTGCCGCAACCACATCAGGGCCTTCTGGAGGGAAAGGGAGGGGTAGCTGCATGCCTTCTGGAGTGGGGATGATTATCAATATTAGATTACATTTTAGGAGCGTTTTTGCAGACGCAAAGTTCTTAATAGAAGTGTTCATAGAAAGAAAAGCTGAACACTTAAGGATTGCGTTAAATGTGTAGTACGAACATGTTACAACGGTGAAATAGATGTGCACGCGAAGGTGTGGAAACTAGTGCCTCCCAGAAGGAGTATGGGTGGGACGGTGCATGGCTCTTTCTTGCCGCTAGAGGTCTGACCCCTCCTCAGCAAACAAAAAGCATCCCCCAATTATAAATCATTAGGAGCATACTCAGGGCACAAGTCCTAAAAAAATAAGTGGGGGGACGCTCCAAGTTAGGTGGTGTTACCGAAAGTGACGTCACAACAGGAAGTGACGTCACGAAAGGTGGCTTGCACCATCAGACTCATTGGCTCCCCATTATATGCGACTGCATCAGAGATGCCAGCGTAAGCAGCGTTCTAAATGGGTTCCGATCTCGCCCCAGAATTGAGTTTCCGCGAGACAAATTAAACGTGGGGCAAATGGTGCATTATACAACATATTTGGTATTATCTTTTTAATTGTATTACCTTTTAAAGCATAGTGCATTATGACCTTACTGGGCATCAGGATACGAGAATCTTTGTTGGGGCTCTTCACTGATTCCCTCACTATCACCCTCCCACAGTGCCTCTCACCTCTCTGTAGCCCGTCTTTCACAAGTAATTCATTTGTTTTATAGCACCTCTCGTATCAGTGTAGGCAGGGCACGAGTCGGGGTACCACGCGGGTGGACGGCATCCCCCCACTTATTTTCGAGGGTTTTCCAGGGTGGACGCCGTCCACCCTGCTCAATCACAAAGCCGTCCACCATTTACAATGAAAACCGCGTCCACCCTTACAAAATAGGTGCGCGCGGGTGGATGGCTGAAATCGGAAGGTTCTCGGACTGCCGCAGGACACCACGCCGGTCACCACGCCCCTTCACCTACCAGGTTCGCCGTTGCAACCAATGGATGGACGCCGTATTTCAACAGGTTTTTGCCATTCGTGACGTCACTTCCGGTCGTGACGCCGCTCCGGTCTGTGAGCGTCCCCCCACTTCTAGGTTGCTGCCTTTCGTGACGTCAATTCCGGTCGTGATGTCACTTCCTGTATGCGAGCGTCCCCCCACTTCTTCATTTAGGACTTGTGCCCTGAGTGTAGGTAGGGTGTACGAACGAGCACTTTACATCACACACATATAGAGACAATGAATATTGCGTGTGTAAATCAGTGTATAAACAAGCATTTGCAATGCAATTTGGTCTTCCATTTGCTTGCGTTTGAGCTACTAACGTTATAAATGACAATGTCTTTTATTGATTGTGTGGCATGCTGTCTTGGGTCGGATTTTGTGTGAGGCATGTGCTGTGGCATTGCTGTTCTGGAAGACACCGTCTGACAACTTGTAAATAACTTGTATTGCAAGCACCAGAAATAAATAATCTGTAAAACAAATACAGCATTATATTCAGGTGGCAGATGTGTTCTTGGGAAGGGGGAGGTTGCAATGAAAGACAAGGAGTGATTGCAAGATGGGTCTGGGTACATTAGCGAAGGGGTTTTGGGATGTGGGAGCAGGTGAGTAAATTGTAAGGATCAGTGGGCAAGGGGGACCAATGAGTCAGGAGTTTATCCGAAAGGGGAGGGGCAAGATGTGCGGTCAGTTGATACAGATGAGAAGGGACTAGTAGGTACTACAGGAAAGGTATAACAGTTATAGAATGAGAAAGGGAGTTAGGTTATTGAGGAAGGGTGTGAAAATGGATATGCCAAGGTGGATAAACTAATAAAATACAAAAATAAAGTGAGTGTCACAGGAGTTCAGACAGCCATGTCAAGTTTAATAAATGACATGTGAGACTAATGTAGGTTAGTTTTGGACGCGCTGTAGTCTAGAAGCTCTGTCATTTAAAAAATGAATTGTGCATTGATCTTGACCTAATCACATAATAAAGAAGGAATTTGAAACATTGAAAATGTGTTTTCATTTTGCATTGAGGAAAGTAAACGAACGAGAGAAGACACCTTACGAATAATAGAAGCAGATGTAGTGTTTTCACATGGGCCAGACCTTTATTGCCGGACTCCTCTGAAAACAAACTGCATACTTGATATAACTGTAGCAAACATAGGGGATTTTCAATTAGCAGAGAAAGGCGTGGAAGAAGTAAACTAAGATCACTTTCCATGTAATTTTCAAATTAATCCACTTAATCACTTTGGGCCTTATTTATGAGGCTGTGCGACAGTTTTGCACTTCAGTTGCATCACTTTTTGTGATGCATCGGCAGCATTAAACATGCCCCCTTTTGTGCCCTATTTACAAAGTGACGCATCTAAGCAGATGCGTCACTTTGTAAACCCCTGCTCTACATTATACCTGCTTCAGGTATAATGTAAGCAGGGTGGGCGTTCCCACGTAAGTATGCCTTGTAGAAGTGATGCAGTGAAATCTATGATATTTCACTGCGCCACTTCTAGAGTTCAAATGCGTCAATATCTTACCCCTGCCTCACAGCAGGCATAAGACTGACGCAGGCACATTCATATGTGAAAGGACACATTGCTGGAGTTGGGTCACTTTTATGACACACTCCAGCAATGCGTAACTTTTGCGCCTACAGATACATCAGAAATACTTCCGTATCTGTAACTCCTTGCCACATGATGCGTCATACAGTAAATATGACGCATCCATCATGTTGCAAGGAGGGCGCACTGAGAAGTGATGCATTGCAGCTTTCACGCAGCGATGTGTCACTTCTCATAAATGAGGCCCTTAATCTTTTAAGGACATGTCCTGGAAACAAATGGCACTGCCCATTTTTATGGTTTCAAAGACGCTGCAGGCATACTTGCTGGTGATTTAAATGCTGGTGCATGAAGCAAGGTCGTACAATAAACATACTAGGGAGGTGCATATTCTATGCTTGTATGCACAGTCTATGGGTCCGATTCACAGAACTAACTTAAGACAAAATCCTAAACTTACTACTTTTGGTATTCACAGAAGTTAGGATTTTGTCTTAAGTTTGTCTTAAGACAGACTTAAGACAGACTTAAGTTAGGATTTTGTCTTAAGTCTGTCTTTTTTTGGTTTAAATCCTTTATTGAAGTTTTAACAAGACAGACATAGGACACAACAACAACACGGGCGTGCATGCGATCGCCCTTCAAGGAACAGCTATCCCACCTTTCCCAAATGGCAGGGCCTCTTGGCGCTGTGTGAGTGTGTCCTTGAGTGCTGGGGAGGCCCCGAAAGCGAAGTGAAGCTCTAATCCGGTCCCATGAACATCCAACCATCCCTCCCCGCTTAAGTCTGTCTTAAGACAAAATCCTAACTTCTGTGAATACCAAAAGTAGTAAGTTTAGGATTTTGTCTTAAGTTAGTTCTGTGGGCCCGATTCACAGAACTAACTTACAAAATCCTAAACTTACTACCATTTTCGTATTCACAGAAGGCACTTACTCATTTTGATATTCACAGAAGACACTTACGCATTTCGATATTCACAGAAGTTAGGAGTCCTAACTTTAGGACTCCTAAATGCATTCTGTGAATACCGAAAGTCCTAAAGTTAGGATTTTTCTCAGTTTAGGAGTAGTAGAGTTAGGACTCCTAACTTTAGGACTCCTAAATGCATTCTGTGAATACCGAAAGTCCTAAAGTTAGGATTTTTCTCAGTTTAGGAGTAGTAGAGTTAGGACTCCTAACTTTAGGACTCTTAAATGCCTTCTGTGAATATCGAAAGTCTTAAAATTAGGATTTTTCTCAGTTTTGGAGTAGTAAAGTTAGGACTCCTAACTTTAGGACTCCTAAATGCCTTCTGTGAATACCGAAAGTCTTAAAATTAGGATTTTTCTCAGTTTAGTAGTAGTAAAGTTAGGACTCCTAACTTTAGGACTCCTTAATGCCTTCTGTGAATACCGAAAGTCTGAAAATTAGGATTTTTCTCAACTTTACTACTACTAAACTGAGAAAAATCCTAATTTTAAGACTTTCGGTATTCACAGAAGGCATTTAGGAGTCCTAAAGTTAGGAGTCCTAACTTCTGTGAATACCGAAATGAGTAAGTGCCTTCTCTGAATACCAAAATGGTAGTAAGTTTAGGATTTTGTCTTAAGTTAGTTCTGTGAATCAGGCCTGTGAATCGGGCCCTTTGTGCAGAAGATAATGAAAGGCCGAAGCCATACCTTTATGCAGTCCGTTTGCAGAGGAGACTAGACGGGCAACAGAGCAGCGGGCGCAAAGTCCCAATACTGCAACTTAAAGAACCGTCCTCCAAATCCCCCCGGTCCAAACCAGGCACCCCGGGAGAAGGGTGACACTAAATGATTACAAACCCGGCTGCCAGCAGGCCTATGTACTTTACAAAACATGAAACGAGGCGGTGATTTCCTAACAGTAGTCATGTGCATTCTGTAGGCCTCAGAGAGGTTGATTCGAGCTGCCAGGTAGCCTGCAGGCTGAACAGGAACCCTGATTCTGTTTCAGAGTTCAAACTGTGTCAGGCGGGGGAGGGGGGAGGGTTGCAGCACGTTGTCCGCTAGGTGCAGCAGTCATGGCTCTAGCAATTTAATTAACATTTCATATAGCCACACAGCAGTGTTTATTTAAGCACATTAGTTTAATGCAGGCTGCGCTCACTGGCAGTCTCTATGCACATATTTAGGGGCAGATTTACGACTTCTAGCGCATCTCTGCTAATCAGCAGAGATGCGCCAGAAGAGTTGTGACGCATCTGCCCAGCCGTGCGCCACCACTGATGTGCCGCATTTACAATGCGGCGCACCGTGGCGCTCGGATGGGCAGATGTGTGATGCATTCCCCGGAGGAAATGCGGCACATTGCTGGTGTTGTGTCGCAAGCGTGACGCATCTCCAGCAAGGCTCACGGGTGCCATATCCCCAACATGCTGCATCAATCCTTATGCCTGCTTCAAGCAGGCGCAGGGTTTTGACGCAGCATGGCCTTAAATCCCACGCAAAGCCACGCACATCTGATTTGCATAAAAGTGGCACATCTACAGTGCACGTTAGTAAATGTGCCCCTAGATCCTTTTCCACTCTTCTTCCCCATCCCCCTCCAAAATGGGAGGGTGTGCCATGGAAGCTATAGATGCTGACTTTGAGACTAGTGAGCCAGGTTTGAGTCTCGTGTCAGATAAACATTCTGTGATTCTGGGCAAATCACTTGGGGGCAAATTTACTAAGATTTTTCATTGGGGTTACAATACTTTTATGGTGCAGCTCAACGCAAAATCATTTTTGGCAACTACTATTCAACACAAAGCCTCTTTGTGTGGCTTTGCATAGCTTAGTGAATACAAAGTAATACAAGACAGCGCTTTGTGTTACTTTGCATCTGAGAGGTGTTCCATAAGTGGAGAACGGGTGCTCGCATGCATTCACCCATTGATTTTGATACATTTTCTGATTTACTAAGGGGAGTAAACCTGGTATGCGCCAAAAAGCTACATGTAATGAGGATAAATATCTTTATTTCTTCTTGTTGCATTCTCTTTTGATGTGAGCTGCATTATGCAGCACAAATAGAAAGAGGAAACTGCTCCTAAGGAGTGTTTTTGTGCCGGCAAGTGTCTCTTCCATGCACAAAAACAATCCTGCCAATAACACGGACCCCCTGGCACTACCAGGATGCCTGCTTCTGCGCTAGGCGGCACACAGTGCACCAGCACTAGAAGGCCGCAGAAATGCGCTATCGATATGGCACATTCCTGCTGTCTCCCTTTCATGCAACGCAGCACAGCAACTTTGCTTGCTGCCCTGTGTCGAGTGAAATGCAAGTAAATATATACCTTAAGCTCCCCTACCTAAAAAAAACGAAAACTAATTTGACCTTGTATACTTTTTAATATTTTATGATTTCGGAAAACAGCATGGTCACATACACAACAAAACACAAACAAAAGGTATAACAAAAATAATGTAATTAATACATAGGATTTTAATTTGGAGCATACAAAATAAAGTCAGCAATATAAACTTAAATAAAGGGTCATTATTCATTTTTCACATTTGTCGATTCATATCTTACAATTTCTTATTTTGCCATCATAAATCAAATCTGATTTATAAGTCTGCCCCCCCCCACTGAAGTCAGAGAATTGCAAACTCACCCTCATAAACCTGCCCCAGTAATTCCCACCACTGACACACTCAGGGAGATTTCAATGCTATCCAATCCCAGGCGATTCAGAGATGAGCTACAACAATAGCGAGGGCTACAACAATAGCAAGAGCTACACCCCTCAATATATCCTTGCAACATCCGGCTTAAAACCTAGTTTAATATCTTTGACAGATAGTTGCAAACCACATTGTAAACACTGGGACATATACTGACTAGCTATATCCCTCTAGAATGTCTCTAAATGTATGCAAGTAGCAAACATATGCACTATGTCTGCCGCATATAACCCAAACCTAGGACAGCTAATTTTGTAGCTACCTTCACTGATGTCCCAATTCTTCCTGGTGTATAATGCAGCACATAAATTGTTCGGAATTGTTTTAACTTTAAATTGTCTTTTTTGTTGGCCTTAGGAGGACACAGAATTTTATCACTGCTAACCAGTACTAAAGTGCATGTGCTTCTCCCCGACACATGGTGACATTGGTATAAACCTGATGGACATATTAAATTTACTAGTAAGTCCTTTGTTTAGTGGTAGACCATATACCCAGGGCATGTACTTCACATACCACTAGTGGGCCTACAGCACTGATTGTGCCACCCACATAAGTGACCTTTCAAACCAGTCCCAGGCCTGTCACTGAAGTGCTTGTGTGTGCAGTTTACTGCAACTTCGACTTGCATTTAAAACTGCTTGCCAAGCCTTAAACTCCCCTTTTATTACATACTAGCAGCCCGTCCCGACGTTGTCCGGGTATGAATTGCTGCCGGACAGTAGTATATTGTTTTGTAGGATTTCGTTTTGATAGCATTTCTTATCTGTGACAGGCCTGTGAAACGCTCCGATTCACAGTGCACTGCTGATGCACTTAAGAGTGCGCATTCAGTAGTGTGTGAACTCGAGTTTCCCTACTTTATTTTTCCTTGCAATATTATATAGCGCGAACTCGACAACATGGCATGAGCTTAATTTACATTCCAGAAGAACACATTGATTTGTGGTAGGCACGGGGAGACAAAGCTATTTGCCTGGAATCACAGGATGTTGAGCTGATGCCGAGATTCTAAAGTAGCTCCCCATCTCTAAAGTTCGCAATTCTAGAACTTGTGGTGGGAGGTGTGTCTAAAAGTGTATGTCGGTGCTGCCCATCAATGAGAGAGACCTGTGCATTTTTCAAATCGGTGGTGAAAAAATATGAGTATGTTGCTGGAGATGTGGTCCACCGTGCCACCAATGTACTTTCCGGGGGAGGGTAAACACCCATTATTCCGCAACTTTTCACTCCGCATACTTTCATTACTAAAGTACCATGACTCCCCAAGGCCATTTTAATGCATGGCATTAAATTTTTTATGCTTTAACCAGGTTAATGCATGAATGGTAAAACCATGTTTTTTTTTTAAAGTTTGGATAAAGTATGTATAGGTATAGAAGTATATGTTTTAGTGTGACTGGGTATTTTAAGGGTTCAGATTAAGCCTAGACGTAGTGCTAAAATCTATACTACTATTATAAAGAGAGAACTTGCACCTTTTGGCCAGGTAAACTCGGGAACCACAGCACCAATCACAACACCCAATACAGCGTTGGAAAGGGCAGTTGCAGCAGAAGGACATAGGTTATGCAGACGCCCACCATATACGTTTAAAATGTAAAAGAACCGTGCCAGCAAAGTAGTCCCTTGTGGGCATGTCTGCATTGTGCTGTGGGTGTGTGCTGGGGGAGTGACAATCGCTGGGGGCATTGCCAGCAAAGTAGTCCCTTGTGGGCGTGTCTGGGGGCATTCCGTCATGAGTGTTGTTTTTTCTTCCCAGGTTCTATACATTCCTGCTCCCTTTAAATAGTAATTCAGTGGAGGTCCCATTCTCCTAGAACCACCCCAAGCACAGTTATGGGCAAAAATACAACTAAAAGGCCCTGCAAAGCATTATGGGATAAGCTTAGCATAATTTTTAGCATTCATGAAAGGGTTTCAATGTTTTTGAATTTTACTCATCAGGGACATCTTGGGACAACGAGGTGAACTGCAGCTTGATGTATAATATTTTAAATGCTATTGCATTTGCCTCATCAGGGACATCTAGGGACGGCGAGGTGAACTGCAGCTTGATATATAATATTTTAAATGCTATTGCATTTGCATCATCAGGGACATCTAGGGACATGAGGTGAACTGCAGCTTGATGTGTAATATTTTAAATGCTATTGCATTTGCCTCATCAGGGACATCTAGGGACCATGAGGTGAACTGCAGTTTGATGTATAATATTTTAAATGCTATTGCATTTGCCTCTTGGGGACAACTGGGGAGAACGAGGTGAACTGCAGCTCTTTGTACAATTATTTGGATACTATAATATTCACTTCCCACTGCTAATCTCGTCCCATAATGGTTTGCAGGGGCTTGATCTCAAAATCATCACCTCTCTCACTGCTTGCTGGAAGCTAATTTCACTTTTGTGAAATGACTATATGCATTTTAGCATGTAGAAATACTTGTTATTTTACCTTGAATATATGAGGTTTCTGTTTTAATATTTGGAAATCTGACGGAACAAAATATTGCGGATTTATTGTACCAAGTTCGTGCCAATTCTGCCCACCCCTACTTTAAATACCCCTGCACCCCATAATCATAACCCACCCTTACTCTATAAAATACCCCAACACCCTTAAACACTAACCCATCTTAACCCTATAAATCTACTCTGTACCCCAAAACCCAAACCTATCCCTAAACCCTAAAAATACCCCTATACCCAAAACCAAAACCTAGCCCTGAACCCTATAAATACCCCTGTACCTCAAAACCCAAACATACCCCTGAACCCTAAAAATACCCCTGTACCCCAAAACCCAAACCTACCCCTGAACCCTGAAAAAATACCCCTGTACCCCAAAACCCAAACCTAGCCCATAACCCTTAAAATACCCCTGTACCCCAAAACCCAAACCTACCCTGAACCCTAAAAATACCCCTGTACCCCAAAACCCAAACCTAGCCCTGAACCCTAAAATACCCCTGTCTCCCAAAACCCAACCCTAGCCCTGAACCCTAAAAATACCTCTATACCCCAAAACACAAACCTAGCCCTGAACCCTAAAAATACCCCTGTACCCCAAAACCCAAAACTATATCTGAACCATTTAAATACCCAAACACCCCAAAACATATACCTCAGTACCCCAAAACATATACCTCTATACCCATGCTTGCCTTATCCAAACATTTTTAAAAAACATGATTTTACCATTCATGCATTTACAACAAATTTCGTTGTAAATGTATGCGTGGTAAAAGCATATAAAATGTAATGCCATGCGTTATAATGGCATTGCGGATTCATGGTACTTTCGTAATGAAAGTATGCAGAGTGATGGTATGCGGAAAGAAATTTGCGGAATAATGGGTGTTTACCATCCCCCGTAAGTACATTGGTGGCACGGCGGCCCACATCTCCAGCAACATACTCATATTTTTTCACCACCAATTGGAAAAATGCACAGGTCTCTCTCATTGATGCCCAGCACTGACATACACTTTTAGACACACCTCCCACCACAAGTTCTAGAATTGCGAACTTTAGAGATGGGGAGCTACGTTAGAATCTCGGCATCAGCTCAACATCCTGTGATTCCAGGCATATCGCTTTGTCTCCCCGTGCCTACCACAAATCAATGTGTTCTTCTGTAATGTAAATTGTGCTCATGCCATGTTGTCGAGTTTGCGCTATATAATATTGCAAGGAAAATAAAGTAGGGAAACTCGAGTTCACACACTACTGAACGCGCACTCTTAAGTGCATCAGCAGTGCACTGTGAATCGAAGCGTTTCACAGGCCTGTCACAGATAAGAAATGCTATCAAAATGAAATCCTACAAAACAATATACTACTGGCCGGCAGCAATTCATACCCGGACAACGTCGGGACGGGCTGCTAGTATAGTATACAATAGCAAAAGAATTCTACAAAGAGCTGCAGTTCCACTGGTCGTCATTAGATGTCCCTAACGAGTCAAATGCAAATGCTTGATGAAAGGGTTTCAATGGTTTTGCATTTGACTCGTGAGGGACATCTAGGTACGACCAGTGGAACTGCAGCTTAATGTAAGAATAATTTCAATACTTTGCATTTGACTTGTGAGGGACATCTAGGGACGACCAGTGGAACTGCAGCTCTTTATAGAATTATTTTGATATTGGATACTATAATATTCACTGCCACTGCTAATCTTGTCCCATAATGCTTTGCAGGGCCTTTGGTTGGGATTGTTTTTTGCCAATAACTGTGCTTGGGATGGTCCTAAAATGATGGGATCACCACTGAATTTCAACAAAATATGCTTTTTGTTTATGCTCTTTGTGTTCAAGGCATCTGCTTGGTGCTCCCCCTAGGTTAGGGGGGACCCCAAAATCATCAGCTCTCTCGTAGCCTAATAGTTTCAATGTAAAAATTCATTATTGTGAATTGATTAAATGCTGTTAAGCATATAAAATTGCTTTTTCAAGACAACTGAGAGTGTTGTGCATTTGGAGGCATACAGTGGGGGGTTTAGGGATAGTTATGTGCTTTGGGGTACAGGTGCTTTTAAGTATTGAGGGCTAGAATTGGGTCTTGGGGTATCAGCGAATTTTAGGGATCAGAGGCAAGTTACAGTTTTGGGGTACAGGGTCATGTTTATGGTTCAGGGCTAAGTTTGAGTTTAGGGGTACAGGGGTATTTTTAGGGTTCAGGGCTAGGTTTGGGGTACAGGGGTATTTTTAGGGTTCAGCGGTACGTTTGGGTTTTGAGGTACAGGGGTATTTATAGGGTTCAGGGGTACGTTTGAGTATTGAGGTTCAGGGGTATTTATAGGGTTCAGGGCTAAGTTTTGGTTTTGGGGTACATGGGTATTTTTAGGGTTTAGGGATAGGTTTGGCTTTTTGGGTACAGGGTATATTTATAGGGTTAAGATGGGTTAGTGTTTAAGGGTGTTGGGGTATTTTAAGGAGTAAGGGTGGGTTATGAATATGGGGTGCAGGGGTATTTAAAGGGAGCAGGGCGGACACCCGGAGCTCGCTTTTTTTCCCGTAATCCCACGCCCCGCACACGCCCACAGCACACGATATGAGACATGGCATGAAGGACAGAACGTAAAAACAACAGTTGATGGACAGAATGCAGAACAATGTCATACATTTACCCCAGTACAGAGATCTGGGCCTAAATCCATTGGATTTTTGCACTCCACACCACCACAGTTCAGACATGACCATATTCAAATTAGCTTTGACCCTGAGCCCAAGCTGCTAAGCCATGTCTTTCCTTGACCAGAATCAAGCATCCTAGAACTGGTGACTGGTTATCCTCTGTCTTCAGTCAGGATAACTTGACTCCAGTGATGTGGAGAGCATGGATCTCACTCTGAGCATACCCATCCAACTCGGGGTGACAAATGCAAAAACAACAGTTGATGGACAGAATGCAGAACAATGTAATACTTTCACCCCAGTACATAGATCTGGGCTTAAATCCATTGTTTTTTTGCACTCCACACCACCCCAGTTCAGACATGGCCATATGCAAATCAGCCTTGACCCTGTGCCTCATGGGAAAAGTCCAGCCCGAAGGGCGGAACGTACAACACGCCCCCAGTGTTTGTCACGCCCCCAGCACACGCCCACAGCACAATGCAGACACGCCCACAAGGGACTTCTTTGCTGGCACGGTTCTTTTACCTTTTAAATGTATAAGGTGGGAGTCTGCATAGCCTATGTCCTTCTGCTGCAACTGCCCTTTCCAACGCTGTATTGGGTGTTGTGATTGGTGCTGTGGTTCCTGAGATTACCTGCCTCAAAAGGTTGGGCTCTCTCCTCTTATTATATTAGTATGGATAAGACGCCCTTAAGGTAGACACTAAGTAGCCCTAATGGCAGGATGCTCTGTATGTAGCGCAACCCTTAAGCATTCCTGGCAGGTCGCTCCCTAAGCTGCACAGCTCCACCTGCTGGTGCCCGCGTCGCTGTCCTCGCTGCTGCTGGTGCTCTCACCCGGCTGATTTCCCTCTTCTGAATTCTGGTTCTGCTCTGTATTGTTGTATTCTGTCTGATTCCTGCATTTTGACCCCACTTGTATTCTCTGTTGCCACCTGTTTTTTCCCCCTCAAATCCCTCCAGCCTTCCCTCCCCGCCGCTGCGTTCCATGCGGCCCCTCCCCTCACCCATTCGCTCACGTTACTCACCTCCCAGCTGCTCCTCCCTCCCACCCCCTCTTATTATGCACGCCAAAGGAAAGCCTGTCTGCGCCTGGACGGTGCCCAGGGCGAGACCCCCAGTCCCCCACAACACCCGACGTTGCTACAACGACAAGTGCCTCCACGCACTCAATGCCGACCGTTCACACACCTGCTTCCGGGCCACCCCGAAGCGTACCCAAGGACCCTTCTCCTGCTGGAGCTGCAGCTACACCAGCCTCGAAACCGCCACCTCGCTCCGCCCGCAATCACGTCATCGAACTCTGGGACCTACTCGACTCCTCCTCCCCGGACGTCACCTTCCTGACGGAGACCGGCATGAACCCTTCCTCGGCACCTGACATCGCCATAGCCATCCCAGACGGCTACAATATCACCCGCAGGGACTGCACTAATGGAACAGGAGGAGGAATCGCCATCGTCCACAGAAACACCCTCAGAATATTGACCAGCACCGACGACACCCCCAGCTCCGCTGAACACATGCACTTCCAGATCCACATCAACCCCAACACCAAACTCAGAGGAACCCTCATCTACAGACCCCCCGGACCCGTCGCCGACTTTGTCAGCACGAACGCCCTTGCATCCAAGGACAACATCCTCCTAGGAGACTTGAACTTCCACCTCGAGAACACCAACAACAGCAACTCCACCACCCTGCTCGACAACTACGCCAACCTCAGACTCAAACAGCTTGTCACAACTCCCACCCACTCTGCCAGACACACACTTGACCCCATCTTCTCCTCCAGCAACCACGTCACCTTCAGCCACACCACCGAACTCCACTGGACCGACCACCACTGCATCCACTTCACCTTCAAGAAACCTACCACGCACCACCACACATAACGGGCCCCCCACGAAGCTGGAGCAAAATCACCAAAGACCAGCTAATCTCAACCCTCGTCCGACACCCACCAACTGACACCACAGACACCGACACTGCCGCCCGCAACTTCAGGCAATGGATCGACAACTGCGCCAACACTCTTGTCCCGATCAAGAAATCCTCAAACAGATGCACTGACAGGAAAGCCATCTGGTTCACCACCGACCTCCAAGCATCCAAGCAGGCCTGCCGAAGGCTCGAGAAGAAGTGGCACCACGAACAGACACCAGACAGCAATGCAGCCCTCAAGAGCGCCATCCACAGACACCACCAACTCATCCGAAGCGCCAAAAGGTCCTGCTTCAAGGAATGCATCGACACAAGCCCTCATTGCCGCCACCGACGACATCCGCACCCTGCTGGACAACAGAGAAACTGCAGCCCTCATCCTTCTGGAACTTTCGGCCGCCTTCGACACCGTCTGCCACCACACCCTATGCACACGCCTCCACAACGCAGGGATCCGTAACAAAGCCCTGGACTGAACCACCACCTTCCTCTCTGGCAGAACCCAGAGTGTCTGCTTCCCTTCTTTCTGATCTAAAGACACCAAGATCCTTTGCAGCGTACCCCAAGGATCGCCCTTCAGTCCGACACTCTTCAACGCCTTCATGGCACCGCTCGCCAACATCTTCCGATCGCACGATCTCAAAATCATCTCATACGCCGACGACACTTAGCTGTTCATCTCCCTTACCAAGGCACCAACCACTGCCAAAACTAACCTCCATGAAGGAATGAAGGCCGCGCAAAATAGATGAAGAACAGCTGCCTGAAACTGAACACGGACAAGACGGAAGTCCTCATTGTCGGCTCCACCCCTTCCGCCTGAGATGACTCATGGTGGCCGGCCGCGCTGGGAGCTGCACGGACGCTTACTGACCACGCACGCAACCTGGGGGTCATCCTGAACGCATCACTATCAATGACCCAGCAAGTCAACGCCGTCTCCTCCTCTTGCTTCACCACCCTCCGCATGCTCTGCAAGATCTACAGATGGATCCCCACTGGAACCAGAAGGACGGTCACCCAGGCCCTCGTCAGCAGCAGACTGGACTATGGCAACGCCCTTTAGTTGGGAACCTCGGCCAAACTCCAGACACGACTACAACGCACACAGAACGCCTCTGCACGCCTCATCTTCGACATCCCCCGCCACAGCCACATCACATCCCACCTGAGAGACCTGCACTGGCTCCTCGTCAACAAGAGGATCACCAACAAGATCCTCACCCATGCTCACAAAGCACTCCACAACACCGGACCAGCTTATCTCAACGAATGACTCACCTTCTACACCCCGAACCCCCAGCTTCGCTCCGCTGACCTTGCCCTCGCCACCGTCCCCCGCATCCGATCAGAGACCAGATATGGAACACATGCCTCATCCACTGCGGCAGCCCCAGGACCTGCTGACCTTCAGGAGACTTCTCAAGAACTGGCTGTTTGAGGAGTAGCAGCTCCCCCACCACCCACTAGTGCCTGAGACCCTCACGGGTATGTAGTGCACTCTACATATGCATTGATTGATTAAGTAAGATGTAGGACATGTCCCTTTATGTTTTACATTTCCTGGTTGTTACAAACATCCTATTTAATTTATCACTACTTTCAATCAATCAATTAATCAATCAGCAAAATTTGTAAAGCACGCCACTCACCCGCTAGGGTCTCAAGGCGCTGGGAGGAGGGGAGACGCTACTGCTCGAACATCCAGGTCTTGAGTTGCTTCCTGAAGGAGAGATGGTCCTGGGTCAGCCGAATGTGGGTGGGGAGGGAGTTCCATGTCTTGGCCTCCAGGTAGGAGAAGGATCTTCCTCCGGCGGTGGTTCTGCGGATTCGTGGGATGGAGGCGTGGGCGAGGCTGGCGGATCGAAGCTGGCGGGTGGGTGTGTAGAATGTGAGGTGGCTGTTGAGGTATTTGGGGCCCGTGTCGTGGAGAGCCTTGTGTGCATGGGTGAGGAGCCTGAACGTGATCCTCTTGCTGACGGGGAGCCAGTGCAGGTTTCTCAAATGGGCCGAGATGTGGTCGTGGCGGGGGATGTCCAGGATGAGTCGTGCCGAAGCGTTCTGTATGCGCTGGAGTCTTTTCTGGAGTTTGGCTGTGGTTCCCGTGTAGAGGGTGTTCCCGTAGTCCAGTCGGCTGGTGACGAGGGCTTGGGTGACTGTCTTCCTGGTTTCGGTGGGGATCCACAGGAAGATCTTACGGAGCATGCGCAGGGTGTTGAAACAGGATGACGAGACGACGTTGACTTGTTTGGTCATTGTGAGCGTGGAGTCCAGGATGAACCCCATGTTGCGAGCTTGGTCCGTTGGCTTGGGGGCGGAGCCCAGGGCCAGGGGCCACCAGGAGTCATCCCAGGCAGAGGACTTCCATCTTGTCTGAGTTCCGTTTCAGACGGCAGAGCTTCATCCATTCCGCGACGTCTTTCATTCCTTCCTGGAGGCCGGTTCTGGCGGTGGTGGGGTCGTTGGTGAGGGAGAGTATCAGCTGGGTGTCGTCAGCGTAGGAGATGATGTTGAGGTTGTGGTGGCGTGAGATGGCTGCAAGTGGGCTCATGTAGACGTTGAAGAGGGTGGGGCTGAGCGAGGATCCTTTGCGGAACGCCGCAGATGACTTCGGTGGCCGTGGAGCGGAACGGGGGAGGCAGACTCTCTTGGTTCTTCCGGTGAGGCCTACTCCTCTCAAAGGCTAGCATTGGGAATGCCTTAATATATTTTTACCCGTAAAAGAAAAACAAGGAAACCCTACTCACGACGGAACCAGGGTAATCAAGTATTTTAAGGAAACAGTGGTTCCTGGGTAATAGATACTTAATAAGGATTTGAAAGACAAAGGGGCCCATTACAATCTCGGGCAGATCGCCACCGCCATGTGGCGGTGGGGATCCGCCCGACATTAATGCCCCCCTGCCACCCATTTACCCCCGCCATATTACTATGGTAGGGGGGACCGCAGCGGAAAACGTCCGCCGCTTTTCCGCCCCGGTCGCCTTACGGCCGGGGCGGAAAATGTTTAATATGGTGGCGGTGTCTATGAGACACCACCAGCCATAATATGATGGGCTTGCTGACATGCTTTTCCGTGGCGGCAATGCCGCCACGGAAAGGCATGCGGAGACTCCCTGCCGGGGCCCGTTTCAGGCCCCCTGGGAGTCCGGGGGGTGCACATGGGGGTACCTGAGGTACCCCCACATTTCAAAGTGCAACATGGCAGGCACCGCGCAGTGCCTGTCATGTTGTGCTTTGAAATGCACAACGTGCATTTTTACCATTCCGGCAGGCGGCACTTTCAGCACCGCCCCCCGCAATGGTAAATATACAGGATGCGCCCGCCAGTGTGGCGGGCGCATCCTAATGCCCAAGGCGGGACCGCCGCTCCTATGGAGGGCAGTCCCGTTTTGCATGAGGATGGCGGGCGGGCAGGCGGGCAAAGTCCGCCCGCCATCCTAATGGGGGCCAAAGTGTAAATCGCATATATATGCAGGGAACCATTGAAACTGTCATTCTATCATTATATAGATGTTATGTATTTGGAAAATAGAAAGTGGTCGCTTTTGTAAATAACAAACTTTATTTGAAACCTTGCACATATTGTCTCACAAATGTTATTTTTATGCTTTGGTTCATACTTTCACTTGGGACACATTACACAACTGTGAATACTTGTTGCTATATGTATGAAATTATTCACCATAATTTAATTTTCAATACAATCATTGAACAACCAAATCAGTGTATCTGTGTTTCTTTCCCTCTGACATCGCAAATAACCCCTGTATATATATGCGATGAATATATTTTTAAGCTGTTTCTTCTAGATTAGAAATGCCACTTTAGAAAGTGATACAAAAGGGGATGATGGACGGAGCGTTTGAGCAAATCAAACACTCACCCCCAGTCAACTGATCTGGGTTTAATCTATCACCATTCTTTAGCTCACTTAGCCACCCCAGTTCAGACATGGCCATATGCAAATCAGTATGACCCTGTGCCTCATGGGAACAGTCCAGTCCGAACTGCCAAGCCATATCTTCCCTGGACCGGAAACAAGCATCCTGGGACCGGTTTCAGATTCATAATCCTCATCAGCCAGGCTATCTTGAATCCAGTGGCCAAGTGAGCAAGGGACTCACGTCTGAGCATACCCTGCCAACTTAGGGCGAACAAAGCAATACAAAAGGGGATGATGGACGGAGCGTTTGAGCAAATCAAACACTCACCCCCAGTCAACTGAACTGGGTTTAATCCATCACCATTCTTTAGCTCACTCAGCCACCCCAGTGCAGACATGGCCATATGCAAATCAGTCTAACCCTGTGCCTCATGGGAACAGTCCAACCCGAACTGCCAAGCCATGTCTTCCCTGGACCGGAAACAAGCATCCTGGGACCGGTTTTGGATTCATAATCCTCATCAGCCAGGCTATCTTGAATCCAGTGGCCAAGTGAGGCTTGTTTCCGGTCCAGGGAAGGCATGGCTTGGCACATTGATTTTTTGTAATTTTGGTCTTGTTTTATTAAGAATAAAAAATCTATTTTTCTAAACCTGTTTGGAATCTTTTTGTAGTGTATTCAGTGGGCTACTGTCTGTGTGTGTTGCACAAATACTTTAGACATTTGTGCTTTAGTTTAGCCTGACTGCTCTGTGCAAAGCTACCAGAGGGCGAGCACAGGTAACATTTTAATATGCATCTTACTTACCCTGATTAGAATGTTGGTTCCTGACTGGTCTGGATGCATAACTCAGCCAACCAGGAATACCATTTCTAACACCCACCCATACCTAAAGTTCTCCACCCCCACACACATAGCAAGGGAACAAAATCCCCCATGTTTGGCTGCTAGATCAAGAGAGACAATCCCAGTGCACACCACGTTCCTCCCCAAATGTAGTAAGAGGAAAAAAGCAAAAGAAGAAATTCTCCCCATGAATGCTAACGATAACAAAGAAAGAAAAATCAAGACATAGCAGGCTATCCAAGAGCAGAAAGACCAAAAAAGGCAAAAACCAGAAGAAATATCTTCGGATAGCTTGGACCCCTATCCAACTGCTGCTTTAGTGTCCATCTAGGGGCTCCCCTCGGTCCCCTTTGGTTTGCCACTCTTAAGAATGTCCATGGCCTCCTTATCTGAAAAACAAATTCTGGTCTTTCCATCCCACTGTATTTTGAGCCGTTCAGGCTCCTGCAAGAAGACCTGCGTACCAGCTACTTTGAGCGGATCAATCATTTGCCTCAGCCACCATCTCCACTCCATAGTTGACTTACAGGAGTCTAGCTGAACATAAAAACATACAGATTCCAACTTAATTGACGTAGAAGACAGAGCCTTCCTTTAAATTACCTGTTGAAGAAGGAAGTTATCTACATAAATCAAAGTAGGTTTTGGCCTATTCTCCTTTCTCCTAAATCCTGCTGAAATTGGAAGTCAATGTTCATGTTGAATTTGGCGGTATCAGTCTCAGTCAAGCAGGTCAATGAAGGCCTGCTGGAAAAGATTCACCAAATATTGCCTAGTGCCTGTGCCCTCTTTGCCCTCTGGGATCCCCAGTACCCTGAGGTTGTTCTGCCATTGGTGATTCTCCAAATCTTCCAGATTTAGTTGTGTATCCAAAATCTGTCTTCTGTGTTCTTTGACTGTCCTTGTGACATGTGTCGTGGCCTCCTCAGCTCCAGCAACTCTCTGCTGAAGGTCCTGCAGCTGTGATACTTTCCCAGTCACTTCTGTGACCATTTGCATCAGCTGGGACTTATCTACTCTAGCCTCAACATAATGCTTAGAGGTCTCGTTCCTGAGAGTCTGGATCACCTGAAAGATTGAAGTGAGAGAAGGCTCAGGGTGCTCACTGGGTTCAACAGCCTATACTGTTGAATCATTCAGGGCATCTCAAAGGAATGAGTCTTGTCTATGCGCATCAGACTGCTTAGGCCAGCCTGGATTATAGATCGTGTTATTAAACCAGCTGTGGGGTCTCTTACAGGGACCAGTTCGGCACAATTTAAAACACCATTAGTAGCCCTGGGTCACGGTAAAGTGAGCCTCTAAATAATGTACTAGGCATCTTCCATTCACTACTGACTGCCTCCTCTGCTCTAGTAGTGCCTAAGGCCCTGGCCACAAACTTCAGAGCCTTGCAGCTATCAGAGACAGTCATCTTCTTTTTGGAGTTTTTAATTGCACATTGCTGCAATGCAACTCCCTTCAAATTAGACTTTGCCCTGCAAAGTCCCTCGTCCTAGTGATAGCTGGAGGTTGTGCACCGGTAGTAGCTTCTGCTTGAAGGTTTATAGAAGACCCTATATCCCCCATATATATTGTTGTAACTGCCTAACTATATGCACTTGAAGAGGTTTTTTGGTCTTTGCAGACTCAAAAACAACAGAGTAAACATTAACCAGACAGATGCTTTTTGTTACTAAGTTACTTAATTTGGTATTCCCTCTACTTTATTCTGCCATCTCACTCTACTACACCGCCAGAGTGCATCCTCCCACTCCTTGGTTTATTGACACTCTCCAGGGGTAAAGAAGCAGTGCAAGCATCTGTAAAGGAGCTGGAGAAGATCCTATGATGAGGAAAATAAGCTTAAATATGGATCAACATTGAAAGAATATCATAAACTATGTAGATCTAGTCTTGCTACTTTCTACTTGGATAAAATCCTTGCTGCTCAAAATTGCTTCCAAACTCTTTTTAGAGTAGATAAAGAGTCTTCGGACCCTGGGAAGATGCCCCCATTCCCCATTTCACAGCCACAATGCCAACAACTGACCGGCTTCTTCGAAAAAAAGGTGGCAGATATTCAATATGCGTTAACCACTGCCTAGACCATCAAGCCTTCGACTGATTGTAGGATCATAGACAGCGAAATATGGGTAGAGTGCACAGAATCTAACATTGTCAATCCGATTGCCCATCATCCTTAATCAATGCCTAGATTCTTGTGCGCCTATTGGTGTCTTTGCCTCTTGCACTTTATTGACACCCATAAGGTTTGGCTCTCGTCTAGATCCCCTCCCCCGGCCCATGTTTGCAAGCTCTTCCCTGAATCTTCTTAACTCCTCACTGCAAAAGGGTCAGATTCCCAGAGGATGGCAGCATATTATGCTCTGCCCGTACTGAAGAAACCCAGTCTGGATCATGCCAATTGGTTTAACTACAAGCCAATTTTGCTGCGCCCCCTGTTTTCTAAAATCTTTGAAATACATGTTAGCCAGCAAATCTCAGCTTTTGTGGAGCCAAATGATCTCCTCCATCCATTGCAGATTGGATTCAAGGCTGATTACAGCAGTAAATCTGCTCTGCCGCGAGTTACAGAGCACCTCAGACTGCACGTGGCAGCACTGATCCTGCTTGATCTGAGCATGAGTTTCGACTCTTTGTCTCACAAAATACTCCTGAAAAGAAGTTGTTCCTGCATGATGGTACCTTTCAGGCCTTTTCCACCTATTCTGCGTCTAGCTGTTACTTTATTTTTTCTGGAGTTCCCCAGGGCTCCATTTTGAGCCCAATGGTTTTTTATATCTATGTGCGTCCTCTAGCTGACATTGTTGAAGGCTGTGGCCTCTCTTTATCTTCCTACGCTGATGACACTCAGATCATCTTTTCCTTGTCATCTGCTGAGGGTCACGGCACGGAAATCCTGAACTCATGTCTCCTAAAGGTTTCTACCAGAAGTAGTAGAAACTCCTTGAACTTAAATGGTAATAAGACCAAGGTTATGATGGTGGGAAGAACCCTCAATTGTGGGGGCCTCACCATTTGCCTGATATCCTCGGAGCCCTTCCTATGCCATTTCAAAGGAAAACAACCTAGATATCTGGTTGTACAACAAACTGTCTATGAAAACCCAAGTCTCCAAGGAAGCCTGTACCTGCTTTGCAGTTCTAAAGTGGCTAAAGAATTTTCTGAATGCTTCCCTTTTCTGCTCATCAGATAGTCATCCAGGCCTTGGTTTTATCAAGGTTAGACTATGGCAATATTCTTTACCCTGGGGCTGGCAAGACCTCAATGAAAAGCCTACAACTCATCCAGAACTCAGCCGCTAGATCATTATTTTATCTCCCCAACCACGCTTCCACATCAAGCCTTTTATGCAACCTCCACTAGCTCCCAGATGCAGAACGCATACAGCTCAAAGCCCTATGCTACTTGCATATAGTCATATCTAATGTAGGCCCACGCTATTTGCAACAACTAGTGAACCCCTTCTGCACTAGCCGTTCTCTTCAGTCAAGCAACCAGAACTTTTGCAAGGTCCCCAGATTTCAACAGAAACCCTTCACGCGGGTCACTCATTTTCTTATTGGGCCCCAAGCTCTGGATAACGCTGCCCGACCCGCTGAGTTGTTGTCAATCCTTAACCGCCTTTCGTAAACTCATACAAACAAGGCTTTTCTATTCTCTTGCTTGTCTCTGGCTAAGTCACCTTCCTTTTATGTCTCGCACTGGTGAAAGGGCCTGAACCCAGTTGTTCAGTTCTGCTCCTAAGTCGATCTTCTGATTGTTCTTTTTAGCAGCATGAAAGCGTAAAGGGGAGTCAACTTTGTACTCAATTCAGGACATAGTACAACTCAATAATGGTTACACAAGAATCTAAGTCGCCAACCATTTGAAGGTTAGTCAAATGTATTACAAATTCAAAAATAGTTGAACATACATGAATCTTAGCATGAGAGTATAAAATTAAAGGGGAAGCAGAAGAAATCAAAATGTTCTGAAGATATTCACTCTGTGCAACACGAAAAGAACAATACATTTTATGACGATTATGCAAGAAATGAGAAAGCAACATTTCAAGGGGCATATTACCAAGGGGGGCGATAGGCAATTACCACCGATTTAGCGGCCGTTTTTGTCCGCTAAGCGGCGATTATTCTATTGCCCTATTAGCAAGCCGTCGCTAACTGATGTTAGCGACAGCTTTTAGGCGATAGCGAGCGGTTTGGGGACCGCTTTGCATGTCAGCGATGTTTATCGCTAATTATATGCAAAGTGGGCGTACCCAACCAGTTAGCGACTGAAAGCAGTCGCTAACGTCGCTATCGCCTATTAGCAAGGCAGGCATAGTGTTGGAAATATTTGCGCTAAGCGCGAATATCTCCAAATACTAACACCTGCCCAGACCAGTTCTTAGCCATGTTATCCAATGGGAGGTAGATAACATGGCTAAGAGCATTTAATCGTTAATGCGTGAATATCGCTGTATTCTCAGCGATATTCACGCATTTCGCCGCTATCGCTGGAAATTTTAGCACAATGGAGAAAAACGTTGCTAATAGCATGTTTTCTCCGCTAACATATCCAGCGATAGGCAGCGATAAAAAAATCATCGCTAAGCCTATTTAGCGATAAATATCGCGACTTGTTAGTAATATGCACCCAAGTTCCCCTGCATCAACACTTCATTGGCATAAGCATTGAGGGGTATATTTATAAGGGCTTTATCTCCGCTTTTTTTGCTTAAAAAGCCAAAAAAGCGGAGATAAAACTATCACCCTATTTACAAGAGGGTGCGAACATGCATAATCGCATGTTAGCACCCTTTTTCCCAACGCCTCCCTTTGCATCTCTAACGAGATGCAAAGTGTGGCGCCACTGGGCGTACCATGTATGGACAACCTTGCAAATATCGCTGATGTTCACATCGCGATATTTACAAGGCTGCCCCAGCATTTTAGCAAACGTTAGTTTTTGTAGAATACCGCTGTTTTCTCCAAAAACTAACGTCTGCTAAAATGCACACTTACCTATCCCTAACATTGGGGTGGATTATGCTGATACGACCCTGTGGGTCGTATCAGCAAGATTATCGCCGTTTTGCAGGGAACATCGCTGGAAAACCAGCGATGTTCCCTGCAAAACGGCTATACCCTCGCTATCTCTGGAATTTTTATCGCCCTGGAGAAACACGTTGTTAATAACTCGCTACTAGGGCGATAAATTCCAGAGATAGCCTGCAATAATAAAATTATCACTAAGCACGGCCAGCGATAATTATCGCTGGTCGTTGATAATATGCCCTTGCGTTCCGTCTAGCCGTAACCTACATCTAGAGGTGACATCCCTAAACTAGTATATAGGCAAAAGGTTTGTGTGAGAAAAGGTGTCAGTGGGTAGAGACTTCTCCACCAGAAGATGGTTCTGCGGCATGAAGCCACAACCAAGAAGGGAGCATGTCAGCTCTGTCAGGAAGACAAGAAGCAATGGGGTGCCAGTCCCTCTCTACCATGTATCACATACTCATAGTTGTATTCGGTAAATGTCCCATAATGCTTTCCTCGCACATATTCTACAGTAGGCTCAGACATGAAACCTTTCCATGATGTCCACCCCGTTC
Source organism: Lissotriton vulgaris (assembly GCF_964263255.1). Classification (NCBI taxonomy): domain Eukaryota; kingdom Metazoa; phylum Chordata; class Amphibia; order Caudata; family Salamandridae; genus Lissotriton; species Lissotriton vulgaris. The sequence continues at coordinate 463,886 of NW_028240919.1, read as the reverse complement.
ACGTCCTTCTCCATGTACGCCCCTCTGAAACTTCGTCCTTGGTCTTCTCTCCTTCTCCAGTGTGAAAACCGCTCCCTTCACCTTCTCTTCTCCAAGCCAAGCTAACTGTAACTCCTTCATTCCACAACTTATCTAATTGAACAATACGTCTACTCTTCACTGGCAAACGTTGTCCACCTAAAATGCAAGCATGGGAAAAAAAACCATTACAAAAACCACATGGGATTCAAGCATTAGTTCAGAAATGAGAACATTTCAAACTGTACCTATGATTCAGGCCTACCACTAAGGCTAAAATAATGACATGTTATGCGTGTTAATTCTTTCCTAAAATGGTTGGTGACCAATAGAATCATGTTCTCTAACTACATTAATATGCATATTTCAACTACATCATCAGATCAAGAAGCATTAAAAATACAGTTAACATATCACTGGGTCACATCTCTAAGGGGACCTATATTAGCGGATTACATTGGTTATACGTCTCAGCACAAATTCTGCACATCATTTAATAAGCTTCACATCGAATCGCGTTGGTTTCATAAGAACATGTGGTTTGATTTACGTTTCCTCTAACATCAAGGGGCATATTACCAAGCAATAGCGATAATTATCGCTATTGCTTGGTTAGAGACAAAACAATTACCGCTGAGCTGCGGCGATTTTTATCGCAAATAAACCTTGGTATTACCAAGGTTTATCGCAAATGCGATAAAAAACGGCCGCAATGCATGAATATCGCTGAAAAGTCAGCGATATTCATGCATTACCAAACTAATGCTCCTAGCCATGTTATCCACCTCCCATTGGATAACATGGCTAAGAACTGCTCAGGGCAGGCGTTAGCTTTTGGAGATATTCGCGCTTAGCGCAAATATCTCCAAAAGTTGGTAACAGGAGATAGCGATTTAGCGACTGTTTTCCAGTCGCTAACATCTTGACACGCCCACTGTGCATGTCATTAGTGATAAATATCACTGACATGCAAAGCGGGGCCCAAGATGGTCGCTATCTCCTACTAGATGTCGCTAACTGATGTTAGCGACAGCTAGGTAATAGGGAGATAATTTTTTCTCAGCTTTCTTGGCTTTTAAAGATAAACCCCCTTGATAATATGCCCCATAGTTTCTCTAAAAACATTGAATATTATGTGAGTGTGTACTACAAGCGATTACATTGCACTCAGAACATGTATCCCATGTAGGATACAAATTTACCCTCTATCACTGGGAAACCATGGGGGTAGCTATGTGCTCTGTAAAACAATATCATAATAATAAATCATTATAGGCAGCCTTATCCTCAAAGACGGATGATACATCGCCCTGTATACTTTCCTCTATTGCAGTTACAATGGTATCCCGTGAGCTCCTACCGTGCAACTGTGTTAGAGTGGCTTCTTAATCGGGAGCCGCATGCTCAGGCACAGGAGGCGAAAACAGCGTACAGAAGGGCAGATTTACAAGCCCTCTGCGCCACTTTTGCGTCACTTTTAACATGGGAAAAGTGATGCAAAAGTGGCGCAAGGGGCTTGTAAATATGCCCCAGAGTCTTCCAAAATCCTTACCGCTGATAGCGTCCCTGACCTGCTCCAAGACCTCTGAGGTTAACATTGGGGATGAAACCACTGTGTTTTCTGAACCAGTGGCCACACTGGGAGCCCTAGTTGTTAGCACTGGTTGCTCGGTAGATCTGGATGGTTGATTAATGATGAAGATGAGGAGCCCTGCTGTGTGTCCTGAGGGCGTTGCCAAGGTCACCACGAGCAGCTGCAGTGCTTGGAGGCAACATTCATCAGAATCAGTGGTCGAAGTGGGGAAAAAAAAGAAGGGGAGCTGTGGGTGGAGAATCAGGGGGCGGGAATAACCGAAGATTGAATCAGTGGGCGGAGTCAGGGGTGTGGCTAGAAATAGCAAAACATACCAATTTTTAGTACGTTTAGCATTTCACTGACCAGTTACAACTTATAACGTTATTTAATTAAAACAATGGATAAACATGTTTATTTGAGGTTTAATTCAGGAAAAAGCAAACACTCATAGGGAATACAGGTTTATGTAAAGCGTGTGAAATGTGCAGGAACAACATGTTACCTTAATGCTTTTACTCTCATTATTCAGAAATCCATGATTGTTTTTTTGTCTCAAACATTGAGGACATGAATATAGGGCTCCTCCTGTATACGTGTTAAGCAGGGCTCAGAAAAGAAAGGGACTCATCAGGAGAATCTAGACTCACATAAACCCACAAAGGCTCCTTCATATTCATGTCAGCCAGGTAGCTGCTCAATCATAATATAGCAAAAAGAACATTCACCCCAGTACGGAGATCCTGGCCTAAATCCATTGTTTCTTTGCTCACTATGCCATTCCAGTTTTGAGCCAGCCATATGCAAATCAGTCTTGATCCTGCACCCAATGGGAACAGTCCAGCCCGAACTGCCAGGCCATATGAATTCAAGTGTCCTTTCATTCGGGAAGTGAACACAAAGCAGTACCCACAGAACTATGCACATAACATATTGCTCTTTGATATACATGGTACATGTTCTTTGCAGCAGGCATATTACCCCTCTGCGCTACCTTAGATGACTAAAACAGCCACTAGACAAAACATGCTCCCATCTCTCTCCAGCAGGTGCATTGATCACCAACATTATTTTGGCACTTGTATTGTTGACCGAAATCTGCTGAATGTACAAAGAACTTTGCAGTGTTTTTAAAACTCCTGCACTTGTACAAAACCGGTCCCCCCAAACTAAACTGGCCCCCTACCCTTCCAGTCACCCTGGGAAACGCCTGCTCCTGCCCTTTCACTGCTCCTGTCCAGTCAGTACTCCGTCTCCTGCTTCGTCAATTCCCCTGTCCCCTCCCTTCTTCTGACCCGTCACTTCTCCTGGCCCGTCACTTCTCCTGCCCGTCACTTCTCCTGCCCTGTTCACTGTACCTGCCCCATTCACTGCTCCTGCCCCATTCACTGCTCCTGCCCCGTTCACTGCTCCTGCCCCGTTCACTGCTCCTGCCCCGTTCACTGCTCCTGCCCCGTTCACTGCTCCTGCCCCGTTCACTGCTCCTGCCCCGTTCACCGCTCCTGTCCTTTCACCGCTCCCACCCGGTTACCGCTCTAGCTCATGCCCTGTCACCTCTCCTGCCCCATCACCTCTCCTGCCCCATCACCTCTCCTGCCCGTCACCTCCCCTGCCCCATCACCTCTCCTGCCCTGTCATCTCTCCTGCCCCGTCACTTCTCCTGCCCCGTCACTTCTCCTGCCCCGTCACTTCTCCTGCCTCGTCACTTCTCCTGCCCGTCACTTCTCCTGCCCGGTCACCTCTCCTGCCCAGTTACCTCTCCTGTCCAGTTACCTCTCCTGCCCAGTCATCTCTCCTTTCATGTTGCCTCTCCTGCCCCTTCACTGCTCCTGGCCCGTCACTTTTCCTGCCTCGTCACATTTCCTACCCCGTCACTTTTCCTGCCCCGTCACCGCTCCTGCCCGTTCACTGCTCCTGTCCGGTCAGCACTCCTGCCCGATCCCCGCTACAGCCACATCACTTCTCCTGTCCCATCACTTCTCCTGCCCCGTTCACTGCTCTTATCCGTTCAATGCCCCTATCCATTCACTGTTCCTGCCGGTTAGCGCTCCTGCAATGCCTAATGCCCGATCCTGCCCCTTCACTTCTCCTGCCCCATCACTTCTCCTGTCCCATCACCTCTTCTTTCCGTCACCTCTCCTGTCCCATCACTGCTCCTGCCCCGTTCACTGCTCCTGCCCCGTTCACTGCTCCTGCCCCGTTCACTGCTCCTGCCCCGTTCACTGCTCCTGCCCCGTTCACTGCTCCTGCCCGGTTACCACTCCTGCTCTATTTCTATTTCTATTTAAAATTATTTATACAGCGCACGTACACCAGCGGTTTCATGGCGCTAAACTGACAGGGAGTTAGACATGAGGGGAGAAGCTAAGCATATTTAGTTAAAAAATTTAGCAAAAAGATGTGCCTTAAGCTGTTTCCGAAACAGTAGGTACGAGGTAGAAGCTCTAAGCTCCAAGGGCAGTGAGTTCCAGAAAATCGGGGCGAGGGTCGCAAATTTAGAGCCTCCCCATTTCTTTCTCCGGAACCGTGGGACCGTAAGAAGGGATTGGGTAGAAGACCGCAGTTCTCTGGCGGGAACATAGGGAATAATTTCAGATGAGATGAAAGCGGGAGCCTTTCCCAGTCGCGCTTGAAAGGTGATAGAGGCAAGCTTGAACTGGACACAGGCACAAACAGGAAGCCAGTGTAGGGACTTTAGGAGGGGAGTGACATGGTGGGATTTAGGAAGTTTGAACACCAGGCGCGCCGCCTGGTTTTGGATCTGCTGCAACCGCCGGAGACTATATGCAGGAATACCTACATATAGGGCGTTGCCGTAATCCAGGCGGGACACGACCATGGCAAGGGTAATCAGTTTAAGTGCATCAAATGAGAAAAAACGGGACACCTTGCGTATGGTACGCAGTGCCAGAAAGGAAGAGGAAACCACAGAGCTGACCTGGGAGTGAAGGGTGAGTTGGGAATTGAGCTTAATGCCAAGAGTTTTAACTGAGGTCGAGGGGGCAGGTGGGGGACCAAGGGAAGGGGGCCAGAAGATGGGGGACCAGGGGCTGGATGAACCACCCGTCAACACCAGCTCTGTTTTGTCTGGGTTGAGTTTAAGATGATTTTGGTTCATCCAGTCACGGATGTGAATCATGATGGTTTGAAAGTTAAGAGCAGAGTCGGGGGAGGAAGAAAGGTTAAAGACAAGCTGGAGGTCGTCCGCATAATTGAATACGGCGACCTCCATTTGTTGCAGTGAAAAAATAAGAGGGGAGATGTATAGGTTAAATAAAAGGGGGGAAAGGGAAGAGCCTTGGGGGACCCCGCACTGAACGTTACGGAAATCCGCAGTGAAGTCACCCAGGCGGACAGCCTGGGTGCGGTCCCTCAGGAAGGAGGATAACCAGACCAGTGCCGTACCCCCGATCCCCGCCGCCTTGACACGGGACAGCAAGATGGAATGATCCACCGTGTCAAAAGCGGCTGAGAGATCGAGGAGGACCAGGGCCTGAGGTTGATTGGTGTCCATTCCCTCCCTGAGGTTGCTCATGCCTAATCACTGCTCCTGCCCCATTACTTCTACTGCTTCGTCACTTCTCCTGCCCCGTCACCTCTCCTGCCCCGTCACCTCTCCTGCCCAGTCACCTCTCCTGCCCATCACCTCTCCTGCCCATCACATCACCTGCGTGTCATGTCACCTGCCCGTCACTTCTTGTGCCCGGTCACCTCTCCTGCCCTGATGCCTCTCCTTCCACGTCACCTCTCCTGCCCTGTCGCCTCTCCTGCCCCATCACTTCTCCTGCCCCGTCACTGTTCCTGCCCCGTCACTGTTCCTGCCCCGTTCACTGCTCCTGCCCCTTCACTTGTATTGTTGACTGAAATCTGCTGAATATACAAAGAACTTTGCAGTGTTTTTAAAACTCCTGCACTTGTAAAAAACCGGTCCCCCCAAACTAAACTGGCCCCCTACCCTTCCAGTCGCCCTGGGAAACGCCTGCTCCTGCCCTTTCACTGCTCCTGTCCAGTCAGTACTCCTGTTCCTGCTTCGTCAATTCCCTTCTTCTGGCCCGTCACTTCTCCTGGCCCGTCACTTCTCCTGCCCGTCACTTCTCCTGCCTCGTCACATTTGCTACCCCGTCACTTTTCCTGCCCCGTCACTGCTCCTGCCCGTTCACTGCTCCCGTCTGGTCAGCACTCCTGCCCGATCACCGCTACAGCCACATCACTTCTCCCGCCCGTTCACTGCTCTTATCCATTCACTGCCCCTATCCATTCACTGCTCCTGCCGGTTATCGCTCCTGTCCATGCCTAATCCCCGCTCCTGCCCCTTCACTTCTCCTGCCCCATCACTTCTCCTGTCCCGTCACCTCTCCTTTCCTGTCACCTCTCCTTTCCTGTCACCTCTCCTGTCCCATCACTGCCTCTGACACGTCAACTCTCCTGCCCCGTCACTTCTCCTATCCGTTACTTCTCCTGCCCATCACTTCTCCTGCCTGTCACTTCTCCTGCCCTGTCACTTCTCCTGCCCGTTACTTCTCATGCCTGGTCACCTCTCATGCCCTAGTTCCTCTTCTTTCCTGTTGTCTCTTCTGTCCAGTCACTGCTCCTGCCCAGTTCACTCAGTGTACAACATTGACAAATTACACAAGGGGTCAAGTTCCCCACAGTACTCTGTTTGGGGACAGTTCCTCTGTAATCACCAACTCCGATCTCACTGGCACTTGATATGCTAAAGGCAGAGGGTTGGGCATTGTTATTCTAAAGGAGATAATCGACCTCAATCGGAATGACAATGGGCCTGCCCTCCGTCTGTGCGAATTCAGGGAGGGGCTGCTGCAGCCTCTGGAGTCAGGCGCGCAACATCCATTGAACTCACCGGGCTTCAGCCACCCCGTTGTGTGTGGCAGCCTGGAATGAGACAGATCCCGGGCACACACACAGCCACACCGACCATTTGAATGTTAATTAGGCCTTGCTGTTGTTTCACCCCTTGTTGGAGGCCCTGCAGCTCTACTCTGCCTACTGATTAAAGGTTCAGCCCCCCCCCGAAATTTTTTCTTAGCCCCCCACCCCGAATTTTGCCTCTAGTTGCGCCTCTGTCTGGTGTTCAACAGAGAAGTGCGAGCAGCCCCTGGAAGCTGAATGAAAAAGTTATTGTTTGCCGTCCCGGGACAATATTTTGAAAGAAAGAAGTAGGGGAATGGACTGAAATAATTTTTAGAAGTAGGGGCATGCTGTGCCCTTCGGTCCCCGCCCACTTCTACCACTGATCAGAATCGATCGAACGGACCAGGTGAGTATAGTTTTTGCTGCAGGCAGTTTGTGCACGAGCAGGATTGAGCAATTAAGTGGGAGCACCTAGCATAGATATCAGGTCTTCTGTATACCACATACCCAGCAGCAAATCTTGAATATCTCCCCTACACAGTGAAGGGGATAATCCTTTGTTAATGGAGAAGAAGGGTGGAGAGAGGAGAAAGCACAGCACAGCGACCTCAGCTTGCAGCCATCTTGCTCCAAGATGCCCACAGGCATATGTTTACTCTTTATGAATTACATTTACATTACATTACATTACATCTTTTTTCCCTACACATATATATGTGCACTGAAAAAACATAGGTTAAAGTAACGTTTTAGGTAATTTTCTTTTTTTAAATGTTTTTTGGGGGACTCAGCTGAGTTCAGGTCCCGAGATGGCTGCCATTAAGATTTAGGCAAGAGGATTGTCGGACGCACGGTGGATTGGCGTCCCAAGATATACAAATTTAGATTTCAGTTAAAATCTCTGAAACTTCTCAACGGATTTACACCAAATCACAAAAAAATCCTTTCTGGAACACAATCTAGATTACTGCCAAGTTTGGTTTCATTTCGTCCAGCGATTCGGGCTGGGAAATTGCATGGGAAAACAATTTTTTGGGACACCCCCTTTTTCCTGGCCCCTGCTTGATGAATCACCCTGAACCTCTCAAGACAGCTACTTGTTTAAGTGAGCATCGTACAAATATTGAACATTTACAAAACAAAAAATGCTTTTCCTATGAAACTAGGTCCGAACTATAACTACTGTTAGAATTGGGAGTCTCTGGTTGGCACAGGTATGCACTTGTGACAAGCAGGGACCCTCTCCTCTAAGTCAGGGCAAAGGACTACTCTCAGAAATAACCCCTGCTCACCCTCTAGGCGGCGTGGCGCGAGCAGACAAGGCTAAACTCCAGAGCACATACGTTTAAGCATTTAGTGTAACACACACAATAAATCACCAACCCCCCACACAGGGACACAAGACTGTAGTTTTTGTAAAAATATATATGCTTTATATAAAACTCTCAAGCAGGCTTTTAGGTACAGTCTTAATACTTCAGACACAGTTCCAGTTACTCTTAAAAGTGCCACAGTTCTTGAATATAATGGACAATACTTAGAATTATTTAAATCACTCTCTAAACGGCCCCCCAGTACTTTCAAACGGTTCAAGTTACTTTAAAAAGGCTGCCACAAAGTTCAACAGTAAGATATAGGCCTTAGGTGCAAAGTTCGGGGCTGGAAGGGATTAAATACTTCTAGAACCGGCTTCCTGTACTTCAGCCACTGTTACTCTTGTGATTGCGCTTTTCTTTGCACGGCGCACCTCACACGCACACAGTACCTTTGTCCTTGGGGGAATTTGAGGCGGACGGATGCGGGGTCAATCCTCCCACGTCGCGATGTCTTCTGGAGGGCGATGCAAGCTACGGCTCGAGGCTGGTGCAGGCGCAGTGCTCCTCAGTTAACGGTGCGTTGTGGGGGGGACACAGACGTACCCGCAGCGTGTGCTTCTACCCAGGAGGGGGAGCGGCTGCAGGTGGTGCAGGCGGGAGTACGGGTTGTAGGAAATGGGACGTACTCTCTCGCTGGGCGCTCCGTAGCTGTGCACTTCACAGCGGAGGGGCGCTCTCCTCAGTGCGATCACGGCAGGAGAACAGAGGCAGGAGGGGGTCCGTCTTAACTTTACGGGCTGCGGCTCGGGGGCCAGAAGCTCGTGGTGCTCGGACCGGGCGGGTCTTCTGCATTTTGCAGACGAAGGCTCAGCTTTACTCACAGATCACAGTGCTCGGTCCAGCGGGGCTGGGCTTTACTTTGCTCCTGCGGTGCGGCCAAGCAGAGGTCGCCGTGATCAGGGGACGGGGGTACACTGCTTCATGGAATTTGCAGGGAGGCTTCCTCACACACTCCGCTTCCCTGGATCAGCGCTGTAGGGTCAGACCACACAAACAGCAGCTCTTCCTTCAGGGGGGTTAGCGCCCAATGTTCCTGGGCCGCAGTTCAGGGTGCAAGTTGACCAGCAAGCCCTTGGAGATTGTCAAAATGCACAAGTTGAATTTCAAAAGTCTTTTAGTCTTTTCTTTCTCTCTCCTTCTTGCAGCAAGGCACCCACCACAGGCCAGTCTCTCAGGATTAGAGACAGTAGTCCTCCATACAGCTTTCCCAGGTCCTTCTCTTCAGGCAGAGTTTCTTCTTGGCGTCAACAGGATCTAGTTTCGTAGGAGCAGGGCTCCTACTTTTAAACACCATATTTTTTGTTCTTGCAGGCCAGGGGGGCCTTTGCCTAATCCAGTCAGTCTCTGAGCACTTTGTTTTCCAGGCTCTGGTTTCTTCTTTCAGAGTGTGGGGCAGGGACAGCAGACGCTCCGCAGGAGGTGGAGCAGGCATTGTGATGACAAGTACAGTCAGGAGCACTTTGTTGACAGTCTTCCCTCTTCCTGGACCAGGTGTCGGGCAAGTCGAGTTGAGTTGAGTTGAGTGGAGTTGAGATTTGTAAAGCGCAACTTAGCCCATGGGCGTCAGCGCGGTGGGCCACCAGGAGTAGTTCCAGGCAGTTGGAGATGGTCCCAGGATGAGGACTTCCGTCTTGTCCAAGTTCAGTTTCAGGCGGCTGAGCTTCATCCAGTTTGCGACATACCTCATTCCTTCCTGGAGGTTGGTCTTGGCGGTGGCTGGGTCTTTGGTGAGGGAGAGGATCAGCTGGATGTCGTCGGCGTAGGAGATGATGTTGAGGTTGTGTGCAAGGACGATGGTGGCGAGGGGGTTCATGTAGACATTGAAGAGAGTCGGGCTGAGCTAGGAGCCTTGGGGTACGCCGCAGATGATCTCGGTGGACGCGGAGTGGAAGGGAGGGAGGCGGACTCTCTGGGAATGATGTGATCCAGTCCAGGGCTCTTCCTTGGATCCATGTGTTGTGGAGGCGAGATCTTAGGGTGCGGTGGCAGACGGTGTCGAAGGCGGCTGAGAGGTCAAGGAGGATGAGGGCGACTGTTTCCCCATTGTCGAGCAGGGTCCTGATGTCATCGGTGGCTGCAATGAGGGCAGTCTCGGTGCTGTGGTTGGCGCAGAATCCAGACTGGGATGGGTCGAGGGAGCCATTTGCCTTGAGGAAGGCGGTCAGCTGTTTGTTGACGGTCTTCTCGATGACTTTCGCCGGGTAGGGAAGAAGGGAGATGGGCCAGAAGTTCTTGAGGTCCTTGGGGTCCGCTGTGGGTTTCTTCAGCAGAGCGTTGATCTCTGCGTGTTTCCAGCTCTCTGGGAAGGTGGCGGTCGAGAAGGAGTTGTTGGTGATGTTCCGGAGGTGGGGTGCGATGACGGCGTCTGCTTTGTTGAAGATGTGGTGGGGGCATGGATCGGACGGTGAGCCGGAGTGGATGGTGTTCATGACGTGGGTGATGTCCTCAATGCTGATGGAGTTCCAGGTGTTGAGGGTGGCGGTGGTGGGTGATGGTTCTGTGGCTGATGGCAGAGTCTGGGCGCCGAAGCTGTCGTGTATGTCAGCGATCTTGCAGTGAAAGAAGGTGGCGAGGGCATCGCAGAGGTCTTGAGATGGTGGGATGTCATTGGAGTTGGCTCTGTGTTTGGAGAGTTCTTTCACAATGCTGAAGAGCTCCTTGCTGTTTTGTACTTTGTTGTCTAGGCGCTCCTTGAAAGAAGTCCTCTTCGTGGTGCGGATCAGTTGGTGGTGTATGTGGGTGGCGTTTTTGAGAGCTGCATGGTTTTCTGCCGTCTGTTCTCAAGGGTTCGGCAGGATTTCTTAGAGTCCTTGAGTTCGTCGGTGAACCAGGTGGCTATTCTGTTGCCGGGCTTGCCAGGAGGGTTCTTCAGTCGTGCGATGTTGTTGGCGCAGTTGCTGATCCACTGTGCGAGGTTGCGTGCGGGGGCGTTTGGGTCAGTGGTGTCGGATGGCGGGTTCTGGCTTAGTGACATTGTGAGCTGGTCGGTGGTGATTTTTCTCCAGCTTCTGGGGTGATCTGCTGCGGGGGGTGGTGGGATGTAGTCTTCTTGAAGGTGAAGTGGATGCAGCTTTGGTCGGTCCAGTGGAGGCCGGTGGTGTGGCTGTAGGTGACATGGTTGCTGGTGGAGAAGATGGGGTGAGCGTGTGTGCGGCGTAGTGGGTGGGGGTGGTCACAAGTTGTTGGAGTCTGAGGTTGGCTAGGTTGTCGAGCAGGGTGGTGGTGTTGTTATCGTTGAAATTCTCCAGGTGGAAGTTCAGGTCCCCTAGGAGGATATATTCCGCGGAGGCGAGGGCGTGCGGGCTGATGAAGTCGGCAATGGCTTTGCTGAATTGTGTGCATGGGCCCGGGGGTCTGTAGATGAGGGTTCCTCTGAGGGTGGATTTTGGGTCGGTGTGGATCTGGAAGTGTAGGTGTTTTTGGAGGTGGTGAGGGTTTCCTCGGTGTTGGTTGAGATGCTGATGGTGTTCCTGTGGACAATGGCGATTCCTCCTCCGGTTTTGTTGGTGCGGTCTTTCCGGGTGATCTTGTAGCCGTCCAGAATGGCTATGGCGATGTCGGGGGCTGAGGAGGCGTTCATCCAGGTCTCCGGGAGGAAGGCGATGTCCGGAGCTGTAGTGTCAAGGAGGTCCCAGATTTCGACGGCGTGCTTGTAGACGGAGCGGGTGTTGTGCAGGATGCACTCGAGGTGGTTGTTGTTGCCTGGTGCTGAGGGTGGGCTGAAGGTGCGGAGGCAGGTGAAGTTGCATTCTTGGCAGGAGAATGGTCCGTGGATTCGCTTCTGGGTGGCTCGTTAGCAGGTGGATGATTGGCCGGTGTTGAGGGCGTGGAGGGTGGCGGTGTCATATCTCAGTCGGCTTTCTTGGCTCCGGCAGGGGTCAGGGGTTCTGGTGCTGGGCGCGGTCCTGGCACGGACGGGCGCAGGCGGGCTTCCCTGCGCGGTCGCACAGTGGCCTGCATTATGAGTGGACGAGGGAGGGAGGAGCAGCTGGGAGGGGGGAGTGGGGACGAATCGGGTCACGGGGGGCGGGGCTGTAGGGGACGCAGTGGCGGCAAACGTGGGGCGGCGGGAGGGGGAGCGGTACAGAACAGCGGTGGCAAAATACAAGAAATGGGCACAGAAGGCAAAAAAATACAGTGGCAACTACGGAGGGGCACAGAATGCAGACAAAACACAGTGGCAACTACGGAGGGGCACAGAAGGCAGACAAATACAGTGGCAAACACAGGCAGCAGATAACGGAGACAGGGGCAAACTAGAGGGCAGAGTCTACGAAGAAGGACAAGTACAGACAGTAACAGTAACAGATAAAAACTAACAAAAAAGATAAACGACAGTAAAGACACACGAAATACTTACAGGCCCACCACGGCCACCAGGGATGAGACGCAGGCAGGAGCCTGCGGGTGGAGGAGGACCTCGAACTCACAGCAGCAGCGAGGCTCGAAGACACAGCGCCAGCAGGGTGTGCTAACGCGGTGGGGGAGTGGCCCAGCCTGATCCCGGGACTTGGGTTGCTTTCTCACTGCGCAGCGGCCTGCATTATGAGGGGACGAGGGAGGGAGGAGCAGCTGGGAGCGGGGAAGCGGGGACAAATAGGGTCAAGGTGGGGCGGGGCCGTAGGGGACGCAGCGGTGGGAAACGCGGGGCGGCGGGAGGAGGGGAGCGGTACAGAACAGCGGTAGCGAAAAACAAGAAATGGGCACAGAAGGCAAACAAAACACAGTGGCAACTACGGAGGGGCACAGAAGACAGACAAAATCAATGGCAAACACAGGCAGCAGATAACGGAGACAGGGGCAAACTAAAGAGCAGAGTCTACGAAGAAGGACAAGTACAGACAGTAACAGTAACTGTTAAAAACTAACAAAAAAGATAAACGACAGCGAAGACACACTAAATACTTACAGGCCCACCACTGGGCCACCAGGGATGAGGCGCACGCAGGAGCCTGCGGGTGGAGGAGGGCTTCGAACTCACAGCAGCAGCGAGGCTCGGGGACACAGCACCAGCAAGGTGTGCTAACGTGGTGGGGGAGCGGCCAGGCCTGAACCAGGGACTTGGGTCCAGGGACCAGGGAATTATTTGTCACAATGACAAACAATATTCCCTAAGAAAGATAATGTTATAACTGGATATTCTGCCCATGTATTAATTCAGACAGTATAAACCATGCTGTGTTGCACCAAGATATTTAGCCACAAGAAATTAGTAATTAGTTAGACCTTTTACTTAACTGAATCTCTAACATCTGGGTAATAAATCCACTCATAAATCCCATGTACCTGGTGCATTTTGCTGTAATGGGCAGTAGGATCTACCTTCCTAAACTGAGTATCATCTGCACAGCGATGAGCAGTCAGACATCTGTTAACATATGGCAATGGATTACAAAGAGGCAGAGGAGGGCCCGTGAGATCTATGAACTTCAGTGGGTGACACGATCAGGTTCATGCTGCTGAAACTTCTTTTCTAGTCACTTGAAGTCACTGGTAGTGTGTTTATTGCCCTCAAAACAGGCTGGATTTGTTCTGCAATCTCCCCCACTATTGTCAATATAGTGTCTCAAACTGATGATGTGCATTTATAATTAAGAAAATATTCTGCACTGCACTGGTCTATACACTAACACAAACTAAACACACCCAAAATTGCTCTCTTGTGCATTTGTTTGAGTGGCCTGGGAGGGTGTTTCGCCAGCCATAAGTCTAGACAGGCTCCTTAGGTACATCAACAGTCAGCACTTGCCCCTACCTGCACGTTAAGCAGCACTCCTTCAGATTTAACCCCATATGTCCCAAAAATAAAAGTAAATGAATAAAGGTAGAACATTTATGCATCCAAGAATCGTGGTCGACATCAGTAAAGAAAAACTCAGAAGGTGGGAAGCCGGTAGGGCCCGCGGGGGCCTTAAGGCACCCACCGTGGTCCCCAACAATACACACTGGGTGAACTGGGTGGGTACAGGGCACCAAGGTACTAGTGGCCTTGCCCCGAGGGATGGAGTCCTCAAGGCAGTATGTGGCCAGGGAAGTGGGCCTCTCCTACTTTAAAGAAAGTATTTAGCCTTAGGATGGTGGTGATTCAAAGGGGTTCCACGCCGCGCACTGACTTTTTTTAAGTTAGTCCCGGGAAGGTGGTGGCCCCCAGGGCATATGAAAGTCCCAGGAAGGGGGTCCATGCGGCCCCCTCCTTTGATTTAAATAAAGCCCCGGGAGGTGAGCTCTTAGAGCTCAATGGAGGGGGTCCCCACAGCCGCCTTCTTTTTTTAAATCCATATCTATACCCCTTGGACCTGGCCCACCAAGAGGCTGTTTTTTTTATTATTTCCACAAATTCGTATATCCACTGCAAATCTGCAGCAAAAATGAATAACAAATAAACGTGTTGCCATGGCAGAGTCCCAGGGGAAACCCAGCACCAAGGCTAGAGGCTATTTCTACCCTGCCCTCTTCTCTTGTCTTTGGCAAGGCAGTGCGTGGTGCGGCATTGACTGTTTGACGGGGTGGTTGCCGCCGGCTAGGCCCCGCTACCAACCCAGCCACACACGTCGGAGGCCGTGCGGGGCGCGCAGTTGGGTTTTTGTAGGAGGTGGACTGCAGGGTTCGCAATGCACTGCTCTTTACGCCACATATTACAAGATTCAAGACATCTTTGATAACATCATTGATAACATCACTGTAACATTTGCAATAAATGGATTGAGGAGAAAACTGTGCATGGAGAGGGAGCGTGTTATAGTTACTTGATCTATCTATAATTGCTAAATTTCTATGGCTTTGTGCGAGTAAATTCAGAACCTAACTATAACCTATGTCTTTACTTGAAGCCTGTAACTGATGTAACTATGGGGTATATTAACAAGGCGGCAATATAAAATTATTGCTGCTTTTGCAGCCGTTTTCGCGTGTTTTGCTGATTTTGCTCCCGTTTCCAGCATGCCTAACTTTGCATCGCTAATGAGAAACAAAGTAGGCTCTGTGGAAACAACATGGGTAAATATCGCAAAGGCAGCTTCGCGATATTTACAACGCGGGGAAGCAATTATTTTAATTGTGCTAAGTATGCCTTAATGCAGGAATTTAACATCTGTTAAATTCCTGACTTAGGCATACTTAACATTGGGGGTGGGTTCATGTGATACGACTACAGGGTCGTATTATCAAGCATATTGTCATTTTACATGGAACATTGCTGAAAAACCAGCGATGTTCCATGGAAAAGGGCGTTATAATGAGGTATACAAGGTCAGCAACAATTATCGCTGCCTGTTGTAATTATGCCCCTTAGTAACCTGTACGCTCTGATCCTCATGAAAAGCGCTCTGATACCTCCGGGACTAGCCAGCGCTATGTAAAACTTCATAAATAAATGATGTCCCTATAACCTTTGGGTTTTTAAGTGAAAAACTCCACCCAACCCCAAGAAGGGGATCTCATTAAACACGTCTACCAGACACTACACTGCAGTGCCAGAGGCTCTGCGAAGGAGCCAGTTTATTTATTTATTTATTTATTTATGCATTTTTATATAGCGCGGACTTTACCCGAAGGTGTCAGAGCGCTTCACAATAGGAACAGAACTGATACATGAGAACATTACAAGTGAGCAAAATACAAAAGCAAACGTTACATTACATGAGGCAAAAGTGACAATCGTGAGCCAACAAAATACAAGAGGTAGCAAACGGTGCATTACAGGAGAAAAAAGTGACATGTGTGCAGGTTACTAAAGCATCAATAAACGGAGGACACTCAAACACAAAAACAAACATTACGTAGGCAATGGTGGCACTTGTGAAAGAATTGAAAGCAAACAAAATGTAAGAGGTAGAAACCGGTGTGATACAAGAGAAAAGTGACGTGTGCATGTTATAAGCGAGTGCCAAACATAGGTCGAAGGATAATACTGCAATAAATGGCATACACTCCAACCACAAGAACACACTGGGAAGGCACTTCCATAGTCATGTAAAGAAGAATTTTCTATAATGGAAGGTCTTCCTTCAGGTAAAAGAGAGGGCATGAATTACATTTTGAAGTGTCTTTGAAGGAGGAAAACTTTAAGGTCAGTTTTGAAGGCCTGGGAGGAGGTGGTGGTCCGGAGTGGAGGCGAAGTGAGTTCCAGATTCTCACTGCGCTGCCTGAAAAGGATTGGGCCATCGATCTTTCCTTCTTGAAAGTGGGAGGTTTAAGCAGTAGATTTTCCGAATTTCGTGATGGTCTAGAGCCTCCAGAGAGTTTCAGTTTATTCGCCAGGTAGCGCGGACAGGAGGAGTGCAAGGCTTTGTGGGTAATGACTAGTGAGGTCATCAAAGAGGCAGTACAAAAGGGGGTGGTGATGGACGGAGCATCTGAATCAATCAAACACTCACACCCAGTCAAAAGATCTGGGTTAAATCCATCACCGTTCTTTAGCCCACTCTGCCACCCCAGTTCAGACATGGCTATATGCAAATCAGTCTGACCCTGTGCCTCATGGGAACAGTACAGCCCAAACTGCCAAGCCATGTCTTCCCTGGACCGGAAACAAGCTTCCGAGGATCGGTTTCTGGCATTCCAGCCATCTTCAGCCCGGCTTGCTTGAATCCAGTGGCAAAGTAAGCAAGGGACTCACGTCTGAGCATACCCTGCCACACTCATGGCAGCCAAAAGCAGTACAAGAGGGGGTGGTGATGGACGGAGCATCTGAATCAATCAAACACTCACACCCAGTCAAAAGATCTGGGTTTAATCCATCACCGTTCTTTAGCCTACTCTGCCACCCCAGTTCAGACATGGCTAGATGCAAGTCAGTCTGACCCTGTGCCTCATGGGAACAGTACAGCCCAAACTGCCAAGCCATGTCTTCCCTGGATCGGTAACAAGCTTCCGAGGACTGGTTTCTGGCATTCCAGCCGTCTTCAGCCCGGCTTGCTTGAATCCAGTGACAAAGTGAGCAAGGGACTCACGTCTGAGCATACCCTGCCACACTTATGGCGGCCAAAAGCAGTACAAAAGGGGGTGGTGATGAACGGAGCATCTGAATCAATCAAACACTCACACCCAGTCGAAAGATCTGGGTTTAATCCATCACCGTTCTTTAGCCTACTCTGCCACCCCAGTTCAGACATGGCTATATGCAAATCAGTCTGACCCTCTGCCTCATGGGAACAGTACAGCCCGAACTGCCAAGCCATGTCTTCCCTGGACCGGAAACAAGCTTCCGAGGACCGTTTTCTGGCATTCCAGCCGTCTTCAGCCCGGCTTGCTTGAATTCAGTGGCAAAGTGAGCAAGGGACTCATGTCTGAGCATACCCTGCCACACTTATGGCGGCCAAAAGCAGTACAAAAGGGGGCAGCAGTCCTAAAAAACAGAAAATCAGGAAACCGGGCCTCCCTGTTAGTTTTTACACAGATGCCTTTTGTTTTTGATAAGGGTTTAGGCGAGAGAAAATGCCTTTTGATTTCCTATGAGAGAATTGGTGGGCGGGATAGGTTTCTTGAAGTGCTGCAGTGAATATGTTTCTGACCCCATAGCCATTCAAGCCCCTCTTTGTTTGTTTCTGAAGAGAGGAAACTACCTGACATGACTTCTTTTCTTAGATGATAGCAATCCTCCACCCTCAGTCTTAGAAAAAAATGTTTGCTCATTCCAACAGCTTATCTTAGCATAGAAATACATGCTCTTATGTCTTTATAGGTGTGTAGAGGGAACAGGGTTTACTGGATTGGGTATGGTGATGGTGATGGTGAAGTCAGAGGGCAGCATTAAGAGTTAGTGGATAGAGACATGCAAGGCCACCGCTTGCATTGGAAGGAGGAGGGACAGCAATGTCAACGGCAGGAAATACAAATAATGGCCTGGTACAAACGTTAAGCAGAACTAATGGCACTGTCAAATTCTGTATATTGTATTGTAGTTATGTAGCGCTTCATGCCCTTAACAAGGTGCCAAACGACGTGCATATTTGTGTCTGCATATGTGTCCACTGATATGTATGCTGGTGGGTGAGTATGCATGTTTCTGTGTGATGGACATGGGAAGGGAGGCTGCCTTTCTATTCCCAAACTAAGACAGAAAAACCCTACCAGTTTTGTTGAGTCTATTATTTTTAAGCAAAAGTGCCTTTAGTTTTTCTTTCTCTACTTTGACAAAAACCTCAAGTTCAATGTGAATTAATAGAGAAAATAAGTTTCCATGACTTCTTTGGTAAAACTCCTATTCGAACATGTGGATGTGTATGGTCATGTGTCCACTTTCACAGCTACCGCTGCCCAGCTCACTGGTATGCCTGCTTATTGGCCGACGGTGTAATTAAAACACAAGAAACCTTTGTCTGTTGATGATGCCCAGTATCTCCCAATGCCTAGCCTGGTACTGAAGCCTTGCAGGGTGAAGGGATATTCTTTAATGCGGCACTGTTCGCAGGAATATGCTAAATTGACTATCTTCCTCAGCTGTCTCATTCTCTGTCCTGGACGTAAGAAGAAACCTGCCTTGAACCGTGATACGTTTGTAGGAGAACAAAAGACGCTCTGATGGCAAAACATATGAGATAAATGTTAGCAGCTCTAAAGTTGAGCCAGTAATTCATTTTAGAGCATCAGGACTATATGGGGGTTTTGAATCATGCTTTCAGTGACCCTGCTATGGCTCAGTAGCAGGGGCATAGTGGAGGCCCCCAGAGCCCCAAGGGTTTCTTGTTTTGGAAGGGGATCCCTCACCCTCTAAGCCATGCCATTGCGGAATGTGTGCTGTGCCATGGAATCAGAAATAGTGAAATGCTCTGGAAAGCCACTGCCAAGCAGGCCCTTGACGTGTAAGGGGGGCCCCAACCATTCAGATGTCCCCCATTGTGCCCAAGACCAATGAATCTGGGCTACGCCAGGGTCCTTCATCACATTCTTCAAGGGGGCATCATTTTGCCTTATGCCACTGCTCAGTAGTTATATATTATTAACAAAATAAACCACCACAACACCACAGCTAATTGTGAGTGACATATACGCATTTTATTTCATGAATGAGAGAGTGAGAGTGGAACCAGTACCACCCAAGCACCTCTCCTCTTTTATCCTGACAACTCTTGAAGCAGGAAGGGCTGTCCAGGACAATCATTAATATGGTAGCAGCTTCCTGTCTGGATCGGTATTTGCAAGGTTGCATTTACATTTGGATTTAAAGCCTATGTTAAAAACAAATCAGAGCACTCAAACCATCCTATAAAATACAAGTAACCTATCAATTTGTTTTATACGTTGAATCCTGTTTCTAGTAGATTGATGATTATTACACATTAGGGACTACAAATACCAGAATGCAAAGGAAAACAGGAATAGAAAAGCTACTACAACAAACAAAGAACAGCTGTAGGTTAAACTAACAGTGCATGAATGTGGAATTTTGCAGATTCAGAAAACATTTTAGTCTCCAATGTATTGGTACTTATGTTCGAACCTATTTGATTTGACCATCAGTAAGGTGCAGTACATTGTACAATTGTACATTATATATTGCATAATACTGGCAGTAGGCAGAGTTGAGAGTGACTTGGGAAGAAAATATTTGGAATCTGGTTTTTATTTTATGTTTATGTTTAAGGATTTATAGAGGGCATGGCTGCCCGGAGGCTTCCCAGCGCTGAGGAGAAGATGCAGTCAGGGTACATAAGTTGTTATGGGAAAAGCCAAGTTTTTCCTGAAAGCCAGTTCATGAGTCAGCAGTCGCATTTATTTAGGCAGGGAGTTCCAAAGCCTAGGAGCCAGATGTGAGAAGGATCTACCTCCCCTCCTGGGTCTCTTTATTTTCGTACTTTCATGAGTAGTTCTTCAGGGTATCTTAGTGATCTACTCGGAACATATGGGGTGACAAGCTTTTTCATTAACCCCATCTCCGCGGGGCAAATTCCCCTGCGGCGTGGGGGGAGGGAGGTTCGGGCAGCGCCGCGTTGCTAATGACGAGCTCGGCTCGTCATGCTGCACAGTGGCGCTGTAATGATGGCGAGCTGAGCTCGTCATGGCCACGCCCGCTCAATGGAACACCCAGCACAGCGGGGTAATTAAGGTCATGACGAGCTCAGCTCGTCATCAGCACAGCGCCACCGTGCTGCATGACGAGCTGAGCTCGTCATCAGCATGCAAGAGGTTAAGCAAGTCCTTCGCCATTCATGGCTCTATGGGCAATACAAAACAGTAAGCACTGCAAGCTTCACATCCAGCTGATCAACCTCATGAGAGACTGACCTTATAAGAAGCACACTATTATGCCTGCTGGACCAGCTACTGTTGAAGGGTTTACAACAAATCCCATCAACCAGAGTTTACAAACACAGTCACACATGCAGCACACAGACTTCAACATATAGCATAACACTAAGCACACTACATATTAAGCAAAAAGACAGACCATAGACGCAAAAATAAGTCATCACGATTACAGCACATATAAGCCTTGCATACTAAGCATATAGCATACATATCTCACAAAACAACAATCAATACTAACGGAAAACACGCAACAGGCACACACACAGCATGCACAGTTATATTTTCAGCTGCACTTTGTCTCTCCCCATAACTGATGCAGGTCTAGAAAGTTCCCCTATGTAGAGTAAGTTATTATTGCTTCAATGAAAACTGGGCATTGTTATTGTTTACATACCATACCTCAATTTTCAGTGAACCTGTACTGTCAGAAAGGAGTAATTAGTAACCAAGGGCCAGATGTAGGTTGGCGAAAATAGCCATTTACCGACCGGTAACGGCCGAATTCGGCCGTTACCGACCGGTAAATGGCCATTGACATGTAGGAGCCCTTAAATCTGGCATTTTCGGTAATTTTACCGATTAGCTACATATAGCCAATCGGTAAAGTTACCGATTCGGTAAAATTACCGAAAATGCAAGATTGGAATGTGGGTAGCCAATTTTCCATTGGCACATGGCTTTCAGAATCGGTATTTTACCATGGAATACAAATCCATGGTAAAATACCGATTCCTGTGTACATGCACATCTGTGCATGTACACATGTGCCGTGTGACAGACAGACGTGCCCTTAGGGCTTGTCTGTGTGCCACATTGCACACATGCCCGTTTTGGTGGTGCTAGAGGGTGTCAAAGTGACACCCCCTGCACCCTTGACAAATTCGGTATTTACCATCGGTAAATACTGATTCGGTATTTGAATTGAATCCTATGGGCTTCAAGGCCCATAGGATTCAATAGCAAATACCGATTCGGTATTTACCAAATCGGTAAATACCAAATTTTAAGGAATCGGTAATAAATCCAGATGTTGGTACCTACATCCCATTTACCGATTTTGAAATACCGAATCGGTAAAATTCGGTAATATTCGGTATTTCAAAATCGGTAAATATGATTTACCTACATCTGGCCCTAGGTGTGTATCAATCTTGACCCGCAGCCCCAACGGGTCATTAAGAATATCACTTTTGGGCATGTCTTGCACCACACACAGTGGCTAAGGCTTTACTTTTTTAAATATCTTTTTATTAACGTTTTCAAGCATGAAAAAAGAGAACATTTTGCTGTATTGCTACTGTAGCTCTGGGAGGGGAACTGTCTTACGCCAAGGGGTGGCTAAGGCTTTTTTAATACTGATAAGTTTACTGTGCTCTCGATAAAAATACACGCAATGGTTGAATCAGAGGTGGTGTAAAACAGTTGCTCTCCCCGCCCAACAAAAACTGGACATCAAGGCACGGAATTCTTGTATGAGTGCCAATTCAGATGAATTGACTTTCTAGCAAATGTAATTGAACACTGGTCTAGGACTGTAAAATGCACTATTTTACCCACTTAAAGAATACAGGGGCTCTTGCTACAGTCTTATTTTTGAGCGTTGTCCATGCAGTATTGGAATTGGGCGGCAACATTGGTAGAAGTGGGATACACTTAAGAAGAAAATGAGTAACGTCGTACGAAAATAAAATAGGGCCCTTATACCAATTTATATATTACAAATTAGGCACCGCTGCACGGCATTGTGAAACAAATCTCAAATTGTTTCTTTAATTTTCAAATCATCAGTGAAACTGCTACCCCATATGTATTTAGAAAAATTAGCCTGATGTGGAGATAATCATATTGCTTCATCTATCACTTTAAGACACTTATTAATGATATGCTCGTTTTGCTTTTCAATTTTGCATTTTTTTAAAAGGGTCCTCTTCATAAAATGCTTATTAACATCTTGTTTTTTCAATATATCCTTCCCAATACACTTTATCATCCCATAACCACTATGGGCCCGATTCACAGAACTAACTTAAGACAAAATCCTGAACTTACTACTTTTGGTATTCACAGAAGTTAGGATTTTGTCTTAAGACAGACTTAAGACAGACTTAAGACAGATTTAAGACAGGCTTAAGTTAGGATTCTGTCTTAAGTCTGTCTTAAGACAAAATCCTAACTTCTGTGAATACCAAAAGTAGTAAGTTTAGGATGTTGTCTTAAGTTAGTTCTGTGAATCAGCCCCTATGTCGCCTAATCACTTGTGCATTTGTATCCCAGACCTATTGTGTGACTCTTCTCTCCCCTTGGTGTTTTGAAGTCAACGTAGGATGGGATAAGTTGTTTATCAGCAAACAATGCCATTATGTGAGGCACTAAGGCTAGCACAGTGACCCAATGGGGCCTACACCGAAACTAGGAAACTGACACAGGGGCACCAAGAATGACTCAGGGGCACTTACAATGGGCCACAAACACTGTCCCTAGCACACTGCCCAAGGAAACCAATGATGACATGGGGGCATTGATGTCACCACTGTGACAAATAGGCTCTTGCACTTGAACAAGAGAGGGACACTGGCACAGGGGCACTAGCAAATGGAATTGTTAGTAAGATAATGAGAAAGGCAAATCAACACTGACGCTATGGCACTGGAACAGGTGTACGGAAACAGGACCATCAATACTTACATGGGAACAGTAACATTGGGACGCGTACATGGGACACAAACACTAATTCTGGAACACTGACACACGGCACAAGGATATTGACTCTCAACAGTAGGACATAATATTAAACTGTGACATGATATACTGACAAAAGGACACTGACTGCGGAACACATCATTAGCAGAAGCGGCTCATCAAGGGAGTGGTGCGGGGTGGTGGGGAGGGACAGGGTGTGGGGTAGTAAACTACAGCATATGGCCACACGGAAATAAGTAACTAAATAAATAAATAATACACATTTTCATTGCATGTGGTGCAACGTCATTGGCACCAATACTGGATTGGGAATTTTGACATTTGGACACTGATACGCAGATAATGAAAGACAGACTTGCACTAAAATATAAATATTGACCCTAGCACTCACAGTTGGGAAATAAAGCTACATGGACACAGAGGCACTGGCACAGGCACAGGCACTAAAACGTACACAAGTTCACTGACACAGATGCACTAATGCATGGACACAAATATAGGGAGGCATGCCAGAGTCCACAAGCACTCTGACTATAGAAATGTAACCACGTCTGTGATCACATCTATACATCAGTCTTTAACAGCATCAAGAAGGCATAATGTTAGCAAGTGGTGATCATCAGCAATACTTCCTCACCTTTTTGGAGATAATATGACAGCCTGTCAGAGATGGCCCCACCAGTCCTGCCTAAAATAACCCCATTCTCTGCCTGGTAAAGTTGAGTTGACAAAATACAACTTAGGTTTCTAGAAATAGTGAAGAGGCATGCCTTCTACTGTCATAGTCCAGTGGGGCTTCAATCAGGCCAGTCCTGCTGCAAGTGGAGGTTATTGGATACTAAGCCTGTCGAGTCTTGATTCCACTGCATGCCTCTTTCTTCCACCACCCTACACTTCCTGCCTCTTTTTCTTACTCTTGTAAGATATTTTTTGTTCCTGTGTTCTGTCTTTGTCATCATTTTCCAATATTTCTATTACTTCTTCTTTATTTCTTTTCTGTCAGTCTTACTTTTGGTCTGGATCAGAAAATGATGATGAAAAAAAAGTTTGGGTCCCAAAAGATAAGTGCTGGTGCCTGCTACCTTAAACCAACTGCACAGATTAAGTACTGGGCACAAGGCTCTGAAACTATGACTGGGGAGCTGCCTGGCAAGTTCCTGTTGTTTAAGTAGTAGAGGGGCTTTTCATCAAACACGCTTCCTCAGCTATGCCAATGCTCCCCCAACATCCCATGCTGACCGTGTCTATCTCGCCTACTGGCTGTTCCATTGAGGTCTCTCTTGGTGAAGATGGTTTAGAACTGCCTTAAGAACCCATTCAATTATTGTTAATGGTTTTTAGAAAATGTACTTAGAAATGCTTGATTTGCCATACTTTTCCGCCAAGGTGTCTTGTGAGGGAGGGTACACAGGCCCCTGCATGATTGCATTTATGGTTTATGCAGTATTTCGTTTCTTGCAATTAGACTGGATATAAGTCCGTGGAAAATACTATTTAACACAGATTTCATGAACATTTCCTAGTGTTCCTTGTCACTGTACTTTAAAAGGTACCATTTCCTATTTATTATCACTATTAGTGGTAAATGTAGAAAATAGTAACACTTTAGAAAAACTGCAAAATATACTGCATTCTTTTAAATCTCACCATATTGTGCCTTTCATTAACAAAGATACTGTGGGTAACCAAACCAATGTCAAACATGGAAAACCAAAACCCTCATGTAGTAAACCGCGAAGGAATATCATACTCTGAAAGATTCAGGTTCAGCAAAAAACAGAAGGAAAGTGGGACAGTCTAAGATGCCTCTTACAGATGAGGGTAGGAACCTGAACCAGGGGTTCCAAGTAGTAGAGCCAATTCTTATACTGGGAAGGAAACAAGCTTCCGGGGACCGGTTTCTGGCATTACAGCCGTCTTCGGCCCGGCTTGCTTGAATCCTGATGGTGCAATGAGCAAGGGACTCACATCTGAGTATACCCTTCCACGCTTATGGTGGACAAAATGATTCAGAAAAGGGGGTGGTGATGGACACCCCCTTTTCTGAATCGTTTTAGTATGATGTCATTGAGAATATTTTCCATTTAAAACTGTTTGCCTCTGATGAAATATTGTGGACAACTTGTCCTGATGTTATGTACTGTATTTTACAATGTATTTTTAATGTATATGTTTTCAGGAATTTCTCTGAAATTTTAAAATTAGACAGCTTTGAAAAAAACATTTTCTTTTTAAATAAAATAAACACTGTGAATGTTACATTTTAGTGTGTCAATTATATTGGGAGCTTACTGGGAAACTCCGTATTAAGAATGAGATGAAAGAATGAGAGAGTGAAGTAAATAAGAGTATATTGGACTTTCCAAGGACTCTTTTTCTGGCTTTATTTGCTGTCACTTTTAACCAGGGTCCTGCCGTAAAGCCTTCCGGGATTTTGGCATAATGCACCCTTATTGTGCTCCTGAAAGAGTGCCCCTCGTACCAATCAGCCTCTGGAATGCCCTGTAACTCCGCCGTCATATCCAGGCCCCCCACCATCAACATCGCAGGCTCTATAACCTCCTGCAAAGTGTGGGAACCAGTGCTTTTAGCTAGACAATTCCCATCTACCTCTGACAGGTTAACAGTCTGCAGGTGTTCTCCGTTTCTTTCAGGGAAGCCCTGTGGCATATGCACTCAAGAGACCACACTTTATTTACCAAGCCCACTTATTTACTTTTGAATAACGTTGAAACTAGCCCTCTTGCATGGTGGGATTGTGCATGGCTTATGTACCCCATCGTAGTCATGTTCGAGGGCCTCCACTAAAAATGGGAACTACTGTCCTCTGTTTTAACCACAGCTTTATAAACCCATCCATAGGCATGTTCAATGGCCTGCCCGGAATTGAAACAACTGCGCTCTACTTTACCCACAGTTAAGGCTGAAATCCCTATGTTGCACTGTGCAAAGAAGGGCCTTCTTGTTAGGTGTTGCCAGGTCGTGCATTTACCCATAACCACCCAGTCGCTGATTTCGGAAAACGCTGGAAAAATATATTGGAGTTCGCCTCCCATGCCAACAGTGTGTGTGTGGTCCAGTGGAAGGCAGGAGCCGAAACGCGTAGACCGTCCATTTGATGCACGTTACTTTTTGCGCTGGTGTGTAAATAAAGAACGCTGAAAATCATCTGTTGCTGTGCCGTGTCCTTTGATCTACTTAACGTAGGAAGAAGAAGCTGTGGCAATATATATATATATATATATATATATATATATATATATATATATATATATATAAATTTTTTTTAAACAAGTTATTGATTGTGGCCAACACCATACCCTAATCTCTGCCAGCTGGCCTCCTCCTATATAGGAATACCATGCCAGCCAGAATTCTTACCCAAACGGGGATGCAAAACTACTGCTCTTCGTAACCCTGTAATGTCTGATTCAATCCATTGAGCGCTGCATGCAATATGTGCCTTATATTTAGGATTTACTAAGCCCTTGTTTACCCCAGTGTACAGCACCAGTAGTGGAAACTTGAATGCACTCTCTGTTCTACTAACTGTCAGTATAAGTGCCCGAACCCTTTATTCTCCCCTCATTGGAGTTGCATCATACACTGTTTGGAATGGCAAACATATGCAACCCCTGTCTAAAATCCCACTCTATTTGTGGGTTCCTGGCACTGTACCCTTCTGCCCGTGTATGGCAGAAATAACGCCTATAGCATCGCACCTGCCCCCCATATTCTGCTTCATTACATGGCCATCCCCTTCTGACTGCGCTATTTAGCTGCTGTGATGGCTTGCCGATGTCCCCTCCCAGAGCAAGTCATGCACTCTCCCAACTTCTGCTAATGTGTACCATGGAGCAGACTAGTGGGTGGGGACAGAGGGGAATAATACGTACAGATACCTGCCTTTTCTTGAATAATGGACATGCCAAATGTTCTTAATACATTGTAGCCTTTTGTGCTTTTTACCTTGTTTCCTTCACTTTTTGGGACAGCAGCACACTTATCTTCTCGAGCCCAGGTCTAACCCAAGTAGGCGACATTTTGCCCATGAGTTGGACAGACCACTCGCTCATCAAACTCTACATTAAGAATGCCACAACAAGCAAAATCAAATCCCACCCACCCCCACAATTCTCGTACCGAAACTGGAAAGCGCTTGAAAAACTCAGTACCTCCACCGGAACCTTTGAGGTGGAAGACAGTTTCGCTATTACCAGCTCAGTGGAAGACAACTACAGGTCCTTTAGCTCAAGAATCACTTCTCTTGCGGACGCTGCTGCCCCTCTTAAGCTCTGTAAACCGAAAGGTAGAGCCCCGGCTCCCTGGTACAACGACTCTTTGAAAACCCTTAAATCAGCCTGCAAACAAGCTGAGAGAAAGTGGAGACACGGATACTGTAACAACAATAAAATCCTCTGGAAGAAGGCACTCCGTGACTACAAGTCCGCTATTGCAGAAAGTAAAGCGAACTACTATTGCTCCACCATTACCAATGCAGCCAACAGTCCAAAAAGCATATTCCAGATTTTGGACAATATCTTACACCCCGACTGCGTCAAAAACTCCACCCCCCCCTCTCAGTCCCTTTGTGACAATCTTGCTCAGTTTTTCACTGATAAAATTGAGACCATCATTAATAACCTGGCAACACCCCCGCCTTCCACTCTCTCCACCCTCCCCGAAATCATCTCCACTAACCCTGATTCTCTGAGGCCAACCTGTTTTTCCACGAACAAATTACTGGCTTTCCCTCTTATTTCTCAAGTAGAATTTGAAACAGTCGCACAGGGCATTACTTCCGGATCCCCCCCTGACCCTCTGCCACCGAAAATATGGAAAGCCTGTGGGCACCAACTATTTCACACCCTTCGGTTGATATGCAACCAATCCCTGAGCTGTGGCGTCGTTCCCCGCTCTTGGAAGCAAGCTCTTATTACCCCGCTGCTAAAGAAACCCACGCTCAATCCAGACTGTCTGTCCAACTTCCGTCCCATATCACCCTTCCCAGTGAAGGTGCTCGAACGCTGGGTCAGTAAATGCCTCTCAACCCACCTTGAGCAGCACCATTTTTTGGACGAATTCCAATTTGGGTTTCGCCCAGCCCATGGCACTGAAACCGCGGTGCTCACGGCCATGGAGGAGCTCCGAATGCGCGCAGACAGGGGCCAAGCTGTGGCCCTCATTTTACTTGACTTGTCTGCCGCATTCGATACTGTCAATCACAGAATCCTGCTCCAGCGGTTGAGAGCGGCAGGGATTGACGGCACAGCCCTTATCTGGTTCCACTCCTACCTCAGCGACAGAAAACAAGCTGTCTCCCTTCCCCCTTTTCAATCGGTCTTCTCCCCGGTCCCACACGGTGTCCCCCAGGGTTCCTCTATCAGTCCGATTCTTTTTAACGTTTACTTAAAACCTCTGGTCACGTTAATCAAGTCACACAACATGACCACAGTAAACTATGCGGACGACACACAGCTCCTTCTCTCGTGGGAAGGCGAAGACTCCATCTCCTTACAAGCCTTCCATGACTGCCTACGAGACACGGCACGCTGGCTGCACCAGAACTCACTTCAGTTCAACTCCTCAAAGACTGAGGTGATGTACTGCCCTGCGAGTCGCATACCCCGCCCTCTGCCCGCTGAGTTCTGGCCCCCGGAGAACTCCAACAACCCCCCACCAGTTACCACCGTCCGCAACCTGGGCGTCATGCTCAACCATCAATTGAGCATGGAGACTCAGGTCTCCAGAACAGTCGCAACCTGCACCGGCCTTATGCGCTCACTGCGCAAAGTCTTGACTCTGCTTCCATCCTCCGCCAGAGCACTAGTAGTCAGGTGTACTATTCTTAGTCGCCTTGACTACTGCAACGCCCTGCTGCTTGAATCTCCGGCGACACTACTGGACAGACTCCAACGAGTCCAGTCAGCAGCAGCCAAACTGGCTCTGGGATGGACCAGGAGATCCTCGGCCACTGCCGCACTGGCCGAGTTACATTGGCTGCCTTTGAGGCAACGCATTGCCTTCAAGGCCCTTTGTTTGGTCTTCAAGGCACTGCATGGAACAGGACCCAGACCTCTCCAACGTCTATTCTCCTGGTATACCCCCACCAGAACACTTAGGTCCACTACTGCTTGCCTCGCGAGAGTGCCCAGATGTAAGAAGGCCAGGATGGGAGGAAGATCGTTCAGAGTAGCTGCAGCCAAGCTCTGGAACAGTCTACCTGCCGAAATTCGCCATATCCCTCATCTCCTCCCATTCAGGAAACGTATCAAAACTTGGCTCTTTCCCCTGTCCCTATAAAAAAAAATAACCGGCCTTTTTCAGCTCCCCCCCGTCAATAAACCACAGGAGTAGCTATCAGCGCCAGGATACCTGCCAGGTGACAGTCGCGCTTTATAAATATTTTAAATAAATAAATAATTAAATAAATAAATTGTTAGCTGACAGCTTCCACAGCCAGCCCAGCTGTTATGGCTATCAGAGCGAGGTATTTTTTGCTTAACTGAAGCAACCTGTAACCTGCCCTCGGCTCCAGGGTGCACATACTTTGCTGAATTTGGCCAGCATTTTTTAATGCTAAACCATGGCAAATACATTAATGGTGTCAAATCTGTTTTGAGATAATGTTTGTAGTGTGCACACTATTGCAGTCACTGCACCCTTTTTGGAGTGACAACTTACACAGCCCACCAGGCTTGCTTAACTGCTTAACTGCAGTCCGATCACAGGAACGCACTACCTGCTAACCAGCTGTGACCCTGGTGCTCCATCCTGCTATAGACCTAATTCACTTCGATATCCCCGAAATGTATTGCCCTACACAGAATCAAAGCCGAGTTCGGCTTACCTTCTAGTCACCTTGTAATTCATGCTGGATCATTTTTACCCCGTATGGCCAGAGAGTCTAGTGTTAATATTAAACCAATGATAATGTTGGAATCTAAGATTCCCAGTTTCATGTTTTTCTGCAGTCCACCTTTTGTAGGTCTGCTTTTGTAGGTCTGCTGGGATCCCTCTGCCTCACTGCAAGTAACCTAGAGCCAGATGTAGGAACCCTAATACCGGTCGGTAATGGCCGAAAATACAGAATTTTGGCCATTACCTACCGGTATTAGGCATTTGGGATGTAGGTGGCTACATTTCAGATTCGTTAATTTACCGAATCCGTATTTAAGCATTCGGTAAATTACCTTTTATTTTATTTTTTTAAACCATTTTTATCCACTTCCCTGCTAATGACAAGGTCAACTCGTCATGGGTTTTACCTGCCCTGTGCTTATGACGAGTTGACCTTGTCATGAACAATGGGAAAAAATGATCTGCAGCACCCAGCGGGAAAACCCCTTAGCAGCCAAGGTGTTATTATTGCAAGATACGACAAAGATCATTACATTTCAATTCCATAGTGAAATCCAGTTTTCAACAGTGTAGTACCACTGGTATCGTGTTAAGAAATAAACATATATATATATAAAAAAAGAAAAAAAATACAGAAGAAGAGTAGAGGTATGGAAACAATTCAAAAATATTGCAAGCAAAAGTTCATGTTACCACTAAACTTGGGACAATAAACTAATAAAGCGAAAGAAAGGAAGTCTAAGAGGCCTATTCACCCATCTTGCCCTTCAAAAAAATGCTTCCAAATCCTTTCCTTTCAAATAAGGGCTTTTGGACCTCTAAATTTAGCTAAAGAAAGTTCCATGGTTCTAATTTCATGAACTAAGGTGAGCCAATCCGCCGCTTTAGGGGGTTCTCTAGATATCCATGCCCTAGCTATAGTTAGTCTTGCACATGCTAGCAAAATCGTTATAAGATCCTTATTAGGACTATTACTATCTTGGATATCTAGTAAAACCATTTGTACTGTGAGCTCCGGTGTAGTTATCTGGTTGAATCTGATATGGTCGGATATTCGGTTCCAGAAAGTAGAAAGTGCTGGACAAGAGAATAACATGTGCTCAATTCCAGCCGCAGCAGTATTACATTTAACACACATAGATTTGTCTGATATCGTGTTTCCTTGCGCCCAACTAGATATTTTTTGTGGTGTATAATATAGCTCAGTAATTGTCCTATATAATTGCATTCTAAGGTTAGAAGAATGTACTATATTGCTTAGATGAGTTAAAGCGCTTCTGATCTGTATTGAGTTTATATTTAAATTTAGTCTACGAGACCATTTGGCTGCAATTTGAGTTGTGTTTTCTCCCTTATCCTTAATTAACCATTGGTATCCCAGTTTAATTAATGATTTTGTTTTATCAGAATAAATACACTGAAGAATATCTGATTGTTTAGCTTCCGTTATTCTCATTTTATTATAGAAAAAATGTCTCAATTGTCTATATTTAAAATGCATATCATCAGTGAGCCCATTTGTAATTTTTAAGTTCTCAAAGTCGATCAAGCCATTAGTACCATAAAGGTCTCCTAGTGTATTTATTTCATGTCTAATCCAGCGATTCCCCAAACCGTCCGAGAATATACCCGGAAGACCAGGGTTGTTCCATAGTCTAAGTTCGGCATTGTAAAATGAACTGTTACTAATATGCAGAATTTTGTCCCAAATTCTTATTGCATGCTTTGCAGTCTTAAATTTGACCCGTTTAAAGTAGTTCGGATCGTGAACCCGTAATAGAAATTGATTAGCATCGGCACCTAACATATACTGATGAAAAAACAGAGAAGGAGTGTTTTTTAATAAGCTCCTTATGCGTAGAAAAAGGTAGCTAAAAAATAGTGGTTAAAATCCGGAAAGGTGAGTCCCCCTTTAGAGATTGGCAGTGTCAA
Source organism: Lissotriton vulgaris (assembly GCF_964263255.1). Lineage (NCBI taxonomy): Eukaryota > Metazoa > Chordata > Amphibia > Caudata > Salamandridae > Lissotriton > Lissotriton vulgaris. The sequence continues at coordinate 432,305 of NW_028240919.1, read as the reverse complement.
AAATTTCACCGCCCTTCGTGCCTTTTTATACCCCCAAATAAAGCTACTACAAATACCGTCCAGCTTTCTAAAAAAAAGTTTGTTTGGTTGCAGCGGAATGGCTCTACACAAATACAACAACTTAGGTAGAATTTTCATCTTAATCAAATTAAGTCTCCCTATCAGACTCAGAGGTAGCTTGTGCCATTTTTTAAGACTAGCAGTAGTTTCCTTTAGGAATGACTCATAGTTTATTTTCAAAATTTCCCCCACTTTAGCATTGAGTTTAATACCTAAATAAACGGCTTCTTTGCATGTATCATAGGCATGTGTAACCGGGGTATAATTAAGTATAATTTGGGTTTTGTTCACGTTCAGTTTATACCCAGAGATTCTCCCAAAGTTTTGCGCTTCTTTTATAATTTCTGGCATAGCTTTATTAACATCGGATGTATAAATTGCTATATCATCAGCGAAGGCGGTTAGTTTAAGAGTTATATCCCCATGATAGACTGGTGTAATATTGATTTGGTCATTTAAAGCGTTTAAAAAAGGTTCTAAAGAAAGAGCAAAAAGTAATGGGGAGAGGGGGCATCCCTGTCTTGTACCTCTTGCTATCTTAAAATTGACAGAGTCATTACCTCCATAGCTGATCACCGCCCGTGGTTCATCATAAAGTGACCTAACCCAATCTAAGTATGAGCCAATAATACCCATTTTACTTAGTACTGCCCACAGATAGTCCCACCCCACTCGGTCGAATGCTTTTTCCGCATCTAACATTATCATACCGAGTGGGGTGTTGGTGGTTTCCGCTACATCAAAAGCTGTAATTGAAGTATTTACATGCAAGGTAGTATCTCTGCCCACTACGAAGCCATGTTGTTGAGGATTGACAATATCGGGCATATAGGGAGCTAACCGGTTGGCCAAAATTTTAGCGAAAATTTTCACGTCAGAATTAAGTAGAGATATGGGCCGATACGAGCCACATTCTTTTTCAGGTTTTCCCTTTTTCAAAAAAAAGATAATTTTGGCAATTTTCCATGATGAAGGTGCTTGTTTAGAAACAATAATTGAATTAATCACATTTTGTAATAGTGGTAGCAATTCTTGAGAGCAAAGTTTATAAAATTCCCCGGGTATACTATCTTCTCCAACCGCCTTTCCTAATGGTAGTTGATCAATTGCTAATTTTATCTCCTCAATGTTGACATTAGAGTTTAATTGTTGGAGTACTTCAGGGTTTAAAGCCCGCGGTGGACTTAGGTATTGGTCAAGATATTTTACAATCTCTACAGCCTCTGGTGTATAAAGTTGTTGGTAAAATTTGACAAATTGATTTAGTATTTGATCCTCTCGTTCATAAGTTATTGAGTCCGATCCAATTATTTCCTTAATTTTAGTTTTAGCTTTTCTATCCGCGGTTTTAAAGGCCAGTATTTTTCCAATACGGTCGCCTCCTTCGTATTGATCTAGTTTATATTTTTGTAATTTTACAACATATCTTTCTCTTAAAGTTTTTTTTAGTCCTGCTTGTAGTTCCGCCAATTGTGCTCTAATCATCTCTATATTATTTTTTGAATATAGTGTTGCCTCAGCCAGTTGTACTTCCAAGTCTAATAATTTGGATGTCATATTTCTATTTTTATTACGGCTTTCTGCATTTAGCCTGAGTACATACTGTTGAACAAACCCCCTAATACTACACTTACAAGTGTCCCATACAGTGTTTATACTAGCCGAGTTAATGTTTAATGTGATAAACTCCTGTATGTGATTTTTAATTAATGAGATAAATGTTAGATCAGCTAGTAAGTGTCTCGGAAAAGTGAACTTTCGTGGTTTTTTATTTTGATCTTTGATAGTAACTTCCAAAAGCAGGGGGTTATGATCAGATGTAACTTTGGGGCAAATTTCAATCTCACAGTTGTCTAGGATTTGATCAGAAGCCCATATCATATCAATTCTAGAGCAGGATCTATGCGGTGCAGAGTAGTAAGTAAAGCCTGCCAACCTAGGATGCTTGGACCGCCATAAATCTCTGATATTGTTCAATCTTGCAAGTTTTAAAATCGCTGCTCTAACTTTACACATTCTTTTAAAGTTCTTTGGCCCCGTAGAGTCTATTTTATAATCCCTAACACAGTTGAAGTCCCCGGCAATAATAGTTTCACCTTCCCATTCAAGTAGTTCTAAACTTAAATCCTCAAAAACTTTGGGGTTGTCAATATTTGGACCATATACCACACAAAATACCAGTTTAACATTGTCACCTTGCATCTGTGCTATTGCCCACCTTCCTCGAGTATCTGAAGCAGTTTTAATTATTTCTAAAGGGACTGTTATTTGTTTTAGAATAGCTACCCCCTTACAGTCTCATTTAGAGAGGTGCATGCAACCAATTCATAACTAAGTTGTGATAGTAGCTTTCTGTCTTGATATTTTATGTGGGTTTCTGAAACCAGAACTATATTAGGATTGTACATTTTAATCTCTTCTTGTACCAAATTTCTTTTGCTTTTACTATTTAGGCCATCTACATTCCAACATAAAATCCTTAATTTAATCATTTAACTAATATACTGATGTTCTTGTACATATTGTTCCCCTCTACCTTTATTTGTTTCACCGTCGTTATGTTTTCCTGCCTACTTCTCTTAGAAAAAAAGTCAAATCTTGCAATCACGTTTTTCCCTCTTATTTCCGCCCACCACCCTCGACACCAGTTGTCACCCCCACCCCTGTGACAACCCCACCCCCTCCCTTGCTGCAACCCGTCCCTTGGGGGGGAGTACCCCTCTAGCATTTACTGCCGCTGTAGGGGCAGCATAGTGAAGCTGCGTACATGAGAGACTGCTCATGCCACGTTTTAGTTTAATCCTTATTTTGTCCATATTTAACTCAAACCCAAAGAGAAAAGGAAAGAGTAAAAAGGAAAAGAAAGGTTAAGCTCACCCACTAATACAATGAAAGAAAAGTGTATTTGCGCGAGAATACAAAAAAAATGTCATGTTGCTCAGTAGATGCATGTTCAATATAGGGTATTCACGCATGCTCCTGTTCATTCCTGTTTTTAGATTTTTTGTTTTAATTTTCATTCCCCACCGCCCACATTAATTTCCTTTCTCTTTTTGGTTTCTTTTTTCGTTATCCCGAGAGAATTTTTCCAAAGATTGTTCGGCGGATAGTGGATCAGTAAAGAAGACAACTTGTCCATCTCGAATGACCTTAAGGCGAGCAGGTTCTTGAAGATAAGCCATACAGCCTAGGTTTTTAAAAGCATCTATCAACTTCCGAAGCTCCCACCATTTATCCATTGTGGTCTTACTCAAGTCTGATTTCACAAAAAAAGTGAGGTTGTCAACGGTGACAGGATTATTGGGTTTAGCCTTTAGTGCTACCGCTTGTCGCAAAAGAAAGTTACCAAAGTAAATCAAAAAAGGTCTAGGAAATTTACTATTTGTGTTTCTTTGGACTAAGGGAAGTCTATGTACTCTCTGCAACTGGGAGTCCCAATCCCAATCAGCAAGGTCCAAAAAAGCTCTTTGAAAAAGTTTAACCAGAAAAGCTCTCGGATCGGACCCCTCAATACCTTCAGGTATACCAAATAGTCTAAGGTTTTGTCTTCGGGCTCGGTTTTCCAAATCCTCCACTTTAGCTTCCAGCAGAGACACTCTTGAAGTATTCTGTTTAACAGTTGATGTAGTCTGGTTTACATCTTCTTCCACTTCCACTATTCATAATTTTATATCTTCTATCTCTTTTGTCACTCCTCCCAAGCCTTGGCAAATATCTCTCATAGCTCCTTGTATCTTTGTATTATCTTCCCTTAGCTGAAGATATTGCTGTTGGATCTCCACTCTTTGTTCTATGAGAGTCTGCATGATTGACTCCATTGATATACTCGTTGGGGCTGTAGAGTTTGAAGTATCCAATAATATCGATTGAGAGGGTTTTTGAGCGGATAAGGAAGTAAGATCAGATATTGTTATTTGAGATTTAAGATTTGCATCATCCGGCACAACCTCTATAGAATCATGTTCTAAAGTTTCACCTGAATTAACATCAGAGTTCAGAGCTGGTTGCGGTTGAATTTTCCTCAATCTAGATACTATGGTTTCAGTGGCTTCATTTGACTGATCAGTGTTACAGGCTGATAGCTCAAGATCTTGTTCTTCAGCATCTTTCACCGCGTCATTTTGTGTGGGAGGGAGCAGAGAAGTATCTGAGATGAAGATAGGAGAAGTTGTTGAGACTACTGGGGAGGTCCCAGTTCTTGGATCGCCATTCGTTTCTGTAATATCTGTGTACATATAGCTAGGTACCTCTTGGTTTATAGAAGGTGCACTTGAGCTAGAGTCGGTTAAAAGGTCCATGGATTTATTTAAGGTTTTAGCGTTGTTTAAGTTATCCTCCTGAATATTGCGCGTCTGCCCATTCAACTCATCGGGACTGGCCCCCGAGAGTCTTAGGGCCATATTCTTGACTCCACCTTTAGCCTCTATCCACCTTCTCAGAGGGCTGTCATCTATTAGTCGACTTCTTTTATTTCCTGCCAATTCTTTACCAGCTGTTTTTAGTAAGAGGGTTTTTTGCTTAGTTTTAACCTTCCTCTTAGTTTTCCTTGATACCGATTTTTTGTTTGTTGCTGCTTTAAGTGCCTCGTCAAGCCCCTCTTCTTCGGATAGTTCCTCGTAATCTACATTTGAGTATTCATCTGATTTAGTCCCAGATTCCTGAGATATATCACCCCCACATTTCTTTTCCTTTGTTTTAGTCATATCAATCTGTGAGTGAGCCTTAGTGTTAGTATTGAGACCCACAGGGTCTACCCTTTGATCTTGTACCTTGTGTTGAGGTTCCTTTATTGTTGTTCTTTTTGTTAAAGTATCCATAGTGTTTTCACTCTCACTTGTTTTAACCAGGTTAATTTCATTGGTTTCATTGGTTTCTGAGCCTGTTAGCCCCTTAACAATGGGAAGTTTGTCGAGCCTTTTTTACCAAAATTAATCTCAGCTCCCAGCCCATTATCCTGTGCCAACCCCTTAATAATGTTCTCTGTCAAAGTCTCCACAGAGTTACTGCTTGGTACAATAGTCACTATATTCGCATGTATCTCCTCAATTTTATCATTCCCTTTCTTTCTTGATTTAGCAGTTGGTAATAACTCTGTTCTTGGTCTGAACTCAGCACTGCCACCTGCCTCTGTACCTGGAGCAGAAGCATGCTTCACATCCTGACACTTGTCAACTTCGCCGGTGCTGAGAGTTTTTAAACAGTCATGTTTAAGTATACCAGAATTATTGCTCATTGATTGTGATTGCTGAGTCTCTATATTGTCACCTAGAGACCCCGCTACCACTACCCCTGTAACCGCTGCTGCCATAGTACCTGTGTGCGCTTTTTTCGATGTCTGGGCAGTCTTCTTACTCCGTGCAGATCTGGTCTGTCGCGAGGACATTAGCTCCTGAGCTACCTCCGTTACCTCCGTCTTCGTTTCCTCAAGCCTCCGCAGCGTTATCCGCGTAGTCGGGAATCTCTTCAGGTGTGCTCCCAGCTGGAACGGAGTTGGGAACGCCCAGCCGGCTGCAGTCGTCGGGGGTGGCGGTGCGCGAGCAAGGCTCGCCGCGTAGCTCCAGGAGCGAAGCAGACTCCTGCCGCAATGCCAAAGCAAAAGCCTCAGCATTGATTCCGCTGTGTCCAAAATTCTTGCACGCGCTTCTCGGGAGGAAAAGCGGCAGCAGCAGCGGTGTAGAAAAAGGGAACAGTTCGGCAATCCAGATCTGTGAACTGTAGGTCTCTCCTTCTTTTACGAATAAGAAGCTTTGATTTCGCTCATCAAATCTTCTCTTTGTCTTTGTCCATTCTCCGTTTTAGCAAGTTAAAGGTGATGAAAGGGGGTTCCATCGGCTGTAGTGTTTAAGGCAGCGTTTTTTGGCAGAGCAGACCAGCTCATGCAGCGACTTCACTCGGCGGCGTTCAGCCCGCCATCTTGACTCCGCATTCGGTAAATTACCAAATTCTTAAATACCGATTCGGTAAATACCAAATCTGAAATGTAGGAAGGCCTCAAGTGAGTGCTTTTCACCTGTAAGGATTCGTTATTTACCACCAACTACAAGTTGGTGGTAAATAACGAAAACCGTAAAAAAGCAATTTTGTGCTTTTTTAACAGTGCCATGTGGCAGACATACATGCCCTTGGGGCATGTATGTGTGCCACATGTGCACACAAGCACTTTTCAGGGGTGCAACAGGGTGTCAATGTGACACCCTGCCACCCTTGAATGTTTCCCTATTTTACCGAATCGGTATTTACCGATTCGGTAATTCACATTCATTCCTATGGGCCTCTAGGCCCATAGGAATGAATGTGAATTACCGAATCGGTAAATACCGATTCGGTAAATATCGAATCGTACCAATTTGGTAATTCTTACCAAATTTTTATCTACATTGCATTTACCGATTATAAAATACCGAATCGGTAAAATTCGGTAGTTTAGAATCTGTAAATTTTCATTACCTACATCTAGCCCCTAGTTACTTAATAAAGCTCCCTTACTGCACTTGCCTGTCACTCAAAGCCACCTGGCAACAACATGACACACTGTAGCCTGGTGAAGAGGGTTTTTGAGCCTAACATACCCCGGTCCGTGTTTTCAGCATTTATCCTTTATAGAGGCTCCGCTTCATATGAAGTGCGTGTCAATGTCCTGGCAAGTCATACCCAATAGCCTGTTGCACATTGGTGACTATCCTATGATGTGTAAAGGCTCAACCATCCGATGAGCTAGAAATATGTGACATTAAGCACAGGTGTCCTCATGTACTTGCCATGTAGCCCTCCTTTCTTACAAGAATTTTGCCTGTTCAATTTAACCTGTGGTGTTTGCCCCCAGACTCCCCATGCTGCTCAACTGATAGCAATGTGAGCAGTTGCTGACATTAATGGGGGAACCTCCCGGTTGCAACTTGACATTTTTTTCACCCCGCAATGTGACCAGCTGCTGACATTAATGAGGGAATCTCCCGGTTGCAACAAAAAATATTCACACCGGCCACCTTAATGTGCTATGTCGTAAGCAATTAAGTACCCGACTTACATCTCTTCCCCTTGAAAAGATACAAACCGCTTTGGTCTTGAGAACCTTAATAAGCACGAAATTTACCATGGACATACCTCTAAATGTGTCTTAGGTGGGGCGGCCAAAGAACACAGTGTGCCAACTGAGTGTGGCTCTACACAAACATAAGACCAGAGATACACATACATTAAATCCATAGCTACACCTTTAGGGAATGCTAACCTTCCACAAAAAAAAAAATTCCACACAATCTGCTTCCTGCTGCTCCTGAACTGGGAACATATTGCATGGAGGTACAACCCCTCAGCCTCTGAAACTCTCAATGATATCAGCTGGCTGAAGCTGCGACTAAAGGCATTACATTTGTTGAAAGTAAATTGTATTCCTTTATTCAAAGTCTAGGTGATCTTGGAGTAGGTGGGGACGACGACTACCTGCCTTTGAAGAGCCGAGACTTATTATTTTAACCAGTTTTTTGGGACACATGCTGCAGAAAATGGCCCTTCCAATCTCTGATTCTAGCCAATTGAAGCATAATCTGTGGCACTAGCCTAAGAAATCTCCAGATTTAAAGCATGCAGCCATATGACAGCTTTACAGGGACCTGTAAGAGTAGAAAAATGGAGAACCCATGTGCCTCCACTATGCCCATAGGGACTTTTGCATTCTAGGCCAACGTGATCCACCATATTGTGGAGCCTCCCTAAAAGAACAGCCAGCTGTAAGTCAACAGAAAGGTGAAATTGTATCCCAAGCCTGCAGCATGGCATTTGGGTGAATGTGCTGCAATCTGGTGATCAATGAAAGGTGCCCTTGTCCATACTTCTGGGACTTGAACCCTTGCTTGGACAAGACCGAGCTAGCAACAAACATCTAGAAAGGCATACCAACATATTAGCCATCTCCAGCACCAGAGGGTCACACTCCTTGGCCTGGATACTAAACCAGAGTAAGGTTATGGATGGTATCGGAAGACCCATCTCTTGGGGAATGCTGGCCACAATTTCCACTGCACCCTCCTAGTCCATTATACCAGATGCATCCTGTCATGTCATTTGCCTGTCCCGATTTTGTTCCCGGGTCAGGCACGGAAGGGGAGGAGCTGTGGGATGAAGCGGCAGTTTGCGTTCAGGGACAGATGAATTAAGACGCATTCCCTACCTCTCTCTGTGTCTGTGTGTTTCCTGGGGCTGGGGAACAGGAAACTGGCGATGAGGGTGGGATGCAAAGTCACCCCCCTCCACCCTCACCTTCTGGAAAGCCGAACTGAGCGCGCGCTACAACGAGTGAAAGCAGAGCACCAGAACTGACTGAGGAAGCTTGTGCGAGTGCAAACAAAACCCGCGCCACTGCCAGTGAAAGCGGAGAGCCCGAGCTGCCAAAGGAAGCCCTCATGAGTGGGAAACGAAGCGCGCTGCTGCAAGTGTAAGCGGAGCGCTCCAGTCACCAGGAAAAAAAAGCATGAGCAACAGTCAGCACAGCCACTCGAAATTGAGGAAGGGTTTAGATTAAAGACAAAGCCTATTCACACGAAAGACCCTGACTCCCAGCAGCAAGCCGTGCCTGGCCCAGCACACAATGCTTTGTTACCGGGACCGATACTCATTGGAGTATAATATCTATGCCCTCCTGAACCACTGCCACTGACCTCTGGAAACAGTATGGGCCCCGGGTGGAAGAGTGGGCTCGAAGATTTCAAAGACTTCATGAAAGGACCACAAGTCAGTGAATCTGATCAACAGCTCATTGCCCTACACAATCTTGTAGGAAAAGATATAGGACAAATCATCATAGACCTACTTCCGGCAAATGCAACATCATATGAGAGCGTGAGAGAAGCCCTGAAAAAGAAATGTCTTCACAAGCGGAACCTAGATTATGAGCGCAACACATTTAACCTTGCATCTCAGGAGCGAGATGAACCCATGGGCGACTTCATATCCTGCCTTAAGCGCTTAGCCCGCCACTGCGAATTCGACAACTTCAACTCAGAAGACGCTCTTCGCCTGCGCATCATTGATGGATGCCAATCTGAGTCATTATGCCGTCAACTACTGAAGAAACACTACACGCTAGATGAGATAGAAGAACTCACGCGCATCAACGATCAAGCCGATGAGCATGCGAAAAAGATGGAGGCCAGTAAACCTGAAAGAAAGTAGCAAGCCCTATGTGTGCTCTCTCACATGGAAACGAGACGGCGCCCAGATCGACACACATCGGGAAGAGTCAAGAGACCGCCTCGTGTGAAATCACCCAGCCGAGGGACACAGAGCAGTCACTTCCATAGACAACCTTCACAATGCTACAGATGTGGCCAAGACAATCCTTACACGGGTCAGTGTCCAGCCATTGGACAACAGTGTCTCTGCTGTAGGAAAGACAACCATTTTGAAGCCGCGTGTCAGACCTGTTGCATGGAAGACTAAACATAACACAGGATCACATCACCATGTAAAGGCTGTATGTGATTGAAGAGACCCTTCAACGAGCTCATCCAGATCCAGTACACAGTCACACAGCTTATACCGATCTCAGTGGTCTTAGACACAAGTGCGTCACTCAACTACATTTGCACCACCGAATACCAGAGCATGAATCCAAAACCGAAGTTAGAACCATCAGTAGTGTGGGTCTACACATGGATGTTCAGAGAACTGTTACCATGCCTAGAACTATTTCGTACCACACTAACCTACAAAGATAGTAAAATCCAAGCACAGATTCACGTCATCGGAGGCCCTGAAGCAGCCGACTGCCTTTTTAGTCTACCCACAGTCCAACACCTAAAGCTAGTTGAGATCCTCTACAAAGTGGACGATTCACCGGACATTATCAACAAGTTTCCAAAACTGTTCCACGGTCTCGAAAAGCTTGCCCATTTCAAAGTCAAGTTACACATCAATGAACAAGTAACACACAGTGGCACAACATCATAGGAAAGTGCCTTTTCACCTACAACAAGCAGTAGATGATGAACTCCAAGACTTATTAAAAGCGGACATCATTGAAATATCGACTGAACCCACTCCTTGGGTGTCTCCCGTGGTAGTCGTACTCAACAGAGGTCAAGACAACAAACCACACCTGTGCAAAGACATGCGAGCTCTCATTACAGCCATTGAACGGGAGCGAACCCAGGACCCCACATCAGTGACATGATCACACGCCTGAATGGTGTGACAGTCTTTTCAAAACTAGACCTCAACAAGGGATATCATCAACTTGAGTTGCACGAACGATCACGTTACATCATTACCTTCAAACATACCAAGGTCTCTTCCGATACAAACGCCTCAACTTTGGGATCTCCTCTGCCGCTGAGATCTTCCAAGAGGCTGTCAGACGAGTGATACAAAACATTCCAAATGCCTTTAACTACAGCGACAACATCTTGGTGTTCAGAGAGACCCAGCAAGATCACACAAAGCGCTGGATCAGGTGTGTCACGCCTTACTCAATGCCAACCTCACACTCAATCGGGACAAATGTGAATTTCACAAGTCAACCCTGAAGTTCTAGGTCACATCTTCTCAAAGGAGAGCATGAGATGTGACCCCGACAATATAACAGCACTCACGGACACGCCACAGCCGCACGACATCAGTGATGTTCGTTCGTTCCTGGGGATGGCGAGCTACTGCGCCTGTTACATCAAAGATTATGCCACAATCAGCTACCCTCTCCGAGAATTAACTCGACAAGGGTAAAGTTTCCAGTGGTCAACTACATGTGACCGGGCTTTCACCTCAATCAAGGCAGCAGTGAGTTCAGCAGTGAGTTCAGCCATCAACCTCGCGTATTTCAACCCCAAACCGAAAACCGCAATCACAGTAGATGTTAGCTCCGTTGGGCTAGGGGAGATTCTAGCACAATATGATGATGAATCCGGCCAACGTCACATCGTCGCGTACACCAGTCGCAGCCTTACTGACACAGAAAAGGCATATTCCCAACTGGAAAAGAAAGCCTGGAAGTTGTATGGGCGTGTGAGCATTTCCACCTTTTCGTGTATGGTAAGCACTTCCCACTGATCACCGACCACCAGGTGTTAATCACCATTTTTGGTAACCCCAGAGCGAAGATGCCTCCGTGAATTGAAAGATGGGGCATCCGACAACAGGATTATAGGTACACCATCATCCACAAACCGGGGAAGGCAGAGAATCCGGCAGATTACATTTCATGCCATCCCCAAGCTCTGGCGCGGGTGCATCACTCCGTGGCTTAAGAATATCTCCACTTCATCATGGACCTTGTTTGCCCACCGGCTGTTCCACTTTAGGCCATCATCAATGCATCGGCAAATGATGCCACAATGCAAAACATCATGCATCGCGTTCGCACTGACTCATGGCGACATATACAAGAAAGGAATACGAGCGACACCATCAACATGCCAAAACTTGCGGCATTCAAACACGTTAAGGATCAAATCTCTATCAGTGACAATGGGCTACTATTAAGAGGCCGGAGAATTGTCATCCCCAACCAGCTGCAACAGGGAACTATAAACCTGGCACACGAAGGACACCGAGGGGTGTTAGCCACAAAGGAAGCGCTGCGAGAGCGCGTCTGGATCTCTTCCCTTGACCAGATGGTGGAGACCACACTCCGAGATTGCCCACACTGTCAACTAGTAAACCTCGCATACGGATACCAACCGCAGACGAAATCACACAATCCAGACTCACAACTTCAGACCACAAGACCGTGGTAAACCTGGATCGTACTAAGAAGCGCCAAGACATCAAACATCAGAGAAGGAGTCTGGGTGTTGGTAAGACAAGAAAGGATATCCAAAGCAGACAGTCACTACTATGATTGTCCACTGCAAGAGAAGAGAAGGGACCATGATTACAGCCGAGGCTGAAGGCAAAAGAATGACCAGGAATGTGTCACATTTCAAAAGGTGCAACCGGACAGCCTACACGTAGGCTCGAGGACCTGACTGGGATACTGATGTATCAAATCAAGACGAGAGCAACCATAAAGAATATGTACGAATACCGGAGACCCGTGAAGGGAGCAGAGAACGTCCTCCCAGTCAATCACAATCCGGCCAACCAAGAAGGGACATTCGAAAGCCCATTCGTCTTAATGAAGAACTCTGAGAAAGATGTTGACTTTTCAAAATACAAAAGGGGGAGATGTCATGCCACCATTTGCCTGTCCCGATTTTGTCACCAGGTCAGGCATGGCAGAAGGGGAGTAGCCGCGGGATGAAGCAGCAGTTCGCACTCAGGGACAGAAGAATAAAGACGCATTCCCCTACCTCTCTCTGTGTCCGTGTGTTTCCTGGGGCCACGGAACAGGAAACATCCCTCGCTCCCTCAGCCATCCAAACTGTCAATGTTACATATTTGCTGTTAGGCAACTCACCCCCTTAGATTAAACATTCTGGACATGACCCAATTTCCAGTCAAAGAATAATAGTCAAGGGCATGTCAGAACTGGGCCAATCATCCCTACTCGCTAAACAAACTAGTTATTAAAACACATGTTCATCTATTGTAGACTTTGTCCCTCTTTGACTGTTACAAGGAAACCTTAAAGGAATAATTATTCTGTGCCACTTATCAAGTGTGCTATGTGTATGCTTGAAAGTACTTAGTCAAACAACCCAGTGCCCTAATGCTTCTGGCCCGATTTTTGAGGCTCTCTCTTTGGCATTGGATTAAAACATTTAAGCTGAACTCTCATGCTTGGCCTGGTATGCAGCATAGTTCGCCTCTTTTTCGATTATATCCTTCTTTTAATCCCCGAAGCAGTGGACCTATCACCAGACGGGACTATTTACTTTGTCAATGATTGATAGTTGCATAGGGCAAATAAGAAACATCTATGGTTTCCTTGCGAGAAAATTGAAAATGTTATAGTTCTGAAATGATGAGACTGCAGGATCTATGAAGAGTTTCTTAGACGTAACATCACAGTCACAAACTCCACCAACTACAACTTTACCGCAGTGTTACTCAAGTGCCCGCATGCTGCACGTGGGCCACAGCCGGGTAATTTTCCTTGCAAAACGCCGGCCCCTGCCTTGTGTTCCTTTCATTAATCAATCAAGGGTTTATAAAGCGTGCTACTCACCCGTGAGGGTCTCAAGGAGCGGGGGGTGCAGCTCCGAGTCAAAGAGTCAGGTCTTGAGGCACTTCCTGAAGGTGTGCAGAGTGGGGCATCAGCGTCTGATGATCACCGGGAGCTCATTCAAGGTCTTAGCTGTGATGTAGGAGAAGGCTCTTCCACCTGCTCTGGTTCTGCAGATGCGTGGGGTCTCTGCCAAAGCAAGGTCGGCGGAGCAGAGGTTTCGTTTGGGTACGTGGAAGGAGACTCTTTTGTTGAGGTATTTTGGTCCGATATTGTGGAGGGATTTGTAGGCGTGGGTGAGTAGCTTGAAGATCACTCTCTTCTCAATGGGGAGCCAGTGGAGGTTTCATAGGTGCTGGGACATGTGCACGTGTCATGGGGTTGCAAGGACGAGTCTGGCTGCGGTGTTCTGTATGGTTTGTAGCTTGTGAAACAGGGATTTGCTGATTCCGGCATAGAGGACGTTGCCATAGTCCAATCTGCAAGTTATGAGTGCATGGGTGACTGTCTTTCTGCATTCGGGGGGTATCCACTTGAGCATCTTGCGGAGGATGTGGAAGTAGTTGAAACAGGTGGAGGTGAAGGTGTTGATCGATGGGTCAAGGTGAGGGAGGAGTCTACGATGATGCTGAGGTTCCCGATGTGGTCCATCTAGGTGGGTGGGTGTCTGAGAGCGGGGGCCACCAGGAGTTGTCCCACGCAGTGGGGGAGTGTCCGAGGATGAGGACTTCTGTCTTCTCAGAGTTCAGTTTTAGGCAGCTCTTGCTCTTCCAGGCTGCAACATCTTTCATTCCTTCTTGGAAGCTGAGTCTGGTGTCCTCGGGGTTCTTCGTGAGGGAGAGGATGAGCTGGACGTCATCGGCGTAGGATACTATAATGAGCCCATGCTGTCTGACGATGGCGGCAAGGGGGGCCATGTAAATGTTGAAGAGCGTGGGACTGAGCAAGGATCCTTGGGGTAATCCGCAGTTGATTTCAGTAGGTTCGGAGAGGAAGGGAGGGAGTCTGATCCTTTGGGTTTTGCCAGTGAAAAAGGAGCGGATCCAATCGAGGGCGTTCTCCTACATGCCGCGATGTGGAGTCTGGCTACACGAGTCCGGTGGGAGACGGTGTTGAAGGCTGCAGAGGGGTCTAGTAGGATGAGGGCCGCAGTGTGGCCCTGGTCGAGTAGCATGCGGATGTCATCGGTGGCGGCAAGGAGGGCGGTATTGATGCTGTGGTTGCTGCGAAAACCAGACTGGGAGGGGTTGAGGATGGTGTTCTCTTTGATGAAGGTGGTCAGTTGGGTGTTGATGAATCTCTCAGTGACTTTGGCAGATGGGCTGGTAGTTTTTCATGTCCGTTGGGTCAGCCGAGGGATTCTTGAGTAGGGGTTTGACCTCTGCCCGCTTCCAGGTATCAGGGAAGATGCCGGACTTCAGGAAGGCGTTGACGGTTTGGCCTAGTTTGGGTGCTATGGTAGCGGCCACTCTGTGGTAGATGTGAGATGGGCAGGGGTCCGTGGGGGCTCATGAGTGGGTGTTCTTCATGGTCGGTGGGGTGTCTTCAGTGGTGTCTGGTCTCCAGGTGGTGACGGTCGGCTAGTTGCCAGTTGTTGGGTTGAGTGCGGTGTCCAAAGTCTCTTCGCTGAAGTTGTCATAGAGGGCCTGGATCTTCAGGTGTAAGTAGGAGCTGAGCCTGTTGCAGAAGTCCTGATATGGAGGGATGTCTCTGGCTTTGCTGTGGGGTTTGGTGAACTGCTGACTGACGTTGAAGAGTTCTTTTGCATTGGTGTGTATTTTGTTCTTGATAAAGGTCCGCTTGGTGGCTCTTATGCGCTGGTGGTATTAGTTACGAAGTGTCTGTAGGTGTTGTGGTCTTTGGTAGTTTTTCTGTTCCTCCAGAGTTTCTCTTTTTTTATTTTTTAAATATTTTTTATTAACAGCACGACAAGTATAAATGAAAATAAAGCAAAACTGCTCAGTGAGGAGAAGGTTAACAACAATATAGCAGAATGAAAAAAAGGGAACCAGGAAAATAAAAACAACAGGAAAATAAAAACAACAATGCTACAGTGGAACGGTCATGTTATCACATTGAATTCAATTCAAACAATACGGGGGATTTAACCCTTAAAGGATAAGAAAAAAACAAAAAGGAAGAGATAGTACATTACATTTTAAATGAAATTGCCCCAAATTTTTTCATATTTCCTTAAGAACCGGACACCTCTGAGCTTGGCCAGAGCCGCCTCCATAGAATGAATTTTGTTGACCAAAGACCACCATTCCATGATGTGAGGGGGCTGCGGGGAGATCCAGGCACGGGCGATGGTTAATTTAGCACATGATAATAATATGGTGACTAAGGCCTGTTGAGGGAGAGTGACAGAGTGTACATCTAACAGTACTGTTAGAGCCGAAAGAAGAGGTCGCCTAACCAGTTTCATTTTCATGACCTTATCGAGAGCAGACCAAAACTCCATTAAAACAGGGCAGGAAAACAACATATGTTCTAAATCGGCACCTGCTAGATCACATTTAGGGCACTTGGTACGATCACTAAATGAAACATTTGTAGACCACTTAGAAATCACCTCGGGGTATAATATAACATACAGGTGGTTTTGAATTGTTGTAATCTTAAACTCGACGATTGAACAAGATTATTGAGATTGGAAAGAGAATAAGCAATCTGATTTGAAGTTATATTAAGTCCCAATTTAGAGCTCCATTTCTCAGCTAGTTTGGAGCAATCGCCGGTCTTATAAGTAGTAAGGCACCTATATCCTTCACTGATTAAGGATTTCGTCTTCAATGAGTAAAAACAATTCCAGATGCCAGAATCGAAACTTTCAGAGATTTTCATCTTGCGTACCAAAAAATCATGAATTTGTATGTACTTAATAGGCGGCGTCCAAGATGGCGGAGTGAGGACGCTGTCGAGCAGCAGCCAGTTTGAGGCTCCTACCAACCCACCCTACTCGGTGGCTATTTTTGATAAAAACAGAGAAAACGGAGAAGATGTTTCACTTTCCTGGCGCCTGGAAGGCATAAAGATAAATATATTAAAACAAAAACCAGAACAACTGACCTGGATTGCGGCTCTGGGTCTGCCTGTTTCACGGTTTGCTGTGTGGTGGTCCGCGGCAGCTCCTGGCCGCTTCAGACTTTCATCCTTGGTGGACTAGGGGGCGACGAATGCTGTGGCTGTGGTTGACGCAGAGTTACCTGCGGATTGTGAGGCATACGATCCTGCGGTTGGCTCGCGGGTCGGTGCTCAGCTGGTCGGGGCTGTTGACACGGCGTGGGCGGTCGCTTTTGGTGCCTTCTCTGTTTGGTGTAGCTCCTTGTACCGGGGTCTCAGAGCAAGGATTGCGGGAAAAAATGGCTCTGAAGAACGTCCCAAGAGCCACTCCCGCCAACAAAGCTGCGACGGTGGAGTCTGCAGCGGCTTCTCTGACTCCCGTGATACCTGTGCTACCTGCACTGACTGTCCCGGTCGTGGCCCTGGCTTCTTCCTCTTGCACCGCCACGGCTGCAATGAGCTTACCCACAATATTCTCTGGAGCTGGTAAGCAAGTGTTGTGCCCACCAGTCCTCATTATTTCAGATGCTACTGTTCCTAATGGTGCTAATAAGAAAGGGCTCTCAGGGTCTCACACAGGCGATACGGGCAGCTGCGGAACTTTATCGGATGCCGACAGAAACAGTTACTGGGATAAGGGCGGCTGTGGAAATAATGTAACATCAACTGATACCGGCAGTAGCAACGCTGCCGTTTTGGCTGTTACTGGGGGTATTGCTTCTCCTGCTGTCATATCTACTGGGCTGTTAGATGCACATGTGACTGAAGATGTCGTGACTGCTACTATTAATTATTCCGCCTTGGGTCTTACTCAATCCTCCTGGTGACCCACATGACTTTCAATCTTCATGCAGAAAGACCTATGCTGGTGGGTCTAAGGGGAACATGGATAATGATGCGACCCCTGATGAGGCAATCTTCCCGGGGTTCGTAAATACAGAGGATACTCTGGTTGCAGTGATTTGTCTGCCTCCCTCCCCCCGTTGTGGGGGTTGAAGAGGGGGGTGGTGATTGTTCTAATGAGGAATACGAGGAGGTTGACGATGAAGCGGAGGATGAAGAGTCTGTCAATCCCGCTACTTGTCCTTCCTCAGATACTGCTAAGTTCTTGGCTGGCCGAAGGGAAAAGGCTAAATCAAAGGCAAAGTTGAAGAGCAAGAAAGGGAGAGCAGTCACTACTGAGGGCCTACCAACTATTATTTCCTCTCCGGCCCCGAAAAAGACTCTTCTCACCGAAAAAAGCCCCCTCAGGAAATGGATACAGGCTAAGGGGCTTGTAAAAAATATGACACTGCGGCTGTCGGGTACAAGCCTGCCAGTCTCTGAGTTTCCGAAAAGCTGCTCTGTGATATCAACGGGCCCCTCTACTAGGGATACTGGGAGTGATAGTATTTGCCTCCTGTCCCCCACAAATATTACTCCGTTAGCTCTAGTGACTGAGCCACCACTTCCATCTGCTGGCCTCAATGTGGCCCCTATTAGTCAGTCAGTAGCTCCTATAGAATCCATTTCGCTACGCACCACTTCTACAGTCTCCTCTACTACTCCAGGTCCATCTGGCCTACCTACATCTGCGATCTCCAATGTAACAATTACAACCCATGCCTCATGGCTAGTTACTTCTGGAGAGCAGGAGTCCACTATTTCTCCCATTGATATCATTCTGCAAACTTTAACAAACCACCGTTTGGAAGCACAAGAACACTTCTTGCAGCTACGGGAGGACAATAACAAACTACAGAACTCATTACATCTAAATTAGAGGGGATTTCACAGGACATCGAGGAGCTTCAACAAAGGGTGGTAAATTTAGAGAAGGGTTTGGCTCGTACTGAATCTTCCTTGAATCAACATTATGCCCAGATAACATCTTTACAATTGAAAGTGAAAGATTTAGAAAATCGCCAACGGCGATCGGCGATCGAACTTGAGACTTTTCGGCATCCCTGAAGGAGCAGAAGGGTCAGACCCAAGGGCCTATCTTGTCAAGTTACTGCACAAGGCTTTCCCAGACCTAGCTAACTGGGACTGGGATTCTCAGGTTCAGAGAGCCCATCGCCTCCCTTTAATTTAGGGGAACAGGGAGAGTAAATTCCCTAGGCCCTTTCTCATTTATTTTGGTAACTTTCTTTTAAGGCAGGCAGTCTCATTGAAAGCACACCCCAATTCTCCTGTCACAATTGAGAATCTGTCCTTTTTCGTGCACTCTGATCTGAGCAAAGCCACCATGGATAGGAGATGGAAGCTAAGGAAACTTATCAACCCTTTTAAATCCATTGGGGGGGCTAGTGTTTTTACAGGAGTCGGGCCGCCTCAAGGTTATTAAGGGAGGCCATACATATTTCTTTACTGGTGAGAAGGAAGCAGAGATTGTACTCTGCAAATTTGGTATATCTCTTCTGTTATTACTCCCTTTTCACTTGATTGTCTCTTATAGACTTATACATTAGTTTTTGGGGGGTTTCGCTAAGAATTTTTATCTTACTTCTTCCGCCTCTTTCCTTTTCTCTGTTTCTCCCCTTCTCTCCCTTTTTTTAAAAAAAGTAGTAGGGTGGTATGGTAGTCCTCGGGCTGCTTCTCTCTTTGCTGACCCTCCAGCGGCAGCAGTTTTCAGAGGGGTCTCCCTCCCTGGGTGGGGAGAGGGAGAGGGGGGAGGGGAGGTTAGGTTCTCCGGGGGTGGTTTTGTCTGAGGGGGGGAAATTTTGAAAAGAAGCAACACGATAAGGAGAATTACTGAATGTGATGGGAAGGAGCTTTTTTTGTTTTTTAGTGAGCAGAATGTTAGAATGTGTCTTATTTACGCTTTCAAATGTATAAGCTAAAATGTTTAGCTTGGAATGTTTCAGGTCTTAATAATAAGAATAAAAGACGAGTCGTTTCTGAAGAGCTTAGATTGTATGACCCACACTTTGTTTTTTTATCTGAGACACATATTGCCCATAAAGACAGGAAGCTACTTAGCCAATTTGGCTATGATGTTATAATTTGTTCTACACAACAGGCATCAATCAGAGGAGTTGCTATTCTTAAAGATATACGATTCAGAGTAGAAACTCTTAAAACTGCTTCAGATAAAAACGGTCGCTGGGCCATTGCGTTAGTATGTATTTATGGGCCAAATACTGATGATGATACTGTTTTTGACCAACTAAATATGGAGCTTCTGGGGTGGGAAGGAGAACTTATTATGATGGGGAACTTTAATTATATCATGGACTATCAGCAAGATACTACCAGACAAGGCGCTTTTCAGCGTATGCGTAAAGTGCGTGCTGCAATCTTAGAAATTGTCCGGATACATAATATCAGGGATATCTGGCGCTCTCTCCAACCCACTATACCAGGCTACACGTTTTACTCAGCGCCCCATAAATTATGTTCTCGTATCGACATGGCCTGGGCTACAGATAATATATCACACACTAGCTCTATTGAGATCTGCCCTCGGGTCACCTCGGACCACAATCCAATTCTGCTTATGTTTAATAATTTACAAGTTCCAGTGGTCCCAAGAATGTTTTCCTTTCCCTGTCATTTATTGTCTGATGTAGGTTACATATCACAGCTTAAATTACATCTCTGTGAATTTATCAAATTTAACCTTAACTCTGCTTCCTGTATAATTGTTTGGGACGTTTGTAAGGGGAGTATCAGGGGGTTTACTCAACAACTTGTTCTTAGACAGAACTCTGAACGCTGTAATACTAATACAAAGCTGATATCCAATATTTCGGCACAAGAACTACTCCTGTCTGATGCTTTACGAACCGGTTCCTCCAATGTGGTCGAACTGGGATTAATACTAGGACGCTTAAAATCAAATCTAAAAACAATTTTTATTGAAAAAAGCAGTTCTAAGCTACACAAACTGAAAATGTCTCTCTATGAAGGGGAGATAAAATCAGAAAAATATTGGCTTTTAAAGTTGCGGATGATAGAGCCCATACTTTGATTAAAGGCATTAGAGGCTCCAACAATATTATATATGACTAGCAGCCCGTCCCAACGTTGTCCGGGTATGAATTTCTGGCGGCCAGTAGTATATTGTTTCCTAGGATTTCGTTTTGATAGCATTTCTTATCTGTGACAGGCCTGTAAAATGCTCTGATTCACAGTGCACTGCCGATGCACTTAAGAGTGTGCGTTCAGTAGTGTGTGAACTCGAATTTCCCTACTTTATTTTCCTTGCAATATTATATAGCGCGAACTCGACAACATGGCATGAGCACAATTTACATTACAGAAGAACACATTCATTTGTGGTAAGCACGGGGAGACAAAGCGATTTGTCTGGAATCACAGGATGTTGAGCTGATGCCGAGATTCGAACGTAGCTCCCCATCTCTAAAGTTCGTAATTCTAGAACTTGTGGTGGGAGGTGTGTCTAAAAGTGTATGTTGGTGCTGGGCATCAATGAGAGAGACCTGTGCATTTTACCAATTGGTGGTGAAAAAATATGAATATATTGCTGGAGATGTGGGCCGCCATGCCACCAATGTACTTACGGGGGAGGGTAAACACCCATTATTCCGCATCTTTCTTTCCACATACCATCACTCCGCATACT
This sequence comes from Lissotriton vulgaris, assembly GCF_964263255.1. Lineage (NCBI taxonomy): Eukaryota > Metazoa > Chordata > Amphibia > Caudata > Salamandridae > Lissotriton > Lissotriton vulgaris. The sequence goes on along the minus strand of NW_028240919.1, from coordinate 411,513 downwards.
TTTATTACGAAAGTACCATGACTCCGCAACGCCATTATAACGCGTGGCATTACATTTTATATGCTTTTACCACGCATACATTTACAACGAAATTCGTTGTAAATGCATGAATGATAAAAGCATGTTTTTTTTAAATGTTTGGATAAGGCAAGTATGTGTATAGGGGTATATCCTTTGGGGTACTGAGGTATATGTTTTGGGGTGTTTGGGTATTTTAAGGGTTCAGATATAGTTTTGGGTTCTGGGGTACAGGGGTATTTTTAGGGTTCAGGGGTAGGTTTGGGTTTTGGGGTATAGGGGTATTTTTAGGGTTCAGGGGTAGGTTTGGGTTTTGGGGTACAGGGGTATTTTAAGGGTCCAGGGCTAGGTTTGGGTTTTGGGGTACAGGGGTTTTTTAGGGTTCAGGGCTAGGTTTGGGTTTTGGGATACAGAGGTATTTTAGGGTTCTGGGCTAGGTTTGGGTTTTGGGGTACAGGGGTATATTTAGGGTTCAGGGGTAGGTGTGGATTTTGGGGTACAGGGTATATTTATAGGGTTAAGATGGGTTAGTGTTTAAGGGTGTTGGGGTATTTTATAGAGTAAGGGTGGGTTATGATTATGGGGTGCAGGGGTATTTAAAGTAGGGGTGGGCGGAATAGGCACGAACTTGGTACAATAAATCCGCAATATTTCGTTCCATCAGATTTCCAATTATTAAAACCGAAACCTCATATATTCAAGTTAAAATAAGTATTTCTACATGCTAAAATGCATATAGTTATTTCACAAAAGTGAAATTAGCTTCCAGCAAGCAGTGAGAGAGGTGATGATTTTGAGATCAAGCCCCTGCAAAGCATTATAGGACGAGATTAGCAGTGGGAAGTGAATATTATAGTATCCAAATAATTCTACAAAGAGCTGCAGTTCACATCGTCGTCCCTAGTTGTCCCTGATGAGGCAAATGCAATAGCATTTAAAATATTACACATCAAGCTGCAGTTCACCTCGTTGTCCCTAGATGTCCCTGATGAGGCAAATGCAATAAGCATTTAAAATATTATACATCAAGCTGCAGTTCACCTCGCCGTCCCTAGATGTCCCTGATGAGGCAAATGCAATAGCATTTAAAATATTATACATCAAGCTGCAGTTCACCTCGTCGTCCCAAGATGTCCCTGATGAGTAAAATTCAAAAACATTGAAACCCTTTCATGAATGCTAAAAATTATGCTAATCTTATCGAATAATGCTTTGCAGGGCCTTTTAGTTGTATTTTTGCCCATAACTGTGCTTGGGGGGGTTCTAAGAGAATGGGACCTCCACTGAATTACTATTTAAAGGGAGCAGGAATTATTAGAACCTGGGAAGAAAAAACAACACTCGTGACGGAATGCCCCCAGCGATTGTCACGCCCCAAGCACACACCCACAGCACAATGCAGACACGCCCACAAGGGACTACTTTGCTGGCATGGTTCTTTTACCTTTTAAATGTATATGGTGGGCGTCTGCATAGCCTATGTCCTTCTGCTGCAACTGCCCTTTCCAACGCTGTATTGGGTGTTTGGATTGGCGCTGTAGTTCCCGAGTTTACCTTGCCAAAAGGTGTCTGTTCTCTCTTTATAATAGTAGTATAGATTAGCCAGAACAGATACTGGCCCAATTTGTGGAGTTTTATAACATCTTATATACTCCTGAAGATACTAGATTATCTAGATAATAACATCATAGAAAAACATAACACACCCCTGGTTAGATCAATTATCGGAGGAGATTACTTTATTAGAGGTCAGACAAGCCATTTTTTCATTACCATCGGGGAAAGCAGCAGGGGAAGATACTGTTCCAGTAGAGCTATATAAAATATGCATTGAGGAACTAATCCCTCTTTTCTCTCAGGTTATTCGATCTATAGGGGAAGTGGGAAGGCTCCTAGCTCCTGGAACATCGCTCAAATGTGTTTTTTTTAAAAAAAAGGCAAACCGGCAGATGAGTGCGGGTCCTATAGACCCATTTAACTTATTAACACCGATGCCAAGGTTTTTGCAAAAATTTTAGCTAGCAGCATGGATTTGTAATTGGACTAGACACTACTGCTCATATCCACACGGCCATAACTGCATTTGACATAGCCGACACAGAGTCCACCCCATTCGGTATGATTTTATTGGATGCTGAGAAGGCTTTTGACCGAGTGGGGTGGGATTATCTTTGGTCCGTCTTGTCCTTCATTGGATTTAGGGGTCAATTTGTCAGCTGGATACGAGCCCTATATGACAGACCAACAGCGAGTATTAGCTATGCCGGGCTGACTTCTTCTATTTTTTAAAATTACCGCCTATGCGGATGATATCGCTATTTACTTCACTGACGTCATAGAGGCACTAGAGGGAATTACAGCCGAGGCTAGTAGATTCAGAGCCGTCTCAGGATATAAGCTGAATATAAATAAAACACAAATAGTAGTCAACCACAAACCATTGGTTACTGTCTCCGGAATCTGTAGGGTCGCCACTTATCTAGGGGTTAAAATCTCACCCAAAATTAGTGATGTCATCTCAATAAACTACGATGCTCTATTAAAAACAACAGATCTGTCTTTAAAAAAATGGCATAAACTCCCTTTAAATATTATCAGCAGAATCAACCTGATCAAAATGAAAGTGCTTCCTAAATTTCTTTACTTATTTCGTTCTATACCACTAGCACTTAATACATATTTCTTTTAAAAACTAGACGGGATATTTAACAGTTTCATTTGGGGATACAGGAAGGTGCGTAGATCTTTGATGTTACTTAAGGGTTCTTTAGATACCGGGGGACTTAATTTTCCAGATTTTAAATTATACTATTGGGCTACCTTTATCGGTCGCTTGTGTTCTTTGCTCAATTCAGACACTCAATTTTATTTCCATATTATTATGTTAAACTCAGACTGTTTTTGTTAAGACTAAATGACCCAAATTACAACAAAAGGGTTAAATTTAAGACCGCAAGAGACTCTGCTAAGATTTGGTTTATTATTTTACTTTCTGCAAAACCTCTCTTTTTTATTCTAAGTTGCGGCTCTGGGGAAACCCGGGCCTTCCTAGGATTTTTAACGATGGTTGGGCAAATATATGGTCTGCTCATGGAATTACAACACTGGGGGACCTTTATGGTTCTCATGGTTTCTTAGATTTTGTGGCTTTTAAAAATGTATATAAACTGACCGATGCAATGAGGTTTAAGTCCACCAGAGTTTCTCGAGGTGTCTACAGGAGTGCCTGGCCTCTTGGAAGTCGTGGTGAACCAGAAGGCCTTCGGGGGGCGTTGTTTGATGGGGTGGCGAAGGGGTGTGAGCTTGTCCGCACACTCGGTGATCCAGCTGTGTAGTTCTTTGGCTGCAGAGTTTGTGTCGGTCGTGGCGGAGGTGGTGTTGAGGTGTTCCTCTGTGATCTTGCTCCGTTTTCTCCATGGCTGGCGTGGGGTGGGTTTGAATACGGTGGTGGTGGTGAAGCTGAAGTCTAAGCAGTGGTGGTCTGTACAGAGTGGGTGTGTGGTGTGGCTGAAATGGATGTTTGTCCCTCCTGCGAAGATAGGGTCCTGGGTGTGTCCGGCTCTGTGGGTGGGGGTGGTGATGAGCTGCCTCAGTCCGAGGTTGTCAAGGTTGTCAAGGAGGGTGATGGAGTTGTGGTCGCTGTGGTTGTCAAGGTGGAAATTAAGGACTATGGTGAGAATGTAGCCCATGGAGGTGATGGGGTGGGGTGCGGTAAGGCCGCCAATGGTGGGGGAGGAAGGGGCGGAAGGGGCGTCATCTACAGTGCACGGGGTCTGTAGACGAGTGTCCCATGCAGCATGGTTCTTGGGCTGGTTTGGATCTGGAAGTGGAGGTGCTCTGTGTTGGAGAGGGGGTCGCTCGTGCTGGAGGTGGAGAGTCGGAGGGAGCTCTTTTGTGCAATGGCATGTCCCCCTCCTGGGCGGAGGGGGTGGTCCTTCCTTTGGATCTTGTTTCCATCTGGGATGGCGGTGGCGATGTCAGGGGCGAAGGTGGCATTGGTCCAAGTTTCCGTGAAGAAGGCAACGTCAGGCGAGAGGGTGTCGAGCAGTTTCCAGACCCCCGTGGCGTGTCTGTGGAGAGAGCGGACGTTGAGGAATATGCACATCAGGGCTTTGGTATATCACCGTTCTACATTGCGTGGGCACGCCCAGCAGGTGTTGGAGCACACTACGCGGGCAATGGCTGCATCTCACAAATGCATTGTCATCTCGGTTTTGGTCCCATACAGCACAGTGCACACGATCCAGACTCAGGGGGGCATGGGCGATGCATGATGGGTGTGCTTAAAACCCTCCAACTGAAAATTTGTGCTTGGTGTGCCGCCGACTGGTATTTTGTGGCTTCTGTCATTGCATCCCTATATCTACTACAAAAGTAACACTACACCTACAACAAACCAATACTATTGGATTTGTTAATGCTTATCAGTTGGGTAAGATAAATAAGCCATAATTATAGCTTTAATGCATAGCATATTGAAAATGCTTCCATTCTGAAATGGTGAGACTGTAACGCATTTGTGTTTGTAACATTGAATTAGATGTCTCAATTAAATTGAAAAGGCAAGTTCTACAGCCAATGACCTTTTCCACTAAGCAGCCCCTTAAATCAATTGAAATCCACAGTACTGCCCTGTAGAGCGGATACATGTATGTGAAACCCAGCTGTTACCGAATGAATGCAATAGAAGCGGTTTATAACTGGGAAACTGCAGTGACAACTTGTGTCCTTCTGTGCCCTCCGTACTTCCGCAGTAACCAGGTAGGTCACGTGTGCGCCAGCCATGCAACGTGCCCAAAAACGAAAGCAACCGCCATTTTGAAACTGGAATGGTGATGTAAGAACCTTGCGTTGAGGGGAAAAAAGACTTGTGTTAGTGTCCGACTCACACTGAGTATGTTACTTTTTGAACCCTGGTGCCTTCAGAGAACTGCACTTCAAAAGTGAACTGGAAGGTCTTCAAGTAGCAGCTGTACTTAAAATTGAGCAAGGTTGGAATAATTGTATAGAGGGGGGCATGATTGGCATACATGCCAATAGACCCGATTCAGGCGGGAGACTACCCTCCTGAATGGCTTTATTTGAATTGTCTCCCGCCTGAAATTGCATTTTCTACAATAGAAGTCAATAGGGAATTTTCATTCTCCCAATTTTTAATTGTAAATCTCCCACGTTTTATCCTAAAATGTTGGCATGTATGGACTGGCATTGTGTTCCGTTGCTTTTGCACCGTAGCTGCTGTTTATACCGGATGCTTAAGTGGCTTCTTTTTACTAAGCAGCGTATCCTACGATTACCGAGCAAAAACAAGAGAAGTGACAGCAGATGCCAATTCAACAGGACTTGACGCCAGCAACAGAACACCGAATAGTACTCCACTGAATGAACAACAATTACTCCCATACCGAAGATCAAAATAATTAATGTGGTGAACTTTTTATTTAAGCAGTTTACAGATTTAGATGCCTTCATTTATTTGATTTATTTTAAAAGTTTTATATAGCGCTGGATTAACCCGTAGGTATCAGAGCGCTTTACATTCATCCTGTAATAGAACAGACAGAAATTGCATTACATAGGAGGCAGGCAGTAAGAAAGCAAACCAAGGATAAAACAAATACAGCAAGAAAAATAAGGTGGTTAACACTGTCCGGTCACCAACTATCCTTGAATGTCAAGAGAGAGGAGTAACCTTGGATATTGAAGACTAGGGGCCCGATTCACAGAATGAACTTAAGACTCAATCCTAAACTTACTACTATTTTGGTATTCACAGAATGCACTTACTACTTTTGGTATTCACAGAAGTTAGGATTTTGTCTTAAGTCTGTCTTAAGTCTGTCTTAAGTCTGTATTAAGTTTGTCTTAAGACAAAATCCTAAATTCTGTGAATACCAAAAGTAGTAAGTTTATTCTGTGAATGCCAAAAGTAGTAAGTGCATTCTGTGAATACCAAAATAGTAGTAAGTTTAGGATTGAGTCTTAAGTTCATTTTGTGAATCGGGCCCCATCTAATTAACAATACTTTCATGAGCAACGTCAACTAACCTAGGGCCCGATTCACAGAATGAACTTAAGACTCAGTCCTAAACTTACTACTATTTTGGTATTCACAGAATGAACTTACAACTTTTGGTATTCACAGAAGTTAGGATTTTGTCTTAAGTCTGTCTTAAGTCTGTCTTAAGTTTGTCTTAAGACAAAATCCTAAATTCTGTGAATACCAAAAGTAGTAAGTTCATTCTGTGAATGCCAAAAGTAGTAAGTGCATTCTGTGAATACCAAAATAGTAGTAAGTTTAGGATTGAGTCTTAAGTTCATTTTGTGAATCGGGCCCCATCTAATTAACAATACTTTCATGAGCAACGTCAACTAACCTAGGGCCCGATTCACAGAATGAACTTAAGACTCAGTCCTAAACTTACTACTATTTTGGTATTCACAGAATGAACTTACAACTTTTGGTATTCACAGAAGTTAGGATTTTGTCTTAAGTCTGTCTTAAGTCTGTCTTAAGTCTGTCTTAAGACAAACTTAAGACAAAATCCTAACTTCTGTGAATACCAAAAGTAGTAAATTCATTCTGTGAATGCCAAAAGTAGTAAGTGCATTCTGTGAATACCAAAATAGTAGTAAGTTTAGGATTGAGTCTTAAGTTAGTTCTGTGAATTGGGCCCATGGAGTTTTTCGGTCCCTTTTGAAACAGGAGAAGGAGGGGTTGCATCTGAATACTCTAGGGAGAGCGTTCCACATCCTGGGAGCATTGCCAGAAAACGATCAGCATTGTGTAGTTTTCTTTTTCAGTTTCAGAGGAATAAGAAGGAGTGAGTTGGAGCTTCTTGGTGTTCTGGATTGACCTGCCCTTACCAGTTTGCTGTTCAGGTAGCTAGAGGCCGGAGAGTGAAGGGTTTTGTGTGTGATGCAGGCCAGAATGTAAATACACCTCCCTTCCATGGGAAGCCAGTTGAGGGAGCTGAGAGCTGGAGTGATGTGTTCAAAACTTTTTACTCCAGAAACGAGTCGAGCGGCCATGCTCAACACTGCCCTTAGAGGGGCTAGTTGAGCTTTAGGAGTCCCTGTTAGGATGGCATTCCCGTAGTTGATTTTAGAGAGCACTAGGGATTGGACTACTGTCTTGAGGTCATCATGGGGAAGAAAAGGTTTACATTTCTTGAGGTGTTTTAGAGACAAAAGAACACTTTTTGCAGAGTTTTTGATGTGGACCTCCATAGATAAGTTCTTCTCAAGGGTGATGCCTGGAGACTTAAGAGAGTCGGATAGGACGATGGGGCAGTTTAACATTTTTATACAGCATTATTTTTAAATAGCGAACTCGAAGTGTGCTCTCATCAATAAAGTTGTTCAGCCATTCACATAAACCAGGAGTCTTCAATATTCAAGTAGATTTATTGAAGAAACAGGATACACAAGTATACATGAGTAGAGGGCTCAAGGTGGTAGCTCCAACTGCCTGTGAAGCAATTCCAATGCCTGACCCAAACATTCTAAACAAGTCTTACACAGACACCACATATCTCCCTCCTTTTTACAAAAATAGAAAACAGTGCACTTAACAAAACAGTGAGAACAGTGAGCAGAATGTTTACTGAACATACCTACTAGGAATCCTCCTAACCCTTGAATTCCTTCTGACATCAGGAAAACTCTGACCAATATTTACAACTGGATTATGAGCAGAATTGATTCTGGCCAAGCGACCAAAATTCCACCACTGACCATTTTCTAATTTTGCACTGTTGCTTTTAATTATGACTATACGTGCACGATCCCTGAATTTTGATTTACCTTTTTGTAGCATCAAAGGATCCTTGGCACGAACAAGATCACCAACAACAAATTTGACTTCTTTTTCAGAAACAGGTATGGCGAGTTTATTACATCTGCAAACACTGGCTTCATCACTACTATTTTTAGCGATGAAAGAATTTCTTGACACATCACATTTATCTATCTATACTACTATTATAAAGAGAGAACTTGCACCTTTTGGCCAGGTAAACTCGGGAACCACAGCACCAATCACAACACCCAATACAGCGTTGGAAAGGGCAGTTGCAGCAGAAGGACATAGGCTATGCAGATGCCCACCATATACATTTAAAATGTAAAAGAACCGTGCCAGCAAAGTAGTCCCTTGTGGGCGTGTCTGCATTGTGCTGTGGGTGTGTGCTGGGGGCGTGACAATCGCTGGGGGCATTCCGTCAGGAGTGTTGTTTTTTCTTCCCAGGTTCTATACATTCCTGCTCCCTTTAAATAGTAATTCAGAGGAGGTCCCATTCTCTTAGAACCACCCCAATCACAGTTATGGGCAAAAATACAACTAAAAGGCCCTGCAAAGCATTATGGGATAAGCTTAGCATAATTTTTAGCTTTCATGAAAGGGTTTCAATGTTTTTGAATTTTACTCATCAGGGACATCTTGGGACGACGAGGTGAACTGCAGCTTGATGTATAATATTTTAAATGCTATTGTATTTGCCTCATCAGGGACATCTAGGGACGGCGAGGTGAACTGCAGCTTGATATATAATATTTTAAATGCTATTGCATTTGCATTATCAGGGACATCTAGGGACATTAGGTGAACTGCAGCTTGATGTGTAATATTTTAAATGCTATTGCATTTGCCTCATCAGGGACATCTAGGGACCATGAGGTGAACTGCAGTTTGATGTATAATATTTTAAATGATATTGCATTTGCCTCTTGGGGACAACTGGGGAGAACGAGGTGAACTGCAGCTCTTTGTAGAATTATTTGGATACTATAATATTCACTTCCCACTGCTAATCTCATCCCATAATGGTTTGCAGGGGCTTAATCTCAAAATCATCACCTCTCTCACTGCTTGCTGGAAGCTAATTTCACTTTTGTGAAATGACTATATGCATTTTAGCATGTAGAAATACTTGTTATTTTACCTTGAATATATGAGGTTTCTGTTTTAATAATTGGAAATCTGATGGAACAAAATATTGCGGATTTATTGTACCAAGTTCGCACCAATTCCGCCCACCCCTACTTTAAATACCCCTGCACCCCATAATCATAACCCACCCTTACTCTATAAAATACCCCAACATCCTTAAACACTAACCCATCTTAACCCTATAAATCTACCCTGTACCCCAAAACCCAAACCTAACCCTAAACTCTAAAAATACCCCTGTGCCCCAAAACCAAAACCTAGTCCTGAACCCTATAAATACCCCTGTACTTCAAAACCCAAACATACCCCTGAACCCTAAAAATACCCCTGTACCCCAAAACCCAAACATACCCCTGAACCCTTAAAAAATACCCCTGCACCCAAAACCCAAACCTAGCCCATAACCCTTAAAATACCCCTGTACCCCAAAACCCAAACCTACCCCTGAACCCTAAAAATACCCATGTACCCCAAAACCCAAACCTAGCCCAGAACCCTAAAATACCCCTGTATCCCAAAACCCAAACCTACCCCTGAACCCTAAAAATCCCCCTATACCCCAAAACCCAAACCTAGCCCTGAACCCAAAAAATACCCCTGTACCCCATAACCCAAAACTATATCTGAACCATTAAAATACCCAAACACCCCAAAACATATACCTCAGTACCCCAAAACATATACCCCTATACCCCTACTTGCCTTATCCAAACATTTTTAAAAAACATGCTTTTACCATTCATGCATTTACAACGAATTTCGTTGTAAATGTATGCGTGGTAAAAGCATATAAAATGTGGAGTCATGGTACTTTCGTAATGAAAGTATGCAGAGTGATGGTATGCGGAAAGAAATTTGCGGAATAATGGGTGTTTACCCTCCCCGTAAGTACATTGATGGCACGGCGGCCAACATCTCCAGCAACATACTCATATTTTTTCACCACCAATTGGAAAAATGCACAGGTCTCTCTCATTGATGCCCAGCACCGACATACACTTTTAGACACACCTCCCACCACAAGTTCTAGAATTGCGAACTTTAGAGATGGGGAGCTACGTTAGAATCTCGGCATCAGCTCAACATCTTGTGATTCCACGCAAATCGCTTTGTCTCCCCGTGCCTACCACAAATCAATGTGTTCTTCTGTAATGTAAATTGTGCTCATGCCATGTTGTCGAGTTCGCGCTATATAATATTGCAAGGAAAATAAAGTAGGGAAACTCGAGTTCACACACTACTGAACGCGCACTCTTAAGTGCATCAGCAGTGCACTGTGAATCGTAGCGTTTCACAGGCCTGTCACAGATAAGAAATGCTATCAAAATGAAATCCTACGAAACAATATACTACTGGCCGGCAGCAATTCATACCTGGACAACGTCCGGACGGGCTGCTAGTACTAATATAATAAAGAGAGAGCCCAAACCTTTGAGGCGGGTAATCTCAGGAACCACAGCACCAATCACAACACCCAATACAGCGTTGGAAAGGGCAGTTGCAGCAGAAGGACATAGGCTATGCTGACGCCCACCATATACATTTAAAAGGTAAAAGAAATGTGCCAGCAAAGTAGTCCCTTGTGGGCGTGTCTGCGTTGTGCTGTGGGCGTGTGCTGGGGGCGTGACAAACGCTGGGGGCATGTGGTACGGTCCGCCCTTCATGCCATGTCTCAAATTGTGTGCTGTGGGCGTGTGCTGGAGGCGTGGGCGTGTGCCGGGGTGCGGGATTACGGAAAAAGAAAGCGAGCGTTGGGCCCAATATTTCATTGTTTTTTCTTCCCAGGTTCTGTACATTCCAGCTCCGGGTGTCCACCCTGCTCCCTTTAAATATCCCTGCACCCCATAATCATAACCCACACTTACTCCCTAAAATACCCCAACACCCTTAAACACTAACCCATCTTAACCCTATAAATATACCCTGTACCCCAAAACCCAAACCTATCCCTAAACCCTAAAAATACCCCTGTACCCCAAAACCCAAACCTAGCCCTGAAACCTATAAATACACCTGTACCTCAAAACCCAAACCTAGCCTTCAACCCTTAAAATACTCCTGTACCCCAAAACCCAAAGCTAGCCCTGAACCCTAACAATACCCCTGTACCCCAAAACCCAAATCTACCCCTGAACCCTAAAATACCCCTGTACCCCAAAACCCAAACCTAGCCTTCAACCCTTAAAATACCCTTGTACCCCAAAACCCAAACCTAACCCTGAACCCTAAAAATACCCCTGTACCCCAAAACCTAAACCTAGCCCTGAACCCTTAAAATACCCCTGTACCCCAAAACCCAAACCTACCCCTGAACCCTAAAAATACCCCTGTACCCCAAAACCTACACCTATCCCTAAACCCTAAAACTACCCCTGTACCCCATAACCCAAAACTATATCTGAACCCTTAAAATCCCCAAACACCCCAAAGCATATACCTCAGTACCCCAAAACATATACCCCTATACCCATACTTACCGTATCCAAACATTTAAAAAAACATGCTTTTACCATTCATGCCTTTACAACGAATTTCGTTGTAAATGTATGCATGGTAAAAGCATATAAAATATAATGCCATGCGTTATAATGGCATTGCGGAGTCATGGTACTTTCGCAATGAAAGTATGCGGAGTGATGGTATGCGGAAAGAAAGTTGCGGAATAATGGGTGTTTACCCTCCCCCGGTAAGTACATTGGTGGCACGGCGGCCCACATCTCCAGCAACATACTCATATTTTTTCAACACCATTTAGAAAAATGCACAGGTCTCTCTCATTGATGGCCAGCACCGACATACAGTTTTAGACACACCTCCCGCCACAAGTTCTAGAATTGCGAACTTTAGAGCTGGGGAGCTACGTTCGAATCTCGGCATCAGCTCAACATCCTGTGATTCCAGGCAAATCGCTTTGTCTCCCCGTGCTTACCACAAATGAATGTGTTCTTCTGTAAAGTAAATTGTGCTCATGCCATGTTGTCGAGTTCGCGCTATATAAAATTGCAAGGAAAAATAAAGTAGGGAAAACCGAGTTCACACACTACTGAACGCGCACTCTTAAGTGCATCAGCAGTGCACTGTGAATCGGAGCGTTTCACAGGCCTGTCACAGATAAGAAATGCTATCAAAACAAAATCATACAAAACAAAATACTACTGGCGGCAGCAATTCATACCCGGACAACGTCGGGACGGGCTGCTAGTTATCTAAATATTTCAATTTCCAAAACGGATTTCGTGTAGATACCACTTTTCTCCCTCTCATCAATTCAAAAGGAACACAACCTGATACAGAGTGAGGAGCGGTCCTATATGCCCATACCACATCTCTGATAGCAGACTCACAAACTGCTTTTGCTTTGATCTCACTCTGAATACATTCGACTAGCACCCTATTGAATCTTTCAACTTTTCTATTTCCCTGAGGAAATACATAGGAGTGCATAAATGTTTGAAGAATCTTGCATGAGTTGTGAAGTAAATTGAACTCCATTATCTGTAAGTATTTCCTCATGTGTGCCTTCTCTGCTGAATACATCCTGAAGAAATTGTATGACAGATTTGGTATTTGGTTCAGAAACACCTCTTACCTCCACCCACCTGGATAAGTGATAAATAAGAACTATGAAATATTTCATACAATTGGGTAGAACATGAAATGGTCCAAGAAAATCAACTACAACCTTTTCCCATACTCTGATGGGAGAAATTGAAGGTTTGGGAGACGGAGAATTTGTAACTATATGTTTGTCACTGTATAAACATTGTGTACAATTATTAACAAGCGCTTCCACATCTCGATCTACAGATGGCCACCAAAAATCACTACGTATTCTGTGCTTGGTAGCAGTCATACCCAAATGACCTGAATGCACAGTTTCTAGAATTCTTTGTCGAAAACAAGATGGATGGTTTAATTTGTCTTCTCTGACTAAAAGTTTGCCTTCAAGAGATAATTCATTTGCAACTTTACAAAATGGTTGCAACTCAGGTTCAATAGATCTTTCCTTAGGCCAACCTTTCACCACAAACTCCACAACCTGTTTAAGTAGTAAGTCACTTTCTAATGCTTTACATCACTCTACCATGTCAGGGCAAATTACAGTGTCATCAATACTAGCAATGATACATTCTTCACTATCTTCATCTGATTCATTTGACTTATCCTCATGCAAAGGATGTCTGGACAAAAAGTTAGCTTTGATATTCTTTCTTCCAGCTATGTATTGTACAGTAACATTTAATTCTAAAAGCTTGGTGGATAACTTAGCTAACCTAGCTGTGGCTTTTTTTTTATTTTGTTACCAGAAAGTATATCAACTAATGGCTTGTGATCGGTCCTCAAACTAAATTTTCTCCCCCACAAGTATGGTCTGAATTTCCCAATTTCCCATACACAAGCAAGCAACTCTTTCTCAATAACTGAGTATCTCAGTTCAACGTCTTTCATTCGTCTTGAGGCAAAACCAATTGTAAGCTCATTGTTGCCTGCCATTTGTGATAACACAGCACCCATGCCATAAGAACTGGCATCTAATGTAACAAATGTATCTCGACCTTCCATGTATGCTTGAAGAGCAGGAGCAGAAAGAATACTTTCTTTAATGCGTTGAAAATGGTCTTGACAAGTGGCTGTCCATTCAAAATCAGAGTTTGTCTTTAAAATACTTCTGAAACATTCAGTGAGACTTGCAAAATTTGTTATAAACTTGGAATAAAATTCACAAAGCCCAATGAACGAACAAAGTTGATCTTTGTCAATTGGGTGAGGAACATTGACAATGCCATCTACAATACTAGGTTTAGGTTTGACACCATCTTTGGAAAGAACATGTCCTAAATACTCAATCTCATTTACTGAAAAAATGCATTTGTCTTCTCTGACTGTTACATGATTGTCTTGTAATACAGTAATAACATTTTCAAGTACATCATTGTGTTCTTCTTTTGAAACCGTGTGTACCAAGATATCATCCTGAAACACAACTACGTTAGAAATGTCCTTAAACATATTGCTCATAGTCATAACTTTCTGAAAAACAGACGCAGCTGACGCCAAACCAAATCACATCCTGCGGAACTGGAATGTACCATCAGGTGTAATGAAAGCAGTGAAATGCCTTGAAGACTCATCCAGTTCCACCTGATGGTACACAGCTCGTAAGTCCAGTTTGGAAAACCATTTGGATTGGCCAACTGCAGTGATAAGATCCTCAATACGGGGTAATGGAAAATTTTCTACCCAAATAGCATTGTTGACAGAGTGCAAGTCAATGCATGAGCGAAGTTCACCATTTTTCTTTTTGGCCAAAACGATCGGAGAAAGCCACAGAGTAGCTTCTACTTTCTCTATAATATCATCTTTTTTCATGTTATTTAACATTGAAGAGAGTTAATTTCTAACACTGTGAGGTACATTGTGTAGCCTATGTTAGATTGGTTGAATACCTTCTTTAATTTCAATTGTGTGGTGCCGCTCACTGACCTGCTCATCTGCTTTCCAAACGAGGAACTGCTTCTCTGCCCACGTCCTAAACCGCATTCCCTGGAGCTGTGGTCGGCTGGTGGGAGCGTTACTGCAATCGGCAGTTCACCATCTCGCTCTCAGCGCGACCCGCCCAGGTAGCAGTGCATTGGTTGCTGTGCCCTGGAGAAGCCGACCGGGGGACTGCGAGGCCCAGAAACCACCGCTGTTTGCAGCCGGCGCCTCTTCCCCCGGCGGCCACGCCCATTGATTGAACGCTTCTACTTAACCTTTCGCGACACCCGCTGCGCGGGTGCCGCTCACTGACCTGCTCATCTGCTTTCCAAACGAGGAACTGCTTCTCTGCCCACGTCCTAAACCGCATTCCCTGGAGCTGTGGTCGGCTGGTGGGAGCGTTACTGCAATCGGCAGTTCACCATCTCGCTCTCAGCGCGACCCGCCCAGGTAGCAGTGCATTGGTTGCTGTGCCCTGGAGAAGCCGACCGGGGGACTGCGAGGCCCAGAAACCACCGCTGTTTGCAGCCGGCGCCTCTTCCCCCGGCGGCCACGCCCATTGATTGAACGCTTCTACTTAACCTTTCGCGACACCCGCTGCGCGGGTGCCGCTCACTGACCTGCTCATCTGCTTTCCAAACGAGGAACTGCTTCTCTGCCCACGTCCTAAACCGCATTCCCTGGAGCTGTGGTCGGCTGGTGGGAGCGTTACTGCAATCGGCAGTTCACCATCTCGCTCTCAGCGCGACCCGCCCAGGTAGCAGTGCATTGGTTGCTGTGCCCTGGAGAAGCCGACCGGGGGACTGCGAGGCCCAGAAACCACCGCTGTTTGCAGCCGGCGCCTCTTCCCCCGGCGGCCACGCCCATTGATTGAACGCTTCTACTTAACCTTTCGCGACACCCGCTGCGCGGGTGCCGCTCACTGACCTGCTCATCTGCTTTCCAAACGAGGAACTGCTTCTCTGCCCACGTCCTAAACCGCATTCCCTGGAGCTGTGGTCGGCTGGTGGGAGCGTTACTGCAATCGGCAGTTCACCATCTCGCTCTCAGCGCGACCCGCCCAGGTAGCAGTGCATTGGTTGCTGTGCCCTGGAGAAGCCGACCGGGGGACTGCGAGGCCCAGAAACCACCGCTGTTTGCAGCCGGCGCCTCTTCCCCCGGCGGCCACGCCCTCATTTCTTCTCTTATATCCAACCAGCCACTAACGCGTAGCGGGTCGCGCGCGGGTCGCAGCCCGGGGCGAAGACCCGGGCAAAGACTGGGCCGTTCTAGGCCGTTACAGGCTGTTAGAGACTGGACTGGGCCACCCCCCTAATATTTATATTTATATTCTCGTTATATGACTCTTCCCTACCTGTATTTATTTACGAGTTTACTTAGACCCATAGTTTAACATCATTAGTAATGGTCCTTACGAGAGGGAACAAAACCAAAGCCCCCAGTGCAGCGAGCAAAATGCTTGGCCCCATGGACGATTTTTTAGCGAAGGCCAACATTCTAATAGATGAAAGCATATCAATAATCGAAGAAAGAGTTTCCCTGGATCTGGCATTCGCAAAAAGATCCTCACTAGGTACCTTGGCGGAAGCCAGATCCCCAGCCCTAGGAGCATCAAATGCAGAGTTGGTGCCGACCAGGGAGAGACGTAGCCTACCGAATACAGTAGACCTGTCAGTCTCTCAACTGGCGGACTCTCAACTTAGCTTTGACCTAGAAAAAACACCAGTATTGATTCCAACAACACCTGTGCAAATTTCTTCTTTAGAAAAAAGGTTAGAGAGGGGCAGGAGGGAGGGAGCGATTAGCAAAAATAGGGTACCCAGAAATCCCAACACACCAGTAAACACGACAACACCATTAATCATTCCACAAACCCAAGATGCTAGGGCGTCACATATCGAGGTATCAGCATCAGTTCATCAGGTAGAGAAGGAACCACCTCTTCTGATAGTCGTTGACCCTCAAACTACTAAACAAAACGAAGTAGACTTGAATATTGAGGTCCAGGAATTAACCATCCCCAGTATAGCCAACGTAGTCAAACACGCATTACTACCTCTAGAACACCGGTTAGCAGTTATAGAATCGCAAATTTCCAAACTACTTAAAAACCTACACCCATCCCTTCCGCCATGTCCTCAAAAACCGGGCGGAAATAATAGTAAAAAATCAAATAACACTAACCAATCAAATGTCAATCCATCTATCCCCAACCCGCAACAAAAGACTCTCCGAATAACTACCCCAAATTTGCCCACAAATAAAGTTGCTACCAATTCGACTACAACAACAAAAACAGCACCAGTTCAAAGTTCTTCTAGTAACTTACAACAGACAAATACCTCAATCACTCCAGCTGTAGCTGCTACCGCTACTATGACCCCGAAGGTACCTACCACCTCAGCTAATAAAACTCCACCAAAAAAATCGAATAAAACAACAACAAAAACCCTACCCCCTCCACCCGTACCGCCAAAAACACCTGTGGTTAGGTCCAGGAGAAACACTGCGGGGAATCTTACTTTTCCAAGACTTCCAGCGGAGTTTCCTCCTGAGGCCTCACCCTACGTGGTGGTTATGGCTGGAGTTCCTGAATTGACAGATCATACCCCAGAACCTGCCTGGTCCTTAAAAAATAAAGCACAGCATTGGCTCCAGACTAATCGCCCAATTCCATCTTCCTGGCGTGGCAGAATCAGATCCGTAGCCCGGGTACCGTGGGTGGGCAATACCAGAAAAACCATCCCTGGGGATTGCATAACAATCACCTTCGAGGACCCTCGTATAGCGGATTATGTTTGTGCCTGGGAAGACATTACCCCAAATGGAGGAATCAAAATTAAGTCACTCTCCTTTTTTTACCCCTTTAGGCAAGTGGACGGATACATACAGGAGCAGGAACCTCCTTGGTCCGTCCCATTTCCTAGGCAGGATGACCAATTAAACACCCGATATCACGGTCCTCCTAGCCTTTATGAGCCAGATTACTCATGGCACACAGTGAGACAGCGCCACCAGGGGGGAAGGTGGGATGACAGAAGACCATACACACAATGGCCCCCACATAGAGAACAACCACGATGGGACCCATGGCATAACATCCCGCTAAATAATAGGTATAGCGGCCTAGATCTGGTCGATTGACCATTATCAGAAATTCCTTCCACTGATATTCACCTACCCTCCTCGTCACAGTCCGCTATCACTTCCCAAGTTATTGGTAATAAAGATCTCGTAACCCCAAAATTAGATCATTGCGACGTCCCTCTACAAATCATAGCATCCTATTGGAACATCGCGGGCCTACGAAATAAAATCAACGATGGCTCTGCGCAGAAGTTCCTAGCTCCAAATCAAATAATTTGTCTCCAGGAGACATGGTCTGTAGAAGCATTACATCTACAAGGCTTCAAAACTTATAACGTCCCAGCGATAACAAGCACTATGGGCAGACCAAAAGGTGGTCTCATGACCTACATTTCCAATTCCCTTCCTCTTAATAAGGTGGCTACACTCTCCCAGGATCCTAACCACCAAATTTTATTACTAACCCTTCCCAACAAGGATACAATAATCTTGGTCAATATATATAACAATCTGTCTGAAGAAAATTTTATAATCCTTCTTACCACCTTAACCGACAAAGTGAAACAAGTCTGTCACCGGAGTTCTGCAAATAAGGCAAGTAATATAATTTGGGGAGGTGACTTTAATCTCCATCCCTGTACAGCCCCTAACTTATTGTGTTGCGGGATTGTGGACGAATTTAACGTCCCACTAGCCCATCTCGCTCACACTAAACTAGGAAATATAATTAACATCGCCTTATCACATCTGGATCTTCAGATTGTCAACTACCCAAAAGCAGACCCTAATGAATTTGTTCCGACCTATGTGGGTAGAGGACACAAGACCCATAAATTGGAGATGGCGACCACTCTTAATCAGAATAGGATCCAGGTTGGGAAACGTAATGGACTAACTATTAAATGGGCCAAAATTAACCCAACTGATATAATGAAAAAATTAATAACTCGGTCCTACCCAAATATACTGAAATGCCTGGATCTCGCAACTAGTAACAAGGAAGTCCTTAGAAATTTTAATTTAATATTAGACGTCATAAAGGACTTACTCACTTCAAAATCTAAACTAAACCGTGTTACTAAACCAAAGTGGTTTAACCATAATTGCACAGCGGCCCTATCAAAGTTAAAAACTGCACTTAAAAACAACCCACGTGATGCGGCCCAGATCCAGCTCTTGAGGCGCCAATACACAGGGGAAAGAAAGTTGAGAATGGCCCAACTCAAACAAAAATTATGGGATGATCTCCATCAAGGCGCCGTTTCAAAAAATAGTGAACTATTCTGGCGCACACTTAGAACCCCATACCTCACAGAAAAGGATACCCCTAAAATAGAAGTCGCTATCGACGAAAACACATGGGTCTCCCACTTCGAGGAAATTTTTAAAAATACCCTACCAACAGAATCCCCACCCCCCAATGTGAATTACCCTATCCTGGTTCCCTTTGATATTTCAGACCTCATTGATGCCCTGCAGAGCAGTAAATCAGGCAAGGCCCCAGGACCCGATGGGGTCCCGGTGGACCTTTTTAAAAGTAATCAAGATCTATGGGCCCCCATTTTAACCCGAGTATGTACAGCTGCAGCGAGTGAGGGAATTCTAACCTCTTGGACAAAGTCCATAATGGTCCCCATCTTTAAAAAGGGGGACCGGCAAGACGTAAAATGCTACCGGCCCATCTCACTGCTGGACTCGCTCGGAAAAGTAGTGGGGAGAGTGATACTCGAGCGTCTCCAGCAGTGGACTGAGGATCGGGGCATTATCTCAGACATCCAATTCGGCTTCCGAGAAGGTTTTGGTACTTTAGAGCAGGTCCTCAACCTCACCCTAATAATGGGGAAATATACACAGGCCACTCCCACTAAAATATACATGGTCTTTGTAGACCTTTCCGCAGCTTTTGACTGCGTGTCACATATAAAGCTGTGGAAGGTCTTAGCTCAACTGGGAGTAGATCCACCCCTGTTAGATTTTCTCAGAGAGCTTTACACCGGGGCTACAGCCAGAGTACGCTTCGGTGTGAATGGAGAGCTGACGTCCCCGTTTAGTGTAGGACGTGGTGTCAGGCAGGGATGTGTCCTGGCCCCCTTCCTCTTCTCCCTCTACACTAACGGTTTGGAGGGGGAGATGTTGAGAGGGGCTCAGGACCTCCCACGCATAAATCGCCGCCTGATCCCCGCCCTGCTCTACGCGGACGACGCGGTTATTTTAGCACGAACCCCCAGAGAACTCCAGAAAGCAGTGAGCAGATACACGTCCTTTATGGGTAACATAGATTTAAAGGTGAACGTAAAAAAAACGTTCGTCATGACAGTTGGCAGAGGTCAAAAAAAGACATATCCTATCTTGCTGAACAACCAAAAGTTAGAATGTACCCCCCAGTATCCCTATTTGGGGGTCATGGTAGACGACCAACTTAGCTGGAAGCAAGCAGTAAACACTAGGGCACTTCTATTTAGGAGATCAATTGCTGCAGTGATATCTTTCTCTCAGAGATTAGGCAAAAGACCACCAGTAGAGCTTCTCAAGATCTACAAAGCCAAATGCCAGGCAATTGCAACATATGGTGCAGGTGTTTGGGGGTATACAGATATCAACCCCATTCAGAAGGTGGAAAACACCTTCTTAAGATTCTTGTTAGCCACCCCCAAAGGTACCTCAACTTACGCAATGCACCTAGAACTAGCTATTCCTCACCTGGAGGATTTAATCAAAATAGAACCCCTGATGTTGTGGCGCCGAATCTGGACGTCAAATAAAAATGCCTTGTCACAAACTATCATCGCAGATTCAATGAGTATGGATAACTCTGCAAAAATAAAGTGGCTTTTATATGTCAGGAATTTTTTTAATGATCTAGGCCTTGAGAATTATTATTTAGATCCGGCTTCTATCACAGACATTTCAAAAAAAGATCTTAAACAGAAAGCACTAAGTCACCTTGAACTGTTAAGACTTGCATCCAATTCCACAAAAACGGCAGTGATCCACGCAAATATGACCCAAGTAGCCTTTGTCATTCACCCGTACCTTGAATTGCAGTTATCAACCTACGAGAGAATGCTAATTACGAGATTTAGGCTAAACATCTTTTTTAGAATGGTCACCTTCCCGTCACAAAACTGTTGGGACGCTATACTGCCGCCTTGCCCCTGTGACGGCTCATCAGTGCAGTCGAATTTGCATGTGATCCTGCTTTGTAAATATCACCAAGCCCACAGAAAGACCTGGCTTTTACCGATACTTAAATCGTGGGGATTGAGACAGTGTAGACCTGCTCTCTTAAGATTGCAAATGCTGGAGACAGTGAATGTCTGTTATTTTGTTAGCAGTTTCCTAAAGTGCATTATGAAACATAGGAAAAACCTTTAAAAACTATGTCATATCTATCATAACCGGCACCTTGCACTTTCTGAATAATTCTTCCTTTTTAACTATGAAATGAATTTTACCTGAAATGTCTGTAATATGTGTATTTTTATAATGTATGTTATTCTGTGTTCTTTTATGGGTTTTTTCCACTGTGAACAAACCGAATAAAGAAGATTTATTATTATTATATAATATCATCTTTTTTCATGTTATTTAACATTGAAGAGAGTTAATTTCTAACACTGTGAGGTACATTGTGTAGCCTATGTTAGATTGGTTGAATACCTTCTTTAATTTCAATTGTGTGGTGAAAACTTTTAATCAAACCAATTTTGTTTGAGAATACATTTTAAAAATGTTCTTTTCAAGCTGTGTGGTCAGATACTGAAATGGTAAGAGAAACAGGTTTTTTGTGACCAGATTTGATGATCATTCCAATTTCTGCTTGATGCCACCAACCCAAAACATTGATACCTTTGAATGCCACATAAACCTTACCGTGAATGGTCTTAGTTTCAAAAGTAATATTGGCACTAAAATACCCAGCTAAATCAATTCTGCTGCCTTCAAATGCTGTGGTGACAACACCAAGGGGCAATAATACTTTATGAGCCCAACTTTGTTTATACTTGTCAATAGATATGATGATAGTTCTAGCCCCAGAATCTATAAGTAGTGCAATGTAGATATTGTCAATAAAAATCTGAACCAAGGGATCTGAAATTGTGTTATTGCAATGTACGTTGTTAATATCAATACAATCTACAGCTATCATCAATTCTTCAAGTTTGTTTTCTACAACATTAGTATCAACATCAGAGTCTTGAACAAATCTAACAGGGTGACGTTTGCCTCCTCTGCAAACATTGCCAAAATGACCATTTTTCTTGCATTTCCAGCACTCTTGTGCTGCAGCTGTACAATTTTTAAAACTTGAGACATGAGAATTCGAACCACACCTAAAACATTGTATCCTACCACGACCAAAATATGTACCTCTGAAACCTCTGAAGTTAGAAAAAGAACCTCTGGGTTTGATTGCTAAATTATCAGTTGTGTGTTGAGGTTTTTGTAGAAAGCGCACCCAATGTGGTTGTAGGTGAAGGTTGAGTTTGTAATATTTTAGAATCACTTTCAGAAGGTTCAATGCTTTTCGCTATATCAATATCAATAGCTTCATCCAATGAGGGATTCTTACAAGATAAAAGTTTTTGTTGGCTTTTCTTTGAGTAACATCTAGACACAAGTTGATCTCTAATTAGTTGTGAAGTAAAGTGATCAAAATCACTATAACTAGCCAAAACCTTTAATGCTGTAATGTAAGTTTCAATAGATTAATTTGGACCTTGGATGCAAGTAAAAAAATTGTGATGGTGAACTACTAAATTGACTTTTCCCTCATAATAAAAAGTATGTTTTTTAACTGCAAGTTGATATTCATCAAGATCACCTAAATCTTGACCCAAATAAACAGGTAAGTGGTCAAAACCGTTTTGCCCATCAGCACCCAAATCTATACTACTTTTATAAAGAGAGAACAGACACCTTTTGGCAAGGTAAACTCGGGAACTACAGCGCCAATCCACACACCCAATACAGCGTTGGAAAGGGCAGTTGCAGCAGAAGGACATAGGCTATGCAGATGCCCACCATATACATTTGAAAGGTAAAAGAACCGTGCCAGCAAAGTAGTCCCTTGTGGGCGTGTCAGCATTGTGCTGTGGGTGTGTGCTGGGGGCGTGACAAAGGCTGGGGGCATTCCGTCAAGAGTGTTGTTTTTTCTTCCCAGGTTCTATACATTCCTGCTCCCTTTAAATAGTAATTCAGTGGATGTCCCATTCTCTTAGAACCACCCCAAGCACAGTTATGGGCAAAAATACAACTAAAAGGCCCTGCAAAGCATTATGGGATAAGATTAGCATAATTTTTAGCATTCATGAAAGGGTTTCTATGTTTTTGAATTTTACTCATCAGGGACATCTTGAGACGACGAGGTGAACTGCAGCTTGATGTATAATATTTTAAATGCTATTGCATTTGCCTCATCAGGGACATCTAGGGACGGTGAGATGAACTGCAGCTTGATGTATAATATTTTAAATGCTTATTGCATTTGCCTCATCAGGGACATCTAGGGACGACGAGGTGAACTGCAGCTTGATGTATAATATTTTAAATGCTATTGCATTTGCCTCATCAGGGACATCTAGGGACCACAAGATGAACTGCAGCTTGATGTATAATATTTTAAATGCTATTGCATTTGCCTCATCAGGGACAACTAGGGACGACAAGGTGAACTGCAGCTCTTTGTAGAATTATTTGGATACTATAATATTCACTTCCCACTGCTAGTCTCGTCCCATAATGCTTTGCAGGGGTTGATCTCAAAAGCCATCACCTCTCTCACTGCTTGCTGGAAGCTAATTTCACTTTTGTGAAATGACTATATGCATTTTAGCATGTAGAAATACTTGTTATTTTACCTTGAATATATGAGGTTTCTGTTTTAATAATTGGAAATCTGACGGAACGAAATATTGCAGATTTATTGTACCAAGTTTGCGCCAATTCCGCCCACCCCTACTTTAAATACCCCTGCACCCCATAATCATAACCCACCCTTACTCTATAAAATACCCCAACACCCTTAAACACTAACCCATCCTAACCCTATAAATATACCCTGTACCCCAAAGCCCAAACCTATCCCTAAACCCTATCAATACCCCTGTACCTCAAAACCCAAACCTACCCCTGAACCCTAAAAATACCCCCGTACCCCCAAACCCAAACCTACCCCTTAACCCTAAAATACCACTGTACCCCAAAACCCAAACCTAGCCCATAACCCTTAAAATACCCCTGTACTCCAAAACCCAAACCTACCCCTGAACCCTAAAAATACCCATGTACCCCAAAACCCAAACCTAGCCCAGAACCCTAAAATACCCCTGTATCCCAAAACCCAAACCTAGCCCTGAGCCCTAGAAAACCCCTGTACCCCAAAACCCAAACCTAGCCCTGAACCCTTAAAATACCCCTGTACCCCAAAACCCAAACCTACCCCTGAACCCTAAAAATACCCCTATACCCCAAAACCCAAACCTAGCCCTGAACCCTAAAAATACCCCTGTACCCCAGAACCCAAAACTATATCTGAACCCTTAAAATACCCAAACACCCCAAAACATGTACCTCAGTACCCCAAAACATATACCCTTATACCAATACTTGCATTATCCAAACATTTAAAAAAACATGCTTTTATCATTCATGCATTTACAACAAATTTCGTTGTAAATGTATGCGTGGTAAAAGCATATAAAATGTAATGCCACGCGTTATAATGGCATTGCGGAGTCATGGTACTTTCGTAATGAAAGTATGCGGAGTGATGGTATGCGGAAAGAAAGATGCGGAATAATGGGTGTTTACCCTCCCCCGTAAGTACATTGGTGGCAGGGCGGCCCACATCTCCAGCAACTTACTCATATTTTTTCACCACCAATTGGAAAAATGCACAGGTCTCTCTCATTGATGACAACAGTCCTAGTTCTCATGGCAATATTTATTTGCTGCATTGTAAACATCTATGGTCAACATTCGTAATCCAAGGGATCTCTTTAGTCTTAAGAAAATCCTAAGATGATTCAATCTATTGCCTCTTTAAAACAACAACCTCTCTGATTGAAACAAACAGGACAGCACAGACAAAAAATGTGTGAAAAAGCGAGATGGCACCTCACGGGCGCACCACCAATGGGACCCCTGGTTGGTACTCACCAGGATGGCCCTGTTCTCATCATCGGTGCCATCAAGCTAAAACCAAAAACGTGTCTCGAACCTCAAAAATAAAAAGACAGTGAATGGTGCAGTGGACACAACTTATATGTGACAAAACTGACAACATTTAACATATA
The DNA here is from genome assembly GCF_964263255.1 of Lissotriton vulgaris. NCBI lineage: Eukaryota > Metazoa > Chordata > Amphibia > Caudata > Salamandridae > Lissotriton > Lissotriton vulgaris. The sequence continues at coordinate 386,682 of NW_028240919.1, read as the reverse complement.
GGTCACTGAGCAACTGGGACCATAAACTTTACTTTCATTCCCTTCTCTGTTGCAAAACAGTGAACACACATATACTAAAAAAGAAGAGAGTAAATACTACCTATCGATTCACTCTCTACTTACAGCCGACATGTTTCATTGCCTTGGTTTCTATCAGGCAATTTCTTCAGGGCAATACACTTTAAATGCTACTGCAAGAGACACTGAAGCTTGGGTGCCTGCATGCAGTTTTGCCTCTCATACCAGTGATGAAAGTATGCTAAAAACGGAGTCCAGCCCCCTTAGGTGAGCATGGTCCTTACTCCCCGTTCGAGAAAGTTACGGTGACAGAGTAGCGGTCGGCGTCCTCTCAACCCTCGAGGACGCCGACCGCTACTCTGTCACCGTAACTTTCTCGAACGGGGAGTAAGGACCATGCTCACCTAAGGGGGCTGGACTCCGTTTTTAGCATACTTTCATCACTGGTATGAGAGGCAAAACTGCATGCAGGCACCCAAGCTTCAGTGTCTCTTGCAGTGGCATTTAAAGTGTATTGCCCTGAAGAAATTGCCTGATAGAAACCAAGGCAATGAAACATGTCGGCTGTAAGTAGAGAGTGAATCGATAGGTAGTATTTACTCTCTTCTTTTTTAGTATATGTGTGTTCACTGTTTTGCAACAGAGAAGGGAATGAAAGTAAAGTTTATGGTCCCAGTTGCTCAGTGACCTATATGTTAAATGTTGTCAGTTTTGTCACATATAAGTTGTGTCCACTGCACCATTCACTGTCTTTTTATTTCTGAGGTTCGAGACACGTTTTTGGTTTTAGCTTGATGGCACCGATGATGAGAACAGGGCCATCCTGGTGAGTACCAACCAGGGGTCCCATTGGTGGTGCGCCCGTGAGGTGCCATCTCGCTTTTTCATACATTTTTTGTCTGTGCTGTCCTGTTTGTTTCAATCAGAGAGGTTGTTGTTTTAAAGAGGCAATAGATTGAATCATCTTAGGATTTTCTTAAGACTAAAGAGATCCCTTGGATTACGAATGTTGACCATAGATGTTTACAATGCAGCAAATAAATATTGCCATGAGAACTAGGACTGTTGTTGTTTATTAGCTTTCAGAGTGGAGGGCGTCCTAGTTCGGTTTGTCTTTCCCTCTAGACTCCTATTTTTGTAGTGCTCTCTCATTGATGCCCAGCACCGACATACACTTTTAGACACACCTCCCACCACAAGTTCTAGAATTACGAACTTTAGAGATGGGGGGCTACGTTCGAATCTCGGCATCAGCTCAACATCCTGTGATTCCAGACAAATCGCTTTGTCTCCCCGTGCCTACCACAAATGAATGTGTTCTTCTGTAATGTAAATTGTGCTCATGCCATGTTGTCGAGTTCGCGCTATATAATATTGCAAGGAAAATAAAGTAGGGAAACTCGAGTTCACACACTACTGAACGCGCACTCTTAAGTGCATCGGCAGTGCACTGTGAATCGGAGCATTTCACAGGCCTGTCACAGATAAGAAATGCTATCAAAACGAAATCCTACGAAACAATATACTACTGGCCGGCAGCAATTCATACCCGGACAACGTCGGGACGGGCTGCTAGTATTAATATAAAAGGCTACGTTTTATTTCTGGTTTGAATTTTAAACCATCAACGGCACCAATATATGCTTCAAAAGATATGAACCAAAGACGCCATTTTAATGGTGGTTCTCCAGGATTCTGTAGGAACAAAGCGGGAGGAGTAACGGATTGCATAATGTAACCAGAAAAGCATGCAAATTGAATTGGAAAACACAACAGCAATGTAGTCAATAAAATAAAGCACCAGAACCTGAAAAAAAATATTAGTTAAACAATAAACATACATTTTGATACAGGAGTAGGCAAAAAAATAATTTAGTATCAACACATCAAAAAAAATATGAAAACCGGATATTGCGATTCTCAATTAGCGATTAATAGCGAATCGCAATTGAGAAATCGCATAACGGTATTCATGATGGTTAGCGATTAAAAAAAGCGATTCGCACGCGGCCGCAAATACCGTTTGCGATTATCGAAAATCGCATAAAAATCGCTATTTCCGGCAACATCCGTTCCGGATTAGCGATATCGCAAATGGCGAGATCGCGAATTGCGAGATCGCTAATTGAGAGATCGCAAAAAGCAGGATCGCAAAATCGCGAGATCGGGAAAACGGGAAGTCGCATTTCGAGCACAGTGATGACATCACAACCAGGAAGCAGCCAGTTCCCACTCCCATTCACCACAGTGAGGCAGACCTCGAGGCTGCCACATAGACAGCTCCTGCAATTCAGCTTGGATCACAACTTACAAACTACACTGCAGCTATGTCTGAGGAGGCAGTACCTGGGCCCAGCAACATCACAGGGCGCAAGAGAAAGCTCAAGTTTTCGGAGCAGGAGCTTGAGCACTTAATAGAAGGGGTGGTGGAGAACCACGCAAAACTGTTTGGTAAGGACTCTAGAAAGGTGCCCGAGCAGGAAAAGCGCAGGATCTGGGTGGCCATAGCGGCCGCTGTGAACTCAGTGGGCGTGGCCGACAGGTCACTGGACGAACTCAAAAAACTGTGGTACGACCTCCGAGGTCGTGTCAAAGAGAAGGTAGCTGAGAGGCTTGGAGAGTCCCTGGGCACTGGAGGGGGAGGACCTACAGTCCCTCCAAACACCCCCTTGGAGGATCAAGTGGAGAACATGCTGGAGGCTGAGGCGTGTGTTGGATTCACCCGTCTGGACTCATCCCGCCCTACCCAAGAGAGCCAAGGTAAGTGGCATGCGACTGCGACCCTGTCCCCTATGAATGGCCATGACCACATAGCCTCCCATATTGTACCATAGTCATGCAATTGGTGCACATCAGGTCATGCCCTAAAGCATTGTGGGACATGTAGTGTGGCCACAATGTAGAAGTACCCCAACGCAGCCAGATTCAAAATAATGCAAAGCCATAGGCAGTCAGGGAATGTCACCCAGCATGCATGTAGCAACTGCACGTGGGACAGATACTTGCAACTAATGAACGTCCACTTCCCCTCACAGGTGGCGCAGACAGCAGCGACAGCGAGAGGCTGCAAATAGACGAGGATGTACAGGAAGACGAGGAGGTGCCCTTACATACACAGCCTCCAGCCCCTGCCGCACCAGCATTGCCTGCAGCCAGGCCCAACACCAGTGTGCCACCAGCCCCTGCCGCACCAGCATTGCCTGCAGCCAGGCCAAACACCAGTGGGCCACCAGCCCCTGCCGCACCAGCATTGCCAAGCTTCACACCACCAGCAGCTGGCGCTACAACACCAGGTCCCGCGACAGCGGGGACACAGCGGCCACCCACTGTGTCAGGCCAGCAGAGCAGGCGTGGCAGGGCTCGCCTGCTGACCAATGCAGCTAGCACCAGGAGGGGGAATGGACAGCGGCTGCCCAGCCTGAGCGTGGAGCGTCGCATGCTCCGGATACATCAGCTGCAGGCACGCCGGCAAGGGGCCATTCAGCTCCAGCTATACAACATTGACCGCAATGTGGCAGGTGTGGGGGACCGGATGGACCGCATGACGGCAGCCATGGCAAGTGTGGGGGAGGGAATGGCCCGCATGACTGCAGCCATGGAGGCCAACACAGCTGCAACTCTTTCCCTGCGGAACACGAGCCGCCGCCGCCACCGTCAGCTACTGACCCGGCTGACGGCTTACACCCGTTCGAACTACATAATAGTCAATGCCACCTCGCAGCTATTGCGCCGGTCCCTGGCGCAGCAGCAGCAGCTCATCCAGTGCTGCAAGGATGTGACCAGGGTACTTGAGCACCTGACCACTGCCGTGACAGCACTGCAGCCTGCTCTACCTGCCAGTGTTGGGGATGATGATGGCAGTGAGGGGACATCTAGTGTCAGCAGCCACTCTGCCACACAGGTGGGGGCACTGAGACGCTGCACCAGGCCCACTGCAGCAACACGTGCCTTGGATGAGGAGGAGCCGGAGAGGCGGCTGGGTGCTTCGCGCCGTAGGCGCACATGACTGAATAGGACCTGTACAGGCACAGGCTGAACTTAAGCCTGCCCTGTGGTATGGACGCAGCAGTATGCAGAAATACTGTTTGCTATGGCAGAATGGAAACTCGTACCATTATTGTGATTGAAACAATTATATTTAATTTAGCATCACACATTGGCGTGTCATTATTAAATTTTGCATGCAATTGTGATTTGGGGGGTGAGGGGAGAGGGTGCACTAGAAACTGTTCAGTGTGATGTAGTTCCGGCATCTGTGGCCTTCAGCTGGGTTCTCCCCGCGTGCATGGTGTGCATGTGCAGGTGGCCGGTCGTCCCCTTCTGATTCACTGCCAGAGATGTCGACAGGTATCCGGCGCTTGGTAGCAATGTTATGTAGTATTGCGCAGACAGCCACAATGCGGCAGCACACTTCAGGACTGTAATACATGGCCCCACCTGTCTTGTGCAGTATGCAGAACCTGCTCTTGAGCAGTCCAAAAGTCCTTTCTATGCAATGTCTTGTCCGTATGTGTGCAACATTGTAGCGCCGTTGCTATGGTGTAGCAGGGTTGAGGTATGGGGTGAGGAGGTATTCACGGAGGGCGTAGCCACTGTCACCTGAATGAGAGGAGCAGAGGGTGAGTGCCTGTGCTGCGCTGCTACTTCATAGCAATGTGACATTGTCGACAAAGTGTACTTACCAAGTAGGTGTCCTTCCCCGAAGTCTCCCCTGGCCAGTCGTGTGTGGAGGCCGCTGTGCCGGAATATGAAGGAGTCATGGGTACTCCCTGGGTACTGGGCCACAAATTCAGTGATGTATGGCTTAGCATTGCAGACCATCTGTATGTTGAGGGAGTGGTATGACTTGCGATTGCGGAACATATACTCCGTGGCATCTGGTGGGCAGATGGCGATGTGGGTACAGTCTATGCATCCGAGTACATGTGGAAAATGGGCTACATCGTAGAATTGTAGTTTGGTCAAGACCAAATCCTGTTGGCTGGTGGGAAATTTGATGTGTCGGTGTAGCTGGGTAAGCATAGCGTCAACAAAAGTCTTGAGGCAGCGTGACATGGTGGGCTGGGAGATCCCCCCAGCATCCGCTACTATCCCCTGGAAGCTCCCGGAGGCCAGGAGGTGCAGGCTACACAATACCTGAACATGTGTAGGCACCGCATTGGTACGCCTTGTTGGGTGCTGCATCAGGGGGTCAAGGTCCTGTATTAGCTGGATTATCATTTCACCATTCAGCCTGTATTTTGCATATATCTGCTCTCTGGTTTGGCCCAGCAAGGTGACCCGCTGGCGGAATATCCTGTCCTGGATCCTGCGTCTCCTCCGTGCTGCTCGCTGTAGCCTTCGCCGCCTGACCACCATGTACATTCCTAGCATTGTGGGACTCCTGATAGTGCTGCTGATTGTCCTTATGTGTGATTGGTCAGGCCTGCACCTGTTACTGATAGGCCAACGTTTTTTCAAAAAAAAAATTTGTATGGCTTTTATGGTTACCACCTGCTTTGAGTTGTCCTTAATTTGCGCCGCGCAAACTGCGTTTTTTGGGTTTTTCGCTATTTGCGATTTTTCATGATTACCGATTGCGATTGTATAGCGATTTTGCAAATTATTTCGCCGAATCCGTGGTTTGTCGCATTTTCCGATTCGCTAATGCTCTCCTACCGGGATTCTGCGAATCTATTTGCGATTTCGCTGTTCTGTGTTTGCGATTTCGCAATTTTCATGGTGAATGCCGATTACGGAAACTGCGCCCGCAATTGCATTTTCGCAGCTATTGCGGGCGCAATTTTGCTTCATGAATCAGGTGGATAGCGTGCTAATCTCTGAGGAAGAAAAATGGCATGAGAAACCAGCAGGTGGCGCTGTGACACAATGAGCAGGATAAGAAATACAGAGGAGTTCTTGTTGCAGAGCAGTTCCTTTGTAGAAAGAGTAGAAGCAATCTATGATTAAAGCCTTGAAAGAACCGATTAAGTGGTTGTCATGAAGAAGCAGAAGGTAAAATGATTAAAAGCTTAGATGTTTGAATTCAACTTTGTTTCATTTAAAGAAATGTCAGTTTAGAAAGCACTGAGTGAAGAATTCAATGACGATTAGTAGCTTGTAAACTTTGAAATTATATAATGGAGAAAGTAGTGTTTGAAATTAAACTGTAGAAGGCTGTGTACTTAGATATAACACAGAGCTGGTAACCGTGTCCTTTAAACATGAGGCGAAGACACTGGGGGGCAGATTTATGATGCCCTTGCGCCGCAATTGCGTCACTGTATTTGACGCAACTGCGGCGCAAACAATGCACCCTATTTACATTGTGACGCATCTAGGCGATGCATCACGTTGTAAAGCCCTGTGCCATTAGGAAGCGTTCCTGCGCAGGGGGGGCGTTCCTGCGCAGGAACGCCTCCTGAAAGTGGCTGAGTGAAATCTATGAGATTTCACTCAGTCACTTTCTGGCCAATGCTGCGTCAAAACCCTGCGCCTGCTTGAAGCAGGCGTAGGTCTTGATGCAGCATTGTGTAGATGCGGCACCCCCGAGCCTTGCTGGAGCTGCGTCGTGCTTGCGACGCAACTCCAGCAATGCGCCACATTTCTGGCACAGATGCGTCACGCATCTGTGCCGTATTTGCACCATGGTGCGCCGCATTATAAATGCGGCGCACCATGGGTGGCGTAGCTGTGGCGCACGTTAACTGGCGCATCCCTCGGGATGCGCCAGTTAACATAAATCTGCCCCTTTATATTTAACTGTTGTTGGCTTTGACGTATAATTGCAGAGTTTATTTACAGTCTGTGGAATGCTTAACACATGGCTGAACGCGCTTGAACACACGCGCTGTATATAGACATAAAAAGATTTCCTTTCACGCTTGACTGTAAAAAATATGAGTAAAATTCTTGAACTTAGCGAATAAGAGTTGCTGGAAATAGGGTTTAAAGTATTGACAGAAGCTGTATTTATTACCATAATAAGTGAAAACACTAAGCATTTAAAATGTCAGTTTAAAAAATAAACGTTTGAAGATAAAGGTAGCTTAAGCTGGAGGCCATGTTTATTTTCTGATTTCACGTTCTAATTTGCTTAATGGAAAAACATTGCATGGAGTCAAGTTTATTTTGAAACAAAGATGAAGCTGCTTCACGCTTGGCTGCACGAGCTGGTAAAAGCTTTCCCTTCACGCTTGGTTGAGCGCACTGAAGAGAATGGGGACCCAGGGGGACCTTGTCGTGAGCCGGTGTCCCCCTGGGGTGATTCGCGCGGTGGAACAATCCACCCAGCGCGATAGGTCCTCGGCAGGAAGGGGGACGGGATTAGTGTGAGGCTATTTGGGGAGGCGCTTGGGCGGGAACGCTTCACTCTGAGGAGGTTCGTGGTGGCCAACGTTTGATTGACATTGGCTTTTACCTCAGAGTTGAAACGTTCCTGTCTTGTTGTCATGGCGTCATGGCCGAAAGTGACATTGTTAGGGACGCAATCTGCGTCCTTTGTGAGGTGGGTTGGTTTTGGCAGCAGGCGTTACACTACCGAAGCGTGTGGCGGCTTTCGGTGTATCGGAGCGGCCGTGTGACGCTGCTTCCTCATCGCTGCTCTTCCTCGTCTGCGGTAGAGGAGAGGCGGTTGGAGGCGGTCTCTGCTCCTCGTTTGGGGCGGGCAAGAAGGCGAGACGCAAACAGGGGAGGTGCTGCCTCCAGAAGTCTGACGGTTTCCCTCACTCGAGGTAGTGGTGGCTGGCGGCCTATGGGGGTGATATAATTTTTTCTAATGAAGCAGCAACTAATTTTACAGAGAAAAGGCATGTTTGGGCATTTCTGTGCCTTGGAAAAAATACACAGGCTGGCAATAAAAACTTACCATTAATTAATACAGCCTCTCCAGTACTATCAGAAAGACGCTCTGCAGCACTGGTTGATTATTCTAGCGACAGTGGAGAAGAGGAGGAGGGTTTTCATGAAGTACCATCTGTTTGTATTCAGAGTCATGTTTCCCAAAATGCGCAGACTGTTAAAGACGCATTGGGAAGGTCTGTTTTAGATTTTGTGCTGACCCATAGGCTAATGTGCTTAATCAAAATTAGCCTAACTCTGGTTATATTGATATATCAGAGGCATTTCTGGATGAAGATGTCACTGAGATGGTAAATGATGATGATGAATGGCCACCCATTGAGCATGATCATTCACAGTTAGTTCAGCTTGGTAATTCGTCAGACATTGTTTCTATTTTTCCGGAATCTCGCCCCCCTCCTTTTCATCCTCAGGTTTCATTTGAATCAGTGTTTGGACCACAAAGTGGACAGTGGATTTGGGTTGCGCATTCCGCTCCTTCATCGTCCGAGGTTGGAGGATGCATCCAAGATTCTGGTGTTGGTAAGTTTTCAGCGGCTTCTGGCAGGAGTGGCGAGAAGTCTACATCTCATACAGTCTCACAGGCAACGTCAAGTTTATCCAGAATTACAAGGGCGAAGTAGGTTGCGGCTTTTGGTAAGGTATCATCTTCACAAGACGGATCAGGTACGGGTTTAGGTATTGCGGCCGGGATCTCTGAGCGGAGGCCTGTGACCTTTTGGCCAACTTATGACGGTGGGGTAGGGGATGGTGAAATGCCAGGTACTAGTAATGATGTTCTTGATTTATCGCACAATCATTGTGATCAAGGGACTGTGGAGGACAATGCAAATGAAGGGGATTTTTATGGAGGATTTGAATGGCAATGCAAATTGTTTGGGATATGATCATGTTTTGTCAAAAGGGGGTCCGGGGACAATCAATTCTTCTAGTCTGTTACAAAATTCAAGAGCGGACAATGTGACAGATCAAGAATGACGTAGCGGACATCGTCGTCGCGATGATCCTCAGGAATTTCAAAAGCGTGCTGCTCAGTTAACGACAGGTAACCCTAATTGGTGGGCTGCTTGGTCACAACCTTTGACGGGCAAGCATAATGCTGTTTCAGTGGGTGTTGGTAATTTGCATGTTAATCAGCATTTAGATATGGAAAAAAGTGGGGGTATAGTGAATGTAACTGATCAGACACCTTTTTTCTAGTAACATTACAGGGTCTAACAAAACTTTGAATCAAGACAAACATATTTCAGAGGTGGCCAATTCCAGTTCTGGGCAGGTTTCAGGTACTATTAACATCCATAAAAAGCTTCCTTACATGGGTTTAGCTATGCCTTTGGGGATGCATCTTTCTGAAAAAAACAAATCAAAAGATTTGGCAACATGAATTTGTTGACGTTTTCAAACTCCTTCATAGAGACATTCAAGCCAGGGAGGGGTCCAAAGAAGAAGAATGGGAACGCTCTAGAAGAATATTGAGAATTGGACCGCTGCATTTTTAATATATGCAAGCGTGTAGTGTGAGAGACACCAAGACAGGGCAGTAGCCATGTTTAAAAACATGGATATAATTCGTAGAGCACATTTACAATTTGGTGGCTACGCATGGTTCAATTATGATGAAGAATTTAGAGCTAGAGTCAGTATTTTTAATGACAAACCTTTGGGTGAGGTGGATCAGGAGCTTTGGTTGTAGTGGATGTCCTCTACTCAGCCACCTGCGACGATACATACTGCAACTGGTCTGCCAATAATGTATTGGCCCTTTCTGCCTCGTCCCCCCCCAAATTGGGGCGGGTGCTTTCGGTAGAGGACAACTGCCTACAGCAGGCGCCTGTTGGAATTTTAACCGAGGCGTATGCACCAGGCAATTTTGCAGATTCAAGCATGAATGTTCCCAATGTGGAGGGAAGCATGCCATTACACAATGTTTCACAAACCAACATTTTGGGGATCAAGGGAGAGTCCAAAGAGGCAGAGGAACAGTTCATCAATTTATACCAAAGGGGCTCATACCCCAATTAAGTTGCAGTTACTGAAACCATGGTTGGAGATGTATCCCGATTCGGAAGCTGCTTCTAAATTATTCTGGTGTTTTAATGAGGGTTTCAAGATAGGATATCAAGGGCCATGCTATCATCGTTGGGCAGATAACTTAAAATCTGCCAAAGAATTACCACATATTGTCCAAAAGAAAGTGGATGGAGAGTTAAAAGCTGGGAGGATAGCAGGTCCTTTTAGGCAGTGTCCTTTAATAAACTTGATTGTTTCCCCGTTGGGCGTAGTTCCCAAGAAATTGGCAGGAGAATTCAGATTAATTCATCATTTATCATGGCGGGAGGGTCAATCGATTAATGATTTCATCTCCCCTACTGACTCCAACGTCTCTTATGCTTCTGTTGATGACGCTTTCAGATTGGTACGGTTAGTTGGTACTGGTGCTGAACTAGCGAAATGTGACATTCAGTCTGCTTTTCGTTTACTACCTATTCACCCATCAGATTTTGAGCTCTTAGGAATGTTTTTTAATGGGGCATTTTATGTCGATAGAGTGCTCCCTATTGGTTGTACATTATCCTGTGCTCTGTTTGAAACTTTTAGCACTTTTTTGCAATGGTGCTTTGTGCAGAGAAGTAGTCACAAATATGTTTGTCACTATCTAGATGACTTTATGTTCATTGGTGAGGCACATTTAGACCAGTGTTGCAGAGTTTTAGGCATTTTTCAGGACATGGCGGAGAAGTTCGGTGTTCCGTTGGCTCCTGAAAAAACTGAAGGTACTTCTACCAAACTTACTTTTTTGGGTATTGAGATTGACACTGAAGCTATGATGGCTCGTTTGCCAGATGCAATGGTGGGTGAAATCAGGTCTTTTCTGTTAGAAGTTATCGACAAAGATAAAATTTAACTCAGACAGGTTCAACGTTTGTTGGGATATCTAAATTTTGCCTGTCGGGTGGTCAGGGCTGGCAGAACATTTTGCAGAAGATTGGGAATGGCAATGTCAGGAGCATACCTCCCTCACCATAGGATAAGACTTACTAAAGCCATCAAAGACGACCTGTTGATTTGGCAAAATTGTTTAGAGGATTTCAATGGAGTTTCTCTTTTTTTTTTTAAGATACAGTATATAGCAGATTAAAATATTTTCAGATGCGTCTGGGGCTCATGGTTTTGGCCTATTTTGGGAAGGTCGTTGGTGTGCGGAAAGATGGCCTCAGCATTGGCTCCAACAAGGACGAAGTATTGCTTTTCTCGAATTGTTTCCTCTCATAGTAGCCTTGCTAGTCTGGGTTGAGGAATTCCGAGATAGATGTGTTCTGCTTCATATCAACAATATGCCTGTTGTTGAACTTATTAATAAACAAAAAGTGAAGGACTTACGGGTTTTGCGCCTTTTGAGACCTTTCATGCTACAGAGTCTCAAACTAAATATTGTTTTTAGAGCGAGGCACATTCCAGGTATTAATAGTTCTATCGCAGATGCTTTGTCTCACTTTAATTGACAGAAATTCCGCAATTTGGCGCCAAGGGCAGACAACTTCAAAAGTGCGATTCCACAAGACATCTGGGTGCTGGGGGATTGACGATCATCAAATTGGTCGAAAAATCTATAGCTCCTTCCACAAGACGCAGTTATCTACAGGCTTGGTCTGAATTTTTAAGTTACACTAAATCTCAAAGCATTACAGGGACACCAGTTGGTAACGATGGATTCATTTTACAGTTTGTTTTGTTTTTGATGAACAAAGGGTTGTCTCATACAACCATTGCTGGGAAACTGGCTTATTATTGTGGGTTCAAGAATTAGGGGGTGTGTTTTGTTGCGTCGAATGTTGAAAGCTTTTAGTAGGGAACGTGCAAATTCCTTGCCTTCGCGTGAACCAATAACTTTTACACTTTTGCAACAATTGTTGGTACAATTACCATTTTGTTGCTATGATGGATGGGAGGTTTCTCATTTTAGGCTTTGTATGATATGATTATTTTTTGGGGCTTTCAGAGTTTCAGAATTGTTGGGATTGAGGGGTCAGTTGGGTATTTAAACCAGTGACATTTATTTTCAACAAGGGACATTGAAGATTTTGTTGAAAAAATCAAAAACTGATCAATCGGGCAAGGGCACATGGATTCACTTAAATGGTAGCGGTGTACAGGAGGGTTGCCCTCTGGGGGAATGGGAGTCATTCACAAGTTCTCCTGATTTTCAACATGGGGCTATATTTCGGCATCGTAATGGGGACAAGATTGCCTGTGTTCATCTATTGGCTGTTTTACGAAAAACCTTGACCTTGGTTGGAAAAAACCCTTACTGTGCGGGGACCCACTCCTTTCGAATTGGGGCTGCTACTGAAGCGGCTAGGTTGGGTTGGGGTTGGGAAGATATTAAAAGGATTGGTAGATGGAAATTTGCTTGTTTTTCTCATTATGTCAGAAAATAAATGACTATTGTATCTTTGCAAGGCTGCTGTCTAATTTGTTTTTTTCCTACCTTAGGTCGAGTTAAAAATTCTCTACCGGGGAAAATGCGTACATGGATTATAGGCCACTCTTTCATTAAATTGTCAGCTGTATTTGCAGAGCGGCAGATTGCTTGGGCTTCCCAGCAAAGGCCATGAAGTCCTCTGAAAAGGGAAAGATGGGATGAGGTGGGACGATCTATTTCTCTTGCTGTCAAAAAAATTATCATCAGAGAGAGGTTTCCCGGATTTATTGAGCATTCATTTAGGTGAAATCTAACCCTGGGCATAATACACGCTACGCTAATTCGCTAGTACAGTACCAATACTGTTTTTAATCACGTAGTAAGCACGTAGTAGTAGTAGTAAGCACATAGCATAGCATCGAAATCAACAACATCCACAGATGCTTTAAAAGAATAATTTTACATGCTTAAAAGCATATAACCAATTCACCAGAGTGAACTTTTACAATTAAAACTTTAGGCAATGAGAGAGCTGACGATTTTGGGGTCCCCCCTAACCTAGGGCGAGGACCAAGCAGATGCCTTGAACACAAAGAGCATAAACAAAAAGCACATTTTGTTGAACTTCAGAGGTGGTTCCATCCTCTTAGGACCACCACAAGCACAGTTATTGGCAAAAAAACAATCCCAACCAAAGGCCCTGAGTACTACGTGAAGTTCAAAGTATACTACGTGAAGCTACGTGTACGCAAACTACACCCAGGCTTAGTGAAAACAAACTTGTACCATTATCGGGTTTATCTCTATTAAAACAAATGAAATTGGATTTAGCGGTTATAAAGAACAACTGGCAGAGTACATCGCTGGTATGGACGGAATTTATTTATAGGCATCACTGGAGGGGGGCTCCCAACCACATCGCGATGGAGAAGGCTCGCTGAAAGCCAAATCGTGCAATGAAACATTTCTGTCATGCAATGGGTATTAAGGTCTTGACACATGAAAACATCACAGGTATTGAGAAACATCTTTTTCGGGAGGATGGGGTACATTTGTCCCAAATAGGTCAAGCATATTATTTGATGGAGTTGAGAGATTTGCTGGCGGGATCTTGGGACGAAAACCTTTGGTATGATTACAATACAAAGTAGATTTGTTTTTTTCACAGGTGCTTGGGGTGGGGCCAGGAAAACTCTTCGGTTTTCCAGGGTGGCGCTTTTTGAGGGGTCGGGATAGTCTGGAGCAGGCTTATCCTTTCCCTCTGGGGTGGGGGGAGGGTGGGCGGAAAGCGTGTATTGGTACAATAATGTGGGTTGTAGACGAAGTAACTCCAGCTCGAAACTTACTGCCTTCTACTACTCCTGTCCCCACAGAACATTATTACTCATTCTTCCCTATCATGAAAAGAAGCACCGAATGTCTTTTCTCAATAACACTTTCATACAAATGTTACATCATACTCATAATGCTACAAACACTACCAACTGCTGGGTATGTGGAATGATGCCAGCCCATCAGAAGAAGGGAGGATATCTTCTTATTCCCCTGTCATTCTCGCATAATGGCTCCTGTAGAGCCTGATTCGCACTGTTGTGGGCCTCTGAAATCAGTAACATTACTCCAGCTGATGTAGGAGGGCTTAATGCACAACTAAACAAGGTTTTTCACCCCGATGAGGAAGGGGGCCCACAAGCCAAAGGAACTGTTTGGAAAATGGAGGAGTATTGCAGAGGGGATTCTTCCATAAGCTATGTTTTATCCAACACTTGAATGGCCAAGGGTATTGGGCCTCCTGTTATCGCTGTTTCTAGAGCCCAAGCAAATCTTTGGGTGAGCAGTTTTGGCGGTATCCCCAAGGGAAAAAGTGACTATACTACAGTATTGAAAATTACTGGAATGAGCAATAGCAGTTTTCTATCCTCGCATAACACTCATTTCATTTGTGGAATTAAAGTTTACTATAATCTACCAATTGGATGGTCTGGAATATGCTATGTGTCCTTCTTGCTTCCTCCTGTGTTCTTAGCACCTGCATCTTGTCATAAAGATCCAAAATTGTTTCATGACATTTCCTTGAACTGATTCAAAAGAACTATAAATAATGATGAAGTGGATCAAACTGGCACTGCATTACAGCAATATGTTGACTTTAATTTGGGACTCTTTTGCCTTGTTGGTGCAGCTTTAAATAGCAGGAAAAGAAGACGCTTGACCAGAGTGATAGAGGGAATGACTAATCAAACAGCAATGGCTCTTGGAAATATTCCAAATTACGAGAATTGTGACTTTGCAAAATAAAATGGTTCTAGATGTGATCTAGGTTGATCGTGGCAGAGCATGTCCCATTATCGGGAGCAGTTGCTGCGTATTTATCCTGCACGTCGTCCCTTCTGTTTATGCTGCCAATTTCCAAAATGTATAAAATAGCCACTGAGATACATCAAGACTCAGGAACATGGACTTGGACTGGATGGTTTTGGAGCATATTTTCTGTATGGGGTCTGAAAGTATTGTCTGCCTTATTCATAATTATTGCAATTATCTTCTCTTGTTGTTTACGTATACAATGTGGGCCAATGCTCTGTTCCCTCTGTATTTCCACTTGTAATGCTTCTGTACCATCTAAAACGAATGTCCAAAATACAAATGCCCGTTTAGCAATGGAACGAGAAATTTGTGAAATTGTGGTAATTTATATTTATTATGTATATCATACCCCTTTTAAGAAACAAGAAAATGTCTTAGCTTATGCTAAAAGAGTCATCTGTGGAAACGTGTAATATTTTCATTAGCATAAGCAACAGCAATTTTGGCTGTGGCTTCCATTTCGTTTCCTTCGTACTCTGCTGTTTGCCTTTTCACTCTGCTTGCGTCATCTATTTTAGTTGACCTCTTTTGACATGGCTAAGCAATGTACGTGCTGGAGGGTTGTCCATATTTAGGGAATCGGTCTCATGCAGCTCCACCGGTAGGGAGGTACTTCCTTTCTCACCCATATCGATGTTCCCATTTCTTGTAGCTGATTCACTTATAGATTTTCCATGGGTTAGGGTTTGGTCATGTATTTGCGCTGATGGGACTACTTTTTTGAAGTGTCTCCCCACAAAATCCTTCATTGTTGTGGCTCTGGCTGTAGGGTCGACCACAGCTTTGGTCTTCTTTAGCCCCTTTCTTTTCCCTTTAACTGGGGACAAGTCTATACTCCCACTGTTCCCTTCCGGGGAGCCCGGGCTTACTACGTTTGCCACCTTCGCTTTTGTCTTTGAATTTTGGTCTGCCACTTTTTGCCTTTTTTTGCGGCCATCTTGGCAATTTCACTCGGTGTTAATGTTGCTCTTGGGGCTAGTGGGTCTTTTTCCTTTGTGTGGGATAAATATCCGAGTGGCACTACAGGACAGCAACTGCTCCTTCTGTGTTCTGTTCTGTTCTGATCTGTTCAATTTCTATTTGGCGTCTCTAGGTGCTCTTGCGTTACTAGGTAGGGATGAGAGGGGAGGTGGCGGGCTGCGGGTGGGGGCGGGGGCGGGGGCTAGGCAAAGCGGAGTGAGAAGAGGGAAGGGGCACAGCTGATCGACACAACTTGCCCCTCTTACCCCCTGCTACTTATCCACAAACCGCAAACGGTCTACCCCCGTAACCCCCAGCTGTCCTACACCACCCACGCTAGCGCCTACACCAGAGTAAACCTTGGTCTCCTCTCCTCTGGCTACTCCTCTAGTTGCTCTCTCCCAACACCTCCAATCGATCTCCTCCTCCGTGCACTACTCTTGATGAAAACGCAGCACCACCACGGCTTACCTCGGCTCACTGCCCTCCCTTCGCTTCCGTTGCTGCACTCCACTTCTCTCTTCTCGTTAGTGGTGGCGGTGGCGGCGGCGGCTCTAGCAGCTTAAGCGGCCCCAATGCCAACAATGGAGATGAAAGCGGTGCCCACAAAAGTCGGCGGCACAGCTCTGCCCCGCCCGCCAAGCTCGCCTCGGCTCGTTTCGTCAGCTCACACGGCTCACACAGCTCAAAACGCCCCCACGGCGCGATGGCTCAGTGGCTTGTGGGCTTGGGGGCTCAAAAACAGCGACATCTCCACTAGGACGGCTCCGACCGCCCTCGCTTGCTTTCCGCTTGCCGCTACACCACACCGCAGCTCCTCGCTGCTCTCGTGGCTCTCCCGCGGCTCTTGCGGCTCTCCCGCGGCTCTCTTGCGGCACTCCCGCGACTCGCTTGCAGCTCTCTCGCGGCTCTCCCGCGGCTCTATCGCGGCTCTCTCACGGCTCTATCTCAGTGAGCTCCACTTCCAGGTGTACCTGCTTCCGGTGCTGGAGGGGTTTGTAGCTGCCAGTGCACCTGGTCTTAGATGTTATCTGTTGACTGTTTACTTCTGCCATAAGCATTCCTGCGCCCCCTCCCTATTTGCTGACTAAGTGGTTATTCGTCTGCCCTTGTTTGCTGATCGCTATTTCTAAACGTGTTCCTTCCATTTCTGTCCACATGCACAATGCAGAAACAGTGTATAGAAAGACGCTGGTGAGAGTGTTGTGTGGACTAGGTCCCACTCATGAGTGATTAATAAACTTGTTATTTTATTTCAACTCCAGTGCCAATTTCTATTTTGTTGGTCTTTGGACCCGTGGACGAGAGGGTGACCATGCACCAGTGTGCTCACTTTTGGGTATATTTCCACATAGCAGTGATAGACAGAAAAAAGGGCATCAAACACATCACCCTAAATAGGATGGGAGGCAAATACTCCTTCAGTGACAGCCCCTTTTGTGTTGGCCCAACAAAGGTAGCTTTCCATCAACTGAGCCATGTGTGGCTCTGTCAATGAATGGTGGTGGTCCTCCTAACCCTAAATAGGGCAGGTGGGCCATCAATTTGGCAGAAAGGGTAGCTCTCTCAGTCTTTAAATCTCTCTGACTGAAATTGGACGTGTACAATATTACATCTTTCCGGAGCGAGTAAGAATTGTTGGGCAGATATACTGAAATTTCATGCAAGTCAAGACAGCAAGACAACTTGATGTGCTGCTTTGTGTGAAAGGGAGAGAGCAGAAATGTGCCATATCTCCTAATTTATGTGTACTTTTGCTCTCTCCTTGTGCTGGTGCACTGCCAACGAAGGCACACTTGTGCCATGCTGCAAAGGTGCCAGTGTTACAGGCAGGATTGTTTTAAGACAGGCAAGAAATGATACCTTCCTGCACAAAAGCAATCCTAAAAGGTGATTTCTTCCTTCTATGTGTAGTGCAGAATACATCATGCTTTGTCAGATAGGACATTATTCAGGTTTATAAGTCTTTGTAAATCTGGGTTTGCATCAAAATACATTTGTGCATGCACAGGAAAGCTCCTACTCCACCCATGTATCACCTACCCAGCACAAAGTAACATAAGGCAGGGCAAAGTAACGCAGCGCAATGCCTTGCATTACTTTGGTTTTAGTAAACAATGCAAATCTTCAATATTTTGTTACAGAAAGTGAAACTGTCCACTGTTCATTTGAACTGCTTCAAAAATGCAGCTGGAATATAGTTTTGCAGTTGATTAAATAAAATAAAAGGTTTGGCAGGATTAAAATGTTTCACATAGTTTAATATTACTTAAAAGGAAGAGGCAGCTGTGGACAGCATCCTAGAAGTTGTTCAACCTCTACCCACCTAGGTGTTAAATGTAACTCAAACAAGTCCTGTAACTTACTATGATATATACACCTAGCTAACAGTGCCCTAATATTAAGATACTTATTAATCAGTGCAGTTTTACAAAGCATTTGCCATACTCTCCTATGTGTCTCAGGTCTTTTCACAAGATATTTACTTTACAAACGTTTATGCATACACAAAATTTAGTAACCCTGAAAGCTAAAATGTGGATGGGGCACTGACAGGGGAGCATTAAATGCCATGGGCCTCATTTATGAGGACTTGCGTCAGTTTTGCGCTTCCGATGCGTCACTTTTTGTGACTCATCGGCGGCGTAAAACATGCCACCTGTTGCGCAGTATTTACAAAGTGACGCATCTAAGCAGATGCGTCACTTTGTAAACCCCTGTTCTACATTATACCTGCATCAGGTATAATGTATGCGGGGGGCGTTCCCCCGCAAAAAGCCTCGTAGACGTGACGCAGTGAAATCTATAAGATTTCACTGCGTAACTTCTAGGATGCCATTGCGTCAAAATCTTGCGCCTGCTGCAGACCCTTTCACATGGGGCTTGCCCCATGTGAAAGGATGCATTGCTGGAGTTGCGTCACTTTTGTGACATACTCCAGCAATGTGTCCCTTTTGCGCTTACACATACGTCAGAAATACTTATGCATCTGTAACTCCTTGCAACATAATGCATCATTCAGTAAATATGACGCATCAGGTATGTTGCAAGGAGTGCGCACTGAGAAGTGACGCATCGCTGCTTTCACGCAGCGATGCGTAATTTCTCATAAATGAGGCCCCGGATATTTCACTTTATGGGTTATACTTGGACATATCACTGAGATATTAGATTTGTCAGAATTTTTAAGGCTACAATTGATGGATTTGTGTGTTTTGAGGAAGGAATTATGGGGTCATTAGGATGTCCGTCCGCCATCCAATCGTATTTGGGACCGCCAGCTTATGAGGCGTCCATCCCACATGGCAAATTAGGATGCGACCGCTATTTCCTGGTGCTATGCTCTGCAGCACCCGCCGCAAGCCAAAACAGACACCTCACACATATCCCTGCACTACGTGGCATGCACCATGCGGTACCTACCACAAGTTGTAGGGATATTTAGGGGGCACCTATGGTGCCTATGTCTGTGGCCCAGGGTTGACCGCCATAGAACTCCTGGTCGAGAGGTATATAGTAATCCCTATAGCGGTGCCTGACAGGCACTGCCGCAAATCTGGGACTCAAGGGAGGTCCAACAGGCGGTGGGATATAGACCACTTTTAGGGACTTTGGCGGTCTGTGTTTCTGACCACCACCCGTCAAAATGCGATTATTATATGGCAGACGGAAATCCCTGGTAAGATGGCTGAAAGACCGCCACCAACAGCCTGGTGGTGGCTGTCCTTCAGCCGTCATAATGAGGCCCTGATTTCCGGATTACTTCCTTGATGAGTATTGCCCATTTTAGGGCTGCCATCAAAGCTGCAAGGTGTGGTTTAGGTTTTACCATTTTAATCAGTGTAAATAAAGGAAACATACAATGATATTAACAAAGTTTTTATCATTTTATGTTTCTGTGCTGCTTTGTGGGCGGGCGGTCGGGCGGGGCTGCTCTGCTCTCAGGGCAGGAGAGGAGTGGTTTGCCTACTCCGAGGGGCAGATTTACAAGCCCCTTGCAACACTTTTGTGATGCAGAGGTGGCATAAAAAATGCGGCCACTTACAATGTTACGCATCTAGGGAGATGTATCACGTTGTAAAGCCCTGCGTCACAGTATACCTGCATCATGTATAATGCATGCAGGGTGGGCGTTCCCATGCATGAAAGCCTTGTAAAAGAGACACAGAGAAATCTACAAGAGTTCACTGCATCACTTCTAGGATGCCACTGCGTCGAAACCTTACGCCTGCTTGATGCAGGCTTAAGGAGTGATGCAGTGTAGTGAGAATAGGCCTCAAAAGCATTGATGGAGTCGTGCTGTGCTTGCGATACGACTCCAGCAATGCATGATTTTTGGGCCAACAGATGTGTCAGAATTTCTGACGCATCTGTCAATCCTTGCACCACGGTGCACCGTATTATAAATAGGGAGCATTCATGGGGGTGCAAGGGTATCGTAGGCTGGCACATTTCTACAGATGCGTCAGTTTCTTGTAAATCTGCCCCCAAGTGCGCAGTGACTGTTTGGCCGGCCCTCTGGTTTCGGCCAAAATAGTCATGTGCGCTTCACATGTTCTCAATGCAGGCTGCATTATGGCCTGCATGGAGAACATACCCAGGTTCCCATTCCCTGGCTGAGCGCAGATCCATGGCGCTCAGATCAATAACAACGCTGCATTGCAGCGTTGTGATTGGTCAGGGGAGCCTGGGTACTTTTTGGTTCCTGTTCGGTACCAGCGGAGTTGGGACGCAGAGGAGAGACACAGGGGCGACACCCATGACCACCACGCCATCCCAGATTGGTGCCGGCGGCCATTGATAGAATTTAGAACTATTTTTTAAGTATGTTTTTACACAATTTGAGATTTGCAACTTAGGGTTGGGTTGGACCGATACTGGTCATATCTTTAGGTTTCGGATAGGTCTCAAAATCTGGCAAAACTGACTACAGGACCAGTAGGAATAGGAGGCTCTCACAAAGTACAAGGGCGCAGGACAACAAGTGGTCACTAGGGGGCCCTAATAACCTCCGCCAGGCACCATGATATACACCGTGAGTGCAGTACCGGAGGCTGACACTAGGAGCCAGTGGAGTCCCACACAGAGTACTCTGGTCACAATGAACCAGAAATATCTGTTTCTAATGATTTAAAATTGCCGGTGACTGTGCTTGTTTATTCTGTAAGTGCTCGTCCTCTAGCGTCAAGAAGCCCTACATCTCCTGGTGATTCAACGAGGCTCTTGTCAGTCCTTCGTTAGAACGCCTTGAACTGCGTTCGAGAAAAATCATGAGTAAAACAATTTAACTACCCAGAGTTGCAGCTTCAATTTGAGCGGATATTCACTTGCATGACACATAATTTAACACAGCTTCGTAACGGTTTCCAATTTAGTCTAAAATTAACCGTGAAATGGATCTTCGTCAGATCCTCAAAAAATTATAAGTTCTGTTGATTATCATCGCCACACAGAATGCAATGAGCCTCAACATCCCAAATAAATGAGAATAATTTGAAGTGACAGCTTTTCCGGTCCCTCGTATTATAAATGACATGAAAATAACGCCGACTAAATAAAATATAATGACATAATTAAATGTAATGCTATAGTACCAAAACATGTATACACATGAATATAGTTCTGCTTTTATAAGCTTAAAAAGGCTGTTTTTACTCGTTTCAATGAAACGGAAGTGATTATGGCTCTGCAGGGGCTTCTGGGTATGCAAATTTTCCCAAAGAACAGCTGGTTGTTTTCAAGCAGCCTGCCCTCTAGTATCAGTAGATGGTACTGCGCCTGGTAATTGGCGAAGTCAAGTCAAGTCAAGTCAAAAAATTTGTATAGCGCACTACATACCCAGAGGGTTTCAAGGCGCTTAGGAAGGGGAGGAGGATTATTTGTCAAATATCCACGTTTTAAGCTGCTTTCTGAAGGCTAGGTGATTCTGGGTTAGGCGAAGGTAGGCGGGGAGTGAGTTCCATGTTTTGGCAGCCAGGTATGAAAAGGATCTGCCTCCCATGGTGGTCTTGTTGATGCGAGGTACAGTGGCGAAGGCTTGGCTGGAAGAGCGAAGTTGGCGGGAGGGGGTGTAGAAGGATAGTCGAGAGTTGAGGCAGTCTGGTCCGATGTCGTAGAGTGATTTGTGTGCGTGGGTAAGCAGTCGGAAAGTGATCCTCTTATTGACGGGAAGCCAGTGGAGGTCTTTAAGGTGACCAGAGATGTGTTCGTTGCGTGGGATGTCTAATATGAGCCTGGCTGAGGCGTTTTGGATTCGTTGTAGTTTCTTCTGGAGTTTAGCGGTGGTACCTGCGTAGAGGGTGTTTCCGTAGTCCAGTCGGCTCGTGACTAGAGCGTGGGTGACTGTTTTCCTTGTTTCGGAGGGGATCCAGCGAAATGTTTTTCTGAGCATGCGAAGAATGTTAAAGCAGGAAGAGGATACGGCGTTAACTTGTCTGTTCATTGAGAGAGAAGAATCCAGGATAACGCCAAGGTTCCGTGCGTGGTCTGTTGGTGTGGGTGCTTTTCCGAGGGCATCCGGCCACCAGGAGTCGTCCCATGCAGAGGGGGATGTACCTAAGATGAGGACTTCTGTTTTGTCTGAGTTCAGTTTCAGACGGCTTTGTTTCATCCATTCGGCGACTTCTTTCATTCCTTCGTGTAGGTTAGTTTTGGCGGTGCTGGGGTCCTTGGTGAGAGAAAGGATCAGTTGAGTGTCGTCCGCGTAAGAGATGATGTTGAGGTTGTGTTGGCGGGCGATGGCCGCGAGGGGGCTCATGTATACGTTGAAGAGGGTGGGACTGAGTGAGGATCCTTGAGGTACGCCGCAGATGATTTCAGAGGCCTCGGACTTGAATGGTGGGAGGCGGACTCTCTGGGTTCTTCCGGTTAGGAACGAGGTGATCCATTCCAGTGCTTTTTCTTGGATTCCGATGTTTCTGAGGCGTTGTAAAAGGGTGCTGTGGCAGACTGTGTCGAATGCTGCAGAGAGGTCGAGGAGGAAGAGGGCGACTGTGTCTCCATTGTCCAGTAGAGTTCGAATGTCGTCTGTTGCTGCGATGAGGGCGGTCTCAGTGCTGTGTTTTGCTCGGAAGCCAGATTGTGAGGGGTCGAGTGATTTGTTGGCTTCGAGGAAGGCGGCGAGCTGGTTGTTGACGGCTTTCTCGATGACTTTGGCCGGAAATGGAAGAAGTGAGATGGGGCGGTAGTTTTTGAGTTCGGTGGGGTCTGCTGTTGGTTTTTTCAGAAGGGCGGTGAGTTCAGCGTGTTTCCAATCTTCTGGGAAGGTGGCGGAGTTGAAGGAGCAGTTGATGACGTCCCGGAGGTGCGGAGCTATGACGGAGTCTGCTTTGTTGAAGATGTGGTGGGGGCATGGGTCTGTGGGGGATCCAGAGTGGATGGAATTCATCAGGCGGATGGTGTCCTCAGTGGAGATTATGTTCCAGGCGTTAAGGGTGTTTACGGGGGGAAGATGGTCAGCAGATGGTAGGGTGGGTTGGCTTCCGGGTTGGTTGTCAAAGCTGTTGTGGATGTCAGCAATCTTGTTGTGGAAAAAAGAGGCTAGGGAGTCGCAGAGGGTTTGAGAGGGGGTGATGTCGTTGGAGTTGGCCGAGGGGTTGGAAAATTCCTTGACGATGTTGAAGAGTTCCTTGCTGTTGTGGGCGTTGTTGTCAAGTCGATCCTTGAATGCTGTTTTCTTGGCTTTTCGGATCAGTTGGTGGTGAGTACGGGTGGCACTTTTGAAGGCGTCCTTGTTGCTGGTGGATGGGACTTTTTTCCAGGCCTTTTCAAGGGAGCGGCACAGTTTCTTGGACTTTTTGAGATCATCGTTGAACCATGAGGCCTTCTTGTTGCCAAGTTTGTGTTGACGTTCTTTCAGTGGTGCTAAGGTGTCGGCGGTGTTGGATAACCAAAGGGTGAGGTTGGAGGCGGCTTCGTTGGCGTTAGAAGAGAGGGCTGGGGTGTTTTGAAGGAGCGATGTGGAGATCTGATCCGTGGTGATTTTGTTCCAGTTTCTTTGTAGAGTTGGTTGGAGGTGGATGATGGGTTTCGGCTTGTTGTAGGTGAAGTGAACGCAGCTGTGGTCAGTCCAGAGGAGATCCGTAGTGTGGCTGAAGGAGACATGGTTGCTGGAGGTGAAGATGGGGTCGAGTGTGTGACCTGCGATGTGGGTGGGGGAAGTGACCAGTTGTTTAAGTCCGAGGTTGGCGAGGTTGTCCAAGAGGGTGGTGGTGTTGCGGTCGTTGTTCTTTTCAAGGTGAAAGTTAAGGTCTCCCAGAAGGATGTAGTCTTTGGAGGGGAGCGCGTGTGGGGTGATGAAGTCCGTGATGTCTTCACTGAATTTTGCGCGGGGTCCTGGTGGTCTGTAGAGGAGGGTGCCTCTAAGAGTTGTATTGGGGTCGATGTGGACCTGGAAGTGAAGGTGTTCGGAGTTAGCGAGGTTGGCGTGGGAGCTGGTGGAGATGCGGATGGATTTCTTATGGACGATAGCGATTCCTCCTCCTGTATGGTCGGTGCGGTCCTTGCGTGTGATCTTATAGTCGTCAGGGATAGCGATGGCGATGTCAGGGGCGGAGGAAGCGTTCATCCATGTTTCCGTTAGGAAGGCGACGTCAGGAGAGGTGGTGTCTAGTAGGTTCCAAAGGTCAATGGCGTGCCTGTGGATCGAGCGGGTGTTGAGAAGGATGCATTGTAGGTGGTTGGGGTCGGGAATCTGTGGTGTGGTCGTAGCGGAGATTTTGTCGGTGCCGCTGAATTTGCAGGAGAGGCAGGAGAACGGTCCATGGGTGCGACCAGGAGCGGCTTGGACGCAGTTGGGGGAGCGGCCTGGGTTGAGAGCTAGGAGGGTGGTGGCATCGTAGGTAATGCGGGGGGGCAGGGCAGCGCGAGGGGCAGGGGGTCTGGCGCTGGACGCGGTCCAGGCGCGGACGGGCGTAGACGGGCTTACCTTTGGCGCACCTTCGGCGCGGGTTGGGCGCGGACGCTGCGCGTGAACGCTGCGCGCGGGAGCTACTGTCATATATGGATAGTGGAGGGGGAGGGGCGAGGGCGTCACAGCTGGGAGGCGGGGCGGGCACACGAGGACAACAACAAACAAAATGGAGGCGGAGGGGGGGGCACAGCGCAGCACTACAGTCTAGCGCAACAACACGAATGAAAACACCGTGGAAATGAACAATGAAGCGCTAATTAGTCAAAGCGGCAATATTCTACAGCAGATAAATTAAACTACACAACAAGAGCAGCTCAGGCAAGTCAGCGCTACGGAATCGTGAATAATGCAGGCGGAGTGACACAAAGCAGTTCAGACAGGCAGCGCTAGTAAATAATTAATGCAGCAGGCGATATGCAGGCAAATGAAAGGCGCTTATTTAAACACAAAGTTTCAATGCAGCGCGTTAAAACCAGGTGCCTGCGAGAGACACTGGGAGCGACCACTCAGCTGGTAGGCGAGGAGCGAGTCACGAAGCACGCAGGGAGTGGAGCGCACTTTCTACACTGTGGGAGGGCGTCACAGCTGGGAGGCGGGGCGGGCACACGAGGACAACAACAAACAAAATGGAGGCGGAGGGGGGGGCACAGCGCAGCGCTACAGTCTAGCGCAACAACACGAATGAAAACACCGTGGAAATGAACAATGAAGCGCTAATTAGTCAAAGCGGCAATATTCTACAGCAGATAAATTAAACTACACAACAAGAGCAGCTCAGGCAAGTCAGCGCTACGGAATCGTGAATAATGCAGGCGGAGTGACACAAAGCAGTTCAGACAGGCAGCGCTAGTAAATAATTAATGCAGCAGGCGATATGCAGGCAAATGAAAGGCGCTTATTTAAACACAAAGCTTCAATGCAGCGCGTTAAAACCACATGAACACCTTTACCCCCTCTACCCCCACGTATTCGTATTCTCTCTCTCGCTCTCTCTCGCTCTCTCTCTCTCTCTCTCTCTCTCTCTCTCTCTCTCTCTCTCTCTCTTCTCTCTCTCTCTCGCTCACATAGACACCCACCCACCCCCTACCTCCGCATTCACAACGCGAACGTTTCTCGCATGTGTTAGAGCTATTGGTTTTGTAAATGACGTTATTTTCATATGTCTATTTAAAATGTTGGGGCATATTACCAAGCAATAGCGATAACTATCGCTATTGCTTGGTTAGAGACAAAAATTTACAGCTGAGCTGAGGCGATTTTTACCGCACATAAACCTTGGTATTACCAAGGTTTATCGCAAATGCGATAAAAATCGCCGCAAAGCATGAATATCGCTGAAAAGTCAGCAATATTCATGCATTACCGAGCTAATGCTCATAGCCATGTTATCCACCTCCCATTGGATAACATGGCTAAGAACTGCTCAGGGCAGGTGTTAGCTTTTGGAGATATTCGCGCTTAGCTAGGTTTTGGTTTTGGGGTACAGGGGTATTGTTAGGGTTTAGGGATATGTTTGGGTCTTGGGGTACAGAGTAGATTTATAGGGTTAAGATGGGTTGGTGTTTAAGGGTGTTGGGGTATTTTATAGAGTAAGGGTGGGTTATGAATATGGGGTGCAGGGGTATTTAAAGTAGGGTTGGGCGGAATTGGCGCGAACTTGGTACAATAAATCCGCAATATTTTGTTCCGTCAGATTTACAATATTAAAACAGAAACCTCATATATTCAAGGTAAAATAACAAGTATTTCTACATGCTAAAATGCATATAGTCATTTCACAAAAGTGAAATTAGCTTCCAGCAAGCAGTGAGAGAGGTGATGATTTTGAGATCAAGCCCCTGCAAACCATTATGGGACGAGATTAGCAGTGGGAAGTGAATATTATAGTATCCAAATAATTCTACAAAGAGCTGCAGTTCACCTCGTTCTCCCCAGTTGTCCCCAAGAGGCAAATGCAATAGCATTTAAAATATTATACATCAAACTGCAGTTCACCTCATGGTCCCTAGATGTCCCTGATGAGGCAAATGCAATAGCATTTAAAATATTACAGATCAAGCTGCAGTTCACCTCATGTCCCTAGATGTCCCTGATGATGCAAATGCAATAGCATTTAAAATATTATACATAGGGGCGTGGCCAAGATGGCGGAGTGAGCAGACGTGCTCTGTCGAAGCTCCCGCCGCCGGCCGCTATTTTCAGCATTTTCACAGCGATTGCCCCGACCCGAGCACTTCCCTGGCGGGCCTGCACCGGCGTTGCCGCGGGGGTGTGCAGGACGGTAGCGCTGCCGGTTCCCAGAGGGGAGAGGTGCAGGGAATCGAGGCCGCAGGGGGCGGAGCCTGAACGCCGACTCGAGTGCTCCTGTGCTCGGCGGCTGCAGCGACAGCGAGCCCGGCCCGCGCTGCTGAGCGCGAGGCCCCCGCGGTCCCTTGTCGGGGGCTTCTGCGGGCTCGCTGCACCACCCTGCTGCCCGACGGAGCGCCCTAACGGCTGAAGACAACGGCGGAGCCGACCTGGGGGACGAGCGAAGGAGCCCGAAGGAAGGAGGTGAGGAGCGGAGGCAGACGGGCGCCCCCCCCTTCCCCCCGGCCCAGCGGACCTACCCTTTGACGTGGGATCGTCGGGGGGCAGAGGAATCCAGCGAGGCAGTCGACAGAGGCGGCCGAGACCGCAACTCGCCTGCGCTGGGCCTGGCCGCGTGGCCCCCCGCTGCCACCGGTCCCCGCTGGCAGCACTGCCCCCATCCGTTGCTGGGACTGCGAGCTAGAACGCCCGGCGAGGGAGGTAGCGGCCTATCGGCCTGAGGGGCAACGAGGAGATCCGCGGGGACCCCCGCACGTGGTGTGAGCCTAAAGGGACTCCTGCTCTGTCCGCATCGGCGGCGCTGCCTCCGGGGCCACCAACTCCGACAGCCACAGACCCAGCGACCTCGGCCCGCACAGAGGTGGGCGAGGCCCCTTGTCGGGACGTGGCCTCTGCAGACCTGCCGCGCTCTCTCACCCCCTGGGCAGTGCAACACTGAGAGCCGCGGGCGCCATCTTGGACCCGGCGACCCTGCTCCCATCACGCGGCCCCCGCCGAGCGCTGCTGCGGCTTCAGGGGGCAGTGACAACGCATCATTCAACAGGGAGGCAGCAGGCTTGGAGAAATAAAGAGGCGCAGCCCCGTGGTCCGGGCCCTGTGGGTCCTCTCGCCCCGACGGCCTCGCTGGTGGTCGCCTGGGCCCCCTAGGGGCGATCCCCCGCGCTGGGCCTAGCACCCGCCAGAACACGGCGCCCACGCGTCACTCAGGAAGCACTGGTCGTCCCGGGCCCGGAGAGGCGTCCACGAGGCCTAGGGGCCAACCCGCGGCTGGCAGAGGAGGAGGTCGGCGGACGCGGCTGGGGGCCCTGGGGGGGCATGTCTGGCGGGAGACCCAAGAAAGACCGCACCATAAAGGATCTTTTCACCCCCACCGCCATGGGGAAGCGGAATGGCCCCGCGGTGTCCAGCCCCCGGGGAGACACAGAAAAGAAAACGGCGGCCACGTCGCCCCCCGAGGGATCGGACCCCGAGGGCCCGGTCACACGGTCCTTTCTGGAGTCCCTGTTCACCGGTCTGAGGGAAGACATCCACGCCCTAAAGAAGGAGCTCCAGGACGAGATCAAGGAGGTCCGCCGCGACACCGATGCCATAGGGGAGAGAGTGGCAGACCTGGAAACGAAGAGCGACGCACGAGACACCGAAATAGAGGCCCTACGGCAGGAACTGG
The DNA here is from genome assembly GCF_964263255.1 of Lissotriton vulgaris. NCBI lineage: Eukaryota > Metazoa > Chordata > Amphibia > Caudata > Salamandridae > Lissotriton > Lissotriton vulgaris. The sequence continues at coordinate 358,410 of NW_028240919.1, read as the reverse complement.
CCCGCATACATGACCAACAGGTGGATCTCCAGACGCACGCCGAGGACCTGGAGAACCGCTCCCGGCGGCATAACATCAGGATCAGAGGAGTGAAACTGTCCCCGGACACGGAAGACCTCTTTCAGTTTACGCAGGGTCTCTTCAACCACATTCTGGGCCGTCAGGCGGACGCCCCCCTGCAACTGGACAGGGCCCACCGGATGGGTCCGCCGAGGGCCGACGCAGCACACCCACCAGACATCCTGGTGTGTGTGCAGGACTTCAGGACAAAAGAGGAGATCCTGAGCAAGGCGCGCCAATTGGAGAAGATCACCTTTGGCGACCACTCCCCGACGTTGTACCAGGACCTAGCCGCGCATACCCTGGAGAAGCGGCGCACCTTTCGACCAGTGACAGCGGAACTGAGAAAACGCAACATCTCCTACAGCTGGGGGCACCCCTTCCGTCTGGTGTTCCGGCTTGGCAATGTACTTCATCAGCCGCGTTCCCTCAGGGACGCCTGCCGCGTGCTGGGCCTAGACGAGCCGGTGGTCGACGACGGATCACCGGGAGAAAGGGCCTCCAATGAAGCTGCCCCAGGACGCTGGCAACAGCAACGGCGCAGACGCAAGCCGAGACGCCCCGCAGCTACTGAGATAGAGGAGGGACGGAGGGCTGCGGTGGAGACCGTGGCGCAGGGTCTGGCACAGGCGAACAATGGCTGACCGCTGGGAGAGCGACACACTAGTTCCACAGGACATGGTTGGGTCGGGCTAATCTAGTCCGGCGGCGGGGGCGAGAGCAGAGTGCTTTTTGGCCTTCCCTGATGGAGACTCTGACCCTTCGCCTGCGGCGGAGTGCTAAGGGTGGGCCGACCTGCTCGCAATGTCGCCACTGCTCCCATTCTACGGACTTACTTTACCACGGGTCCAGTGGCCTCATGCCTGGACCTGGGACAATGTTGGACCAAATTTCTTTACCAGTTGGGGAGGAGGGTTGGGGGGTGATGCAGGAAAGGGGTATTGGGCGAGAAGGGGTTGCACCACGGGAGAGGGGGATCCGGGAGGAGGGGGTTGCTCCAGTTGAGCTGGGGATGGGGGGGGCAGTTGGGGATGGGGGGGAGTTGGGGGATGAGGGGGAGGGGTGGGGGGGCTCTCCTTGTGCAGGGGGTTCTGATACCACGGATGGAGCCGGTAGGACTCCCAGCGCAGTGTCTTCCACGGTCCGTTGGCCCGCAGCCACAGCCTCCGGGTGGGGATTGGCATCTTTATTATTACCCCAGACATGACACGACACCTAACAGTGATCACGCTTAATGTGCGGGGTCTCAACAGTCCGAACAAGCGCAAGGCGATACTATCCTGTCTTGAGCGTTCCAAGGCGGATATCTGCCTACTCCAAGAAACACACCTTGTTCGCAGCGACCAGCACAGACTCAAATCGCGCGCCTTTCCATGGCAGTTCTTCTCCTCATCCCTGAAGAAAGCAGCCGGGGTGGCGATCCTAGTGGCTAAATCATTCGAGGGGAGGGTCCTCCAGAAAGAAGCCGAAATTAAAGGGCGGCTTCTACTTTATAGCTTCCAGATTGCAGGCCATACCTTGCTGGTGGGTTCAGTCTATGGCCCGAATGAGGGGCAGGATAGATTCTTACATACGGCGCTAGAGACCGCTACGTCCACTACACACACTCACTTACTACTGGGTGGAGACCTCAACATTGTATTTCATAACACGGCAGACCGCTCAGGCCAGAGATCCGGGCAGGTGGGGGCGCTCACAGCGGCAGGTCACGCACACATAGCAGACTTGGGCCTCATAGATTTATGGCGACACACACACCCCCAGACGACAGCCTACACGTATTACTCGGCGGCGCACAAGAAAAATTATGCTAAGCTTATCCCATAATGCTTTGCAGGGCCTTTTAGTTGTATTTTTGTCCATAACTGTGCTTGGGGTGGTTCTAAGAGAATGGGACCTCCACTGAATTACTATTTAAAGGGAGCAGGAATGTATAGAACCTGGGAAGAAAAAACAACACTCGTGACGGAATGCCCCCAGCACACACCCACAGCACAATGCAGACAAGCCCACAAGGGACTACTTTGCTGGCAATGCCCCCAGCGATTGTCACGCCCCCAGCACACACCCACAACACAATGCAGACACGCCCACAAAGGACTACTTTGCTGGCACGGTTCTTTTACATTTTAAATGTATATGGTGGGCGTCTGCATAGCCTATGTCCTTCTGCTGCAACTGCCCTTTCCAACGCTGTATTGGGTGTTGTGATTGGTGCTGTGGTTCCCGAGTTTACCTGGCCAAAAGTTGCAAGTTCTCTCTTTATAATAGTAGTATAGATAATATTCACTGCCCACTGCTAATTTCATCCCATAATGCTTTGCAGGTCCTTTGGTTGGGAATGTTTTTTTGCCAATAACTGTGTTTGGGTTTGTCCTAAGAGGATGGGACCACAACTAAATCGTTCAATAAGATGTGATTTTTTGTTTTCAAGGCATCTGTTTGGTACTCTCTTAGGGAGGATCCTAAAATCATCACATCTCCCACTGCTGGCGAATATTTCTGTGTCACCATTGTGAAAGTACTATATGCACTTTAGCACATAAAGATAGAGAAGCTTATTTTATCATATCTGGTCATGTACAGGTAGCTTTTAGCAATTATTTTGCAAATTTAGCATTACTACATGAAGCATCTGAACCTTTATAATACCCAAACATATACTCCGATACCTATACTTACCTTATCCAAACAGTTATTAAAAACATGCTTTAACCATTCATGCATTTACGTGGTAAAAGCATATAAAATGTAATGCCATGCGTTATAATGGCATTGCGGAGTCATGGTACTTTCGTAATGAAAGTATGCAGAGTGATGGTATGCGGAAAGAAATTTGCGGAATAATGGGTGTTTATCCTCCCCCGGTAAGTACATTGGTGGCACAGCGGCCCACATCTCCAGCAACATACTCATATTTTTTCACCACCGATTTGAAAAAGGCACAGGTCTCTCTCATTGATGGGCAGCACTGATATACACTTTTAGACACACCTCCAGCCACAATTTCTAGATTTGGGAACTTTAGAGCTGGGGAGCTACGTTCGAATCTCGGCATCAGCTCAACATCCTGTGATTCCAGGCAAATCGCTTTGTCTCCCCGTGCCTACCACAAATGAATGTGTTCTTCTGTAATGTAAATTGTGCTCATGCCATGTTGTCGAGTTCGCGCTATATAATATTGCAAGGAAAAATAAAGTGGGGAAACTCGAGTTCACACACTACTGAATGCGCACTCTTAAGTGCATCAGCAGTGCACTGTGAATCGGAGCGTTTCACAGGCCTGTCAAAGATAAGAAATGCTATCAAAACGAAATCCTACAAAACAATATACTACTGGCCGGCAGCAATTCATACCCGGACAACGTCGGGACGGGCTGCTAGTATATATTTATAATCAATCAATCATTACATTTATAGAGCGCGCTACTCACCCGTGAGGGTCTCACGGCACTGAAGGGAGGGGGGTGTGTCGCTACTGCTCGAATAGCCAGGTCTTGAGGTGTTTTCTGAAGGTGAGTTGGTCCTGGGTCAGTCGTAGGTGCGCGGGGAGGGAGTTGCATGTTTTGGCTGCAGGTAGGACAAGGATCTTCCTCCGGTGGTTTGAGGTAATAGAAATTTTCAGGGAGCTAATGTGTCCCCCACTCGCACCCCATCCATGCACCCATGTTCCTTGTATGTCATGTAACTTCCTTCCTGTACATGCTAGAAAGACGCATATGCATTTGCGTCCAACGTTAACATGTTAGTTATCCAGTTCTCCAAGAAAATCCTGTTAATTAGGCTTCTAGGCCTATGGTACCAACGTCTTTACATGGTACATTTTCGAATCTCACACACGTTTTCTCCATGTTTCCTGGCTCCGTCGAGCTAGGCCTTTAATCGAGGCTCCAAGTCTTTTCTGTCTCTGAAAGCTGTAGTTTAGGTATGCATCCCTGACCTCTGCCTTACTTCCTGCCCAGCGAAGCGGTGCCTGGCTCAGCCTGGCCTGCCTGCCAAAACAGTATTTTGCCTACAGTTATCTGCTCAGCCTCCTCGAAAACACATTCCAGTCTAGTGAAATAGGTAAACATATTCCCGGCTGCAGAGCAAAGGGCCCGGCCTCCCTGTCCTCCTTGCAAGAGATTTACAGAACCTGTTACCATGGTAGGCCCATGGCCCAGCGCATTGCACCAAGACACGTGTGCACGCACTAGCATTCAGTATTGAACGGCCTCTGTCCGAGAGACCTTTTACATCAGACACTACATCCTCCAAACATGAGATACCAGATATGCTATAGGTACAGGTCGTTCTGACATCCCAGACACCAGTCTCCTCTACTAGTGCTAAAGTCAAAGCCCCCAGTTCTCCACAGTTACACGTCATGCTCAGTTGCGCGCGCATCTAGGTCACAAGTTTCTGCTGATCCTGCAAACTTTTTCTGTGCATCCACCCACTTGTGACGTTTCTTGTGACGTTTCTCTGACATGTCCAGTGCACGCCCACGTGTACGCCTTTTTACACGCCTCCTGTTACGCACATGTGTTCTTATCTCTCTCTTTTCACCTGTTACGCCTACTGCATTCATTTCAATTATACTGTTTTACTATATATAATGTGTAACGTTAATAAAACATTGAATGTCCCTTCCTGAACCTTAGCGGTGATGGAACATGATGTCCTGTTCTTTGAAGAGCATAATTAAAGCCAGTATGACTCAGATACCACGGACTCTGCCTCTCATTTGATTGAGCTGTCCTTATTGATAATTAATTGCATGGAAAAATAGTACGGTAATTTTATTTACCACATAATTTGGTGCCCGAATAGGGACCCCCCCCTTCCCCACTCGCCGGCGATGTTACGCAGGCCTTGACCCCTTCTACAGCCGTGAAGGAACCAGTGCGCACCTGCAGGTTTTCCTGCTATCTCCCTCAGGCCCACGGAGGAGACGGAGACTGCGGTCCGGCATCCAGACGAGGCGGTGAGGAATGCGGAGGATCCCGACCAGAGCCCCGAGTCGAGAGAGCAAGGTCCGAGGTATCCGGAGGCCCACCTGTTCCCTAGGTTATTGACAATTAAAAAGGAAGACTGGGATGCAATCTCAGCCTGCAAACAGAAACAAGACAAAGACACTAGTGATTTTTATTCCAGATTCGAGAAATGTTTTATTATTAATAGCGGCCTGAAAACAAGTAGTGAATCATATCAACATCTTTTTGTGACTAAATTAGTCGAGAATTCTTTACCACAGGTTAGAAATAGAGTACTGAAAGTCGAGAGTACATGGCAAGCTAATACCCCTTCCCAAATGTTACAAATGTTACAGTACCTCCAGAACAGAATTAGAGAGGAACACGAACATGAACAGAGACGTATGAAAGATACGAAAAGGAAAGTACTAGTTGCCCAGTCCGTCTCAGCAGATGGTCAGAAGAGGGGTACGACACAGACTAGTCATCCTGCAGCTCCTGTTAAAGGGAATTGCAACTACTGTAAACAGCCAGGTCACTATATAAACGAATGTCTGGTTCTGAAACACAATATTGCCACAGGCAAAACGAAAGAAAGACCGCGTCCACCTAGACCAGAACACGTTCCACAGAATATTCCACAGAACACGCAACCTCCCCAGAATGCACAACAACAGACAGTAGCTGTACCCCAGCCCCAACTCATGGCGGCCACGCAACATGTCACACAGCAAATGTACCAGTATGCACAGTCAGATTACCCCGATTATCAGCAGTATACATGAAACAGCCTAGAAAGGGAGGTTGGCTTGCCCCTTATCGAGGTTCCTGTAGATCAAGAGGGTCCCTATGTACATAGTCAGGTATTAGGGAAAGACAGAAAATTTTTGATTGACACAGGGGTGAGCAGAACTACCATCAGTCACGACGAGGTTCCAGGGGCACCCCTCTCAGGCTCACAGAATGTTTCCCTTGGATTTTCAGGAAAGCCTATTGTTAACGAAGTATCAAAGCCAGTTTCCCTTGCAGTTGGTCCATTGTCCCGTACCACAGACTTGTTACTTACGAAATCATGTCCTGAAAACTTGCTTGGTATTAAAACATTGAAAGCATTAGGAGCAGTGATATGTTGTTCTCCGGAAGGAGTGAGATTGTTTTTACGTGACTTTAAAGGTCATTATGTGTTGAGAGATTTTGATCCAACATTGCAGAATGTACCACAGCATTTATGGGCGCAAGGTCCAACTGATGTAGGTTGTATGCACATTACTCCCTATCGTGTCACTCTCAAGCAAGGTGTTGTACTGCCCCGAATCCGACAATACAAATTGCCCCCTGAGGCTGTAGCAGCCTTACTGAAAATTATTGACGAGCTTATTGCCCAAGGAGTAGTTGTAGAAACTGACTCCAATGTATGTAACTCTCCAATCATTCCGATTCTTAAGCGTACTGACCCAAATGCACCTCCAGTCTACAGATTGTCAAGTCAAGTCAAGTCAGAGAATTTATATAGCACACTACATACCCAGAGGGTTTCAAGGCGCTTAGAAAGGGGAGGGGGATTACTTGTCAAATATCCACGTTTTAAGTTGCTTTCTGAATGCTAGGTGGTTCTGGGTAAGGCGAAGGTAAGTGGGGAGTGAGTTCCATGTTTTAGCAGCCAGGTATGAGAAGGATCTGCCTCCCATGGTGGTCTTGTTGATGCGAGGTACAGTGGCGAGGGCTTGGCTGGAGGAACGTAGTTGGCGGGAGGGGGTGTAGAAGGACAGTCGTGAGTTGAGGCATTCTGGTCCGATGTCGTAGAGTGATTTGTGTGCGTGGGTAAGCAGTCGGAAAGTGATCCTCTTATTGACGGGTAGCCAGTGGAGGTCTTTAAGGTGACCAGAGATGTGTTCGTTGCGTGGGATGTCTAATATGATCCTGGCTGAGGCGTTTTGGATTCGTTGGAGTTTCTTCTGGAGTTTAGCGGTAGTGCCTGCGTAGAGGGTGTTTCCGTAGTCCAGTCGGCTCGTGACCAGAGCGTGGGTGACTGTTTTCCTTGTTTCGGAGGGGATCCAGCGAAATGTTTTTCTGAGCATGCGAAGAATGTTGAAGCAGGAAGAGGATACGGCGCTGACTTGTCTGTTCATTGAGAGTGAAGAATCCAGGATGACGCCTAGGTTCCGTGCGTGGTCTGTCGGGATGGGTGCTTTTCCGAGGGCTTCCGGCCACCAGGAGTCGTCCCATGCAGAGGGGGATGTACCTAAGATGAGGACTTCTGTTTTGTCTGAGTTCAGTTTCAGAATGCTTTGTTTCATCCATTCGGCAACTTCTTTCATTCCTTCGTGTAGGTTAGTTTTGGCGGTGCTGGGGTCATTGGTGAGAGAAAGGATTAGTTGAGTGTCATCCGCGTAGGAGATGATGTTGAGGTTGTGTTGGCGGGCGATTACCGCGAGGGGGCTCATGTATACGTTGAAGAGGGTGGGGCTGAGTGAGGATCCTTGTGGTACGCCACAGATGACTTCGGTGGCCTCGGACTTGAATGGTGGGAGGCGGACTCTCTGTGTTCTTCCGGTGAGGAACGAGGTGATCCATTCAAGTGCTTTTCCTTGGATTCCGATGTTATTGAGGCATTGTAAAAGGGTGCTGTGGCAGACTGTGTCGAATGCTGCAGAGAGGTCGAGGAGGATGAGGGCGACTGTGTCTCCATTGTCCAGTAGAGTTCGAATGTCGTCTGTTGCTGCGATGAGGGCGGTCTCAGTGCTGTGTTTTGCTCGGAAGCCAGATTGTGAGGGGTCGAGGGATTTGTTGGCTTCGAGGAAGGCGGCGAGCTGGTTGTTGACAGCTTTCTCGATGACTTTGGCCGGGAATGGAAGAAGCGAGATGGGGCGGTAATTTTTGAGTTCGGTGGGGTCCGCTGTGGGTTTTTTCAGAAGGGCGGTGAGTTCAGTGTGTTTCCAGTCTTCCGGGAAGGTGGCGGAGTTGAAGGAGCAGTTGATGACGTCTCGGAGGTGCGGTGCTATGACGGAGTCTGCTTTGTTGAAGATGTGGTGAGGGCATGGGTCTGTGGGGGATCCTGAGTGGATGGAGTTCATCAGGCGGATGGTGTCCTCAGTGGAGATTGGGTTCCAGTCGTTAAGGGTGTTCACGGGGGGAGAATGTTCAGCAAATGGTAGGGCGGGTTGGTTTCCGGGTTGGTTGTCAAAGCTGTTGTGGATGTCTGCAATCTTGTTGTGGAAAAATGAGGCTAGGTAGTCGCAGAGGGCTTGAGAGGGGGTGATGTCGTTGGAGTTGGCCGAGGGATTGGAAAATTCCTTGACGATGTTGAAAAGTTCCTTGCTGTTGTGGGCGTTGTTGTCTAGTCGATCCTTGAATGCTATTTTCTTGGCCTTTCGGATTAGTTGGTGGTGAGTGCGGGTGGCGTTTTTGAAGGCGTCCTTGGTGCTAGTGGTTGGGTCTTTTTTCCAGGCCTTTTCAAGGGAGCGGCAGAGTTTCTTGGACTTCTTAAGATCATTGTTGAACCATGAGGACTTCTTGCTGCCAGGTTTGCTTTGACGTTTTTTCAGTGGTGCTAAGGTGTCGGCGGTGTTGGATAACCATAGGGTGAGGTTGGCGGCGGCTTCCTTAGCGTTAGAAGAGAGGGCTGGGGTGTTTAGAAGGAGCGATGTGGAGATCTGGTCCGTGGTGATTTTGTTCCAGTTTCTTTGCAGGGTAGGTTGGAGGTGGATGGTGGGTTTTGGTTTGTTGTAGGTGAAGTGAACGCAGCTGTGGTCAGTCCAGAGGAGATCCGTAGTGTGGCTGAAGGAGACATGATTGCTGGATGTGAAGATGGGGTCGAGTGTGTGACCTGCGATGTGGGTGGGGGAAGTGCCTAGTTGTTTAAGTCCGAGGTTGGCGAGGTTGTGTAAGAGGGTGGCGGTGTTGCGGTCGTTGATCTTTTCAAGCTGAAAGTTGAGGTCTCCCAGAAGGATGTAGTCTTTGGAGGGGAGCGCGTGTGGGGTGATGAAGTCCGTGATGTCTTCACTGAATTTTGCGCGGGGTCCGGGTGGTCTGTAGAGGAGGGTGCCTCTGAGTGTTGTTTTGGGGTCGATGTGGATCTGGAAGTGAAGGTGTTCGGAGTTAGCGAGGTTGGCGTCAGAGCTGGTTGAGATGTGGATTGATTTCTTATGGACGATAGCGATTCCTCCTCCTGTGTGGCTGGTACGGTCTTTGCGAGTGATCTTATAGTCCTCAGGGATGGCGAAATGGTGTCTAGTAGATTCCATAGGTCAATGGCGTGCCTGTGGACTGATCGGGTGTTGAGAAGGATGCATTGTAGGTGGTTGGGGTCGGGAGTCAGTGGTGTGGTCGTAGCGGGGATGTTGTCGGTGCCGCTGAATTTGCAGGAGAAGCAGGAGAAAGGTCCATGGGTTTGTCCAGGGGCGGCTTGGACGCTGTATAATACCACAGCACCCAGTAGTCCCAGATATTTCTTCACTATTGACTGCCATTGATTCCGAAGCAGCGTTTTTTACCGTAATAGATCTGAAAAACGCCTTCTTTAGTGTTCCCATTCATCCGGAAAGCCAGTACCTTTTCGGATTCTGTTTGAATGGCCGAAGCTTCAAATTTGCACGTGCACCTCAAGGGTTCACGGAAAGTCCTAGTATTTACAGACAAGCCCTGAAACGACAACTAGACAGTATTCACATGCCTACTGACACTGCACTGCTGCAATATGTTGATGACTTGTTAATCACAGCACGGACCGAACGTGACTGCGAATGCGCATCACTGACAGTCTTGTATTTTCTGGCTGAAAAGGGGCATAAAGTGTCCCCTTCAAAGCTACAATTCTGTGCCCAGCAAGTGGTATACCTTGGACACTTGCTGTCCAAGAGGGGTAGACAGTTGACACCAGATTGTATCCAGTTAATTGCACATCTGCCACAACCCAAGACACAAAAGGAGGTACGGGCCTTTATTGGCCTCACTTCTTACTGCAGACAATGGATTCCTCAGTATGCATATCTAGCCAAACCACTCCCTACAGTTGACAACACAGGAGGCAGCGACTTCGACTGTCCTCCCTTAGACAAGTTTTTAATGACTTGAAGAAAGCTCTATGTCAAGCACCAGTTTTAGCGACACCATGTTACAGCAAACCTTTTACACTTTTTGTCACAGAACGAGATGGCACAGCATTATCTGTTCTCGCACAAGATCAAGCAGGACACCATAAGCCTTGTGCTTACTTTTCTAGTACATTGGATCCAGTAGCCCAGGCTCTGCCTGCGTGCCTGAAATCAGTTGCGGCAACAGCTCTAGCTATCAGACAAAGCGACTCAATAGTATTAGGACATCCCTTGACAGTACAAGTTCCACACTCCGTGGAAGTTCTCCTGAACCGAACCCAGACTCAACACTTGACCATAGCACGATTGACAGGTTATGAACTGACACTGTTTCAGCCACACATAGAAATCAGACGTTGCAACATACTCAACCCTGCCACATTGTTACCCTCCATTACAACTGATCCAGCACCACATGACTGTGTGGAAGTCATTAATACCGTGACAAAGCCCAGACAAGACTTGACAGATATTGCATTGCCCGACCCAGACCTGACACTTTACGTGGATGGTTCATGTATGAGAACAAGCACAGGAGAGTTAGTAGCCGCATATGCAGTGACCACTGAAACTAAAGTCATAGAAACACATCGTATTGACACATTATCCGCCCAAGCAGCAGAGCTTTTTGCTCTGACCCAAGCATGTATGCTGGCCAAGAACAAGAAAGTAAACATATACACAGATTCACAGTATGCATTCGGAGTCGTTCACGACTTCGGTGTTCTTTGGGAAGAAAGAGGTTTTTTAACTTCTCACGGTACCAAGATACAACATGGTCCTCTTATTCAAGCCCTGTTAGAAGCAATACATTTGCCTACAGCCATAGCCATCATGAAGTGCAAAGCATATACTAAAGTCACCGACACTATTTCCCAGGGTAACGACCTGGCAGATCGAACAGCCAAACTCACAGCTCAGACTCAAACAGACATACCGACTGATACGATAAAGACTGAAGTCACTTCACTGACACATTGTATGACAATTAAGGATCCCATACTAGATGTACTCGACATACAGACACATGCGACCCCAGATGAAATCAAGAAATGGACCGAACAAGGAGGGATCCAGACAGATCAGGGATGGATGACGAAGGGAAGAGCCACATGGTTCCTCCCCGACTCTATGGTTCAAGTTATCATTAACACAGCACATAGTCCAGCACACTTAGGAGAGAAAGCCATGTTAGACAGTTTACAGAATCTTTGGTTCAATAAGCACTTACGTGCAGCAGCGAAACAGAAAGTGCGTACTTGCATGATCTGTTGTCAGTTCAATCCAGGCAAAGGTGTTCCTGTGGAACAAGGTGGATTTCATCCTCCTGACCATCCTTTTGAAGTCCTCCAGATGGATTATATCCAGATGGACAGATGCCGAGGATTCAAGTATGTCCTCGTAGTCGTATGTGCCCTTTCCCGATGGACAGAAGCATATCCAGTCCCCGATTACACTGCTGTAACCACTGCCAAACAACTGGTCAGTGAATTTTTCCCGCGATATGGTTTGCCCCGTGTCGTGTACTCTGATAATGGTCAGCCATTCTCGTCCGAGCTTATGAAACAGGTATCACTCCTGTTAGGCTACCAGTGGAAATTCCACTGTGTACGACATCCTGAAGCCGCTGGTCTCGTTGAGAGACATAATCAAACCCTGAAAACACGTTTAGCGAAGGTCTGTGCAGAAAAAGGTGTAGATTGGATAGTAGCCCTGCCAGTTGCCCTCTTTTACATGCGAATGGTAACCCATTCTAGAACTGGATTGTCCCTGTATGAGATAGTTTTTGGACGTCCCCCGAATATGTGGGGTACGCCTATGCCCCGAAAAATTACCAATGTTGACAGTATTATGCTGACAGATTACCTAGCTTCCTTGATGTCTGCACTACAATCTTGTCGTTCACAGGTTGCGGCTGCCTTCCCGGACAACACCCAAGTAAAACCGCATGAAGTCGTTCCCGGAAATTATGTCTACGTCCGGAACTTCGACCGAACGAGCCCTCTGGAACCGAGGTGGAAACAGCCGAAGTTGGTGTTGTTGACGACGAGGACCGCAGTGAAGATAGAAGGCCGCAAGGGGTGGTTACACTCCAGTCATATCAAGCGCTTTCATGGATTGTGTCCAGAGACTGCATTAAAGGACTGCCCCCTTTCGAACACTGACTCTAAACTCCCCCTGTTAGAGAAAACTCTGCAACAGGAGTTCCGAGCCAAGTTGAGGTCTAGTAAGTCAGACAGCGTTTAATTGTTTAAGTCCCCCTCGGGTGAAGCGGTTAGACAGGTTTCTGACATGTATAAGATAGACCCAAGTAGTCAGAGAGATAGGCAACTTGTAAAGAGGGAAAAATATTGTAAAAATATGCACAGTCGTTGCGTTATCGCATTAATTTTCATGTTTCTTCTGAGTCTTACGATCATATGCATAAGTTTAATGCTACATGTTTTCTTTCCTCTTGATCCTCATGTTCATACTTCCTTTAATGACACTGTAGAGCATACTTTTAGCGACCTGCCTCCCCACGAACTGTCCTATCGATTAGCAATGCGCAACAATACATTCATCCGTATGTTACACCATTCTCACCAGACCAGCAATGCCACCAATTGCTGGGTATGTGGCCGACTCCCTCCCTATCAGAAATACAAGGGAGCTCTGCCCCTCTTTCCTTATCCGTTTACACATAATGGTTCGTGTGGTGCATGGTTTACTTTAATGTCCTCCCTAGACAGTCAGTCCAAGGTTTCCCAAGGTAATTGGATATGGGGGAACCTGAATACAGTTATGAATAAAATATGTTTCCCAGACAAGGAAGGTCTTCCCCAAAGGACAGGGACCGATCTAGAAAATGAAGTGTATGGATTAGGCAATTTTACACTTAACCTCATGATTCTGAATGTACAGTCTGAGACTAATTCGGACTTGCCGTTTATTACAGTTTTACCAGTGAAAGGCGAATTATGCGTCAGAAAGAGTGGTTCAGTACATCTAGGACACAGTGATTGTAATACTGTGGTCGAATTCAGTGATAAAGGAAAGTCTTCTTTCAAAGCTTCCCGCCATTCTTATTTTATATGTGGTCAGACAGCTTATGTACGTCTGCCATTGAATTGGGATGGGACGTGTTATATTGTGTTCCTATTGCCACCTGTTTTCCTAGCCCCACCTGATTATCATCGAAATCCACATCTTGTACATGTAAGACATAAGAGAGACCTTCCTCCTGTTATCGATTATTCTGAATCAGCATGGGATCAGTATAAGGATTATATCAAAGGGTACTTCTGGTTCATAGGTCCCATCCAAAATAGCAAGATGATACGAAGATTGACTAGAACTTTGGAAGCAGTAGTGAACGAGACTACTTCTGCTTTAGGTAACCTGACTGAGGAGCAATCTGCTATGAGACTTGTTGTTCTTCAAAATCGCCTTGTCCTTGACGTCATCCTGGCCGATAGGGGCAGGGCTTGTAGAGTCATCGGATCCAGTTGTTGCGTGTTTATTCCTAATAACGTGCCATCCGTGTATAAGGCTATAACACGGCTTCATGAAATTGCTCACCTGATACACCAGAATCCAGGCACCTGGACTTGGTCCGGTTGGTTTTGGAGTGTGATATCCGCTTGGGGATGGAAGTTGTTATCATTCCTAGGAATATTATTGGTCATAGTATTCAGTTGTTGTCTCTGTCTGCAATGTGGGCCAGCGATTTGCGGCTTGTGCGCCACAGCCTGTATTCCCCGTCCAAGTACACGTTCCCGTTCCCGAATAAAGAAAGAAGAACAAATGATGTTATATGAACAGATAGATGGTCTTATGAACATAGATATATCCTAAAGGGTGTAGTAGGGGCCAAGGAGGGAATGAGGTAATAGAAATTTTCAGGTAGCTAATGTGTCCCCCACTCGCACCCCATCCATGCACCCATGTTCCTTGTATGTCATGTAACTTCCTTCCTGTACATGCTCGAAAGACGCATATGCATTTGCGTCCAACGTTAACATGTTAGTTATCCAGTTCTTCAAGAAAATCCTGTTAATTAGGCTTCTAGGCCTATGGTGCCAACGTCTTTACATGGTACACTTTTGAATCTCACACACGTTTTCTCCATGTTTCCTGGCTCCGTCGAGCTAGGCCTTTAATCGAGGCTCCAAGTCTTTTCTGTCTCTGAAAGCTGTAGTTTAGGTATGCATCCCTGACCTCTGCCTTACTTCCTGCCCAGCGAAGCGGTGCCTGGCTCAGCCTGGCCTGCCTGCCAAAACAGTATTTTGCCTACAGTTATCTGCTCAGCCTCCTCGAAAACACATTCCAGTCTAGTGAAATAGGTAAACATATTCCCGGCTGCAGAGCAAAGGGCCCGGCCTCCCTGTCCTCCTTGCAAGAGATTTACAGAACCCGTTACCATGGTAGGCTCATGGCCCCGCTCATTGCACCAAGACACGTATGCACGCACTAGCATTCAGTATTGAACGGCCTCTGTCCGAGAGACCTTTTACATCAGACACTACATCCTCCAAACATGAGATACCAGATATGCTATAGGTACAGGTCGTTCTGACATCCCAGACACCAGTCTCCTCTACTAGTGCTAAAGTCAAAGCCCCCAGTTCTCCCCAGTTACACGTCATGCTCAGTTGCGCGCGCATCTAGGTCACAAGTTTCTGCTGATCCTGCAAACTTTTTCTGTGCATCCACCCACTTGTGATGTTTCTTGTGACGTTTCTCTGACATGTCCAGTGCACGCCCACGTGTACGCCTTTTTACACGCCTCCTGTTACGCACATGTGTTCTTATCTCTCTCTTTTCACCTGTTACGCCTACTGCATTCATTTCAATTATACTGTTTTACTATATATAATGTGTAATGTTAATAAAACGTTGAATGTCCCTTCCTGAACCTTAGCGGTGATGGAACATGATGTCCTGTTCTTCGAAGAGCATAATTAAAGCCCGTATGACTCAGATACCACGGACTCTGCCTCTCATTTGATTGAGCTGTCCTTATTGATAATTAATTGCATGGAAAAATAGTACGGTAATTTTATTTACCACAGGTTGTTCTGGAATTCGTCGGACGGTGGCGAGGGCGAGGCTGACAGAGCGGAGCTGGCGGGTGGGGATGTAGAACTAGAGGTGGTTGTTGAGGTATTCGGGGCCCTTGTCGTGTAGCGCTTTGTGTGCGTGGTGGAGGAGCCTGAACGTGATCCTTTTGCAGACGGGGAGCCAGTGCAGGTTTCTCAGGTGGGCGGATATGTGGCTGTGGCGAGGGATGTTGAGGATGAGTCGTGCGGAGGCATTCTGTGCGTTGAAGTCATGTCTGAAGTTTGGCTGTGGTTCCTGGGTATAGGGCATTTCCGTAGTCCAGTTGGCTGGTGACGAGGGCCTGGGTGACGGTTTTTCTGGTTTCGGTGGGGAACCATCGGAAGATTTTTCGGAGCATGCGCAGGGTGTTGAAGCAAGATGACGAGACGGCATTGACTTGCTTGGTCATGGTGAGGGAAGAGTCCAGGATGAATCCCAGGTTGCGTGCGTGGTCCGTGGGTGTTGGCGCGGAGCCCAGTGCTGTGGGCCACCAGGAATCGTCCCAGATGGATGGGGATTGTCCGAGGATGAGGACCTCCTTTTTGTCTGAGTTCACCTTCAGGCGACTGAGCTTCATCCATTCTGCGACGTCTTTCATTCCTTCCTGGAGGTTGGTTTTGGCGGTGTCTGGGTCTTTGGTGAGGGAGAGTATCAGTTGGGTGTCGTCGGCATAGGAGATGATGTTGATGTTGTGTTTGCGTGCGATGGCGGCGAGGGGGCTCATGTAGATATTGAAGAGGGTAGGGCTGAGCAGGGAGCCTTGGGGTACACCACAGATGATCTTGTGGCTGCTGAGTGGAAGGGAGGGAGGCGGACTCTCTGGGTTCTGTCGGAGAGGAACGAGGTGATCCAGTACAGGGCCTTTCCTTGGATCCCAGTGTTGAGGAGGCTGGTTGTTAGGGTGCGGTGGCTTATGGTGTCAAAGGCTGCTGAGAGGTCTAGGAGGATGAGGGCGGTTGTCCATCAGGGTCCTGATGTCGTCAGTGGCTGTAATGAGGGCGGTCTCGGTGCTGTGGTTGGCTCGAAGTCCGGACTGGGACAGGTCGAGCAAGTTGTTTGCCTCGAGGAAAGCAGTCAGCTGTTTATTGACGGTCTTCTCGATGACTTTAGCCGGGAAGGGAAGGAGAGAGATGGGGCAGAAGTTCTTGAGATCTTTGGGGTCCGCTGTGGGTTTCTTCAGAAGGGCGTTGATTTTTGCGTTCTTCCAGCTCTCAGGGAAGGTGGCTGACGTGAGGGAGTTGTTTATGACGTTCCGGAGGTGGGGTGCGATGATGATGGCGGTTTTGTTGAAGACTTGATGGGGCAAGGGTCAGAGGGGGAGCCAGAGTGGATGGTGTTCATGACATGGGTGGTGTCTTCTGTGCTGATAGGGGTCCAGGCGCTGAGGGTGGTGGCGATGGGGTGATGTCGTTGTTGCTGGCGCTAGGGTTGGAGAGCTCTTTGACGATGCTGAGGAGTTCCTTGCTGTTGTGGGTATTGTTGTCTAGCCGCTCTTTGAACAATGCCCTTTTGGTGGTGCGGATCAGCTGGTGGTGTTCGCGGGTGACGTTCTTGAGGGCTGTCAGGTTTTCTGTTGTCCTTTCGTGGCGCTAGGTTTTTGTGAGGGTTCGGCAGGATTTCTTTGAGTCTTTGAGGGCATCTGTAAACCATGAGGTTTTCCTGTTGCTGGTCTTGCCTGGGGGGTTCTTCAGTGGAGCGAGGTGTTGGCGCAGTTGGTGATCCACTGTGCAAGGTTGTGGGCTGCGTCGTTGGTGTCAGCGGTGTCGGTTGGCGGGTTCTGGCTTAGTGATGAGAGGAGCTGGTCTGTGGTGATTTTGCTCCAGCATCTACGGGGGAATTGTTGCGTGCGGTGGTGTGATGTATTCTTTTTGAAGGTGAAGTGGATGCATCTGTGGTCATTCCAGTGTAGTCCGGTCGAGTGGCTGAAGGAGACGTGGTTGCTGGCGAAGAAGATGGGGCCGAGCGTGTGGCCAGCGAGGTGGGTGGGGGTGTTCACCAGTTGTTTGAGTCCGAGGTTGGCGAGGTTGGCGAGCAGGGTGGTGGTGTTGTTGTCCTTGTTTTTCTCCAGGTGGAAGTTCAGGTCCCCTAGGAGGATGTATTCTGGTGAGGTCAGGGCGTGTGGGCTGATTAAGTCGGCGATGGTTTCGCTGAATTGTGTGCGCGGGTCCGGGGGGGTCTGTAGATGAGCAGTCCTCTGAGGGGGGTCTTGGGATTGTTGTGGATCTGGAAGTGTAGGTGTTTGGCGGTAGAGAGTGTGTCTTTGGCGTTGGTCGTGATGTTGATGGTGTCTCTGTAGATGATGGCGATTCCTCCTCCAGTTTGGTTGATGTAGTCCTTCCGGGTGATCTTGTAGCCGTCCGGGATGGCTATGGCGATGTCGGGGCCAAGGAGGTGTTCATCCATGTCTCTATGAGGAAGGCGATGTCTGGTGCTGTTGTGTCGAGGAGGTCCCAGAGTTCGACGGCGTGCTTGTGGATGGAGCGTGTGTTGAGGACGATGCACTTGAGGTGGTTGTTGTTGATGTTAGGTTCGGTGGGTGGTCTGCAGGTTCGGAGGCAGGTGAATTTGCAGGCTTGACAGGTGAAGGGTCCCTGGGTTCGCTTCAGGGCCGCTCTTTAGCAGGCGGGTTGTCATCCGGTGTTGAGTGCATTGAGGGTGGAGGAGTCGTACCTCAGTCAAGTTCCCTGGCTCCGGCGGGGGCCAGGGGTTGTGGCGCTGGGCGCGGTCCAGGCGCGGACGGGCGCAGACGGGCTCCATATGAGGGCTGTGGGAGGGAGGAGCAGCTGGGAGGCGGGAGTGGGGCGGCGAATGGGAACGGCGGGGCCACAGTGACGCAGCGGCGGGAAGGAGGCACAGAGGGAACCCGGGAAAACAGGGGACAGGACACGGGAGGCAATACGGAGGAACAAGGGGGCACAGAAGGCAAAGGGGGTACAAGGCACAACAGGAGAAATTACAAGAAGTCACAAAATACAATAAAAATACAATACAAATAAAATACAGTGACCAGCAGGGGGGACTCATGCGGTACCAGGCAGCGGCAGGGGCAAGGCAACAGCGGGGGCAGCGTCACAGGAGGACCGTGTGGTGGCTGGGGGCGACCTACCTGAGGACATGGTCAAAGGTCGAAGGATGGTACCATTCAAAAAACAACAAAGCAACCTCAGCCACCGGCTAAACAAAGAAGGAACCAGATTATGCTGTGCTTGTGAAATCTATTGTTTATAATATAAATCTTAAAAGGGATTTACATACATCCCGCCCTCTCGCTTTCTGGGATTTCCCTTGGTTCCTGTGCTTGGCACTTTTTCTCCATTTCTATTAGCTGTAGCATATTTTCCTGCATTTATCAATGCTTGTTCCTCGTCTGCTTCTCTTATCAGTTTCCTGTAGTCGAAATACTGTTAACATCTGCTTTGGTGTAACTATTTTTTCATAAAGGTTTGCCTTTTCTTTGGCTTGCGTGATGCTTTAAATTAAATTAATGGATTTATATAGCCCAATTTATCACTCAGAGAGATTAAGTGATTTGCTCAGAATCATAGGATGTTGCGCTGCCAAGACTCGAACCAGGAACCCCAGGTCTCAAGTCAGCAGCTCTGGCAGCTGCGCCACATCGTCTCCACTCCAGTGGTACGTGTCAGGGAGCTTTTTCCTTCGTCCCTGATGGTGATTGATTAAAAAAAGCTTATTAGTCAGCACATAGGCAAAACCAATCCATTACCAATGCTTGGTTTCTTTTCTCATTTGCAAAATTGCTCCGCCCAGGGGCTCATTGGCCCTCTTTATCTTGCCCCCTTGATAGACTTCATTCTCCAGTGCAGATGCCCCCTTTCCCTCCAAGCCCCCTACCCCTCCACTCCCTGTACTTGCACTTGATTGGTCGTTGACAGCACTTTTGCCAGTTCCAGTCTGGTGTCCAGGAGAGGAGCGGGGTCATTTGACACAAACACTGCCGAGCCTGCTGAATGGGGGTGGGGGACAGAGAGCCTGGAAGCTGCTGCAGGGTACACACTCACTGAGCTTCTCCTCCCAAGAAACGTTTACCAACTCCAGGACTTCATTCTTTGATCTCGAACTTTCTTCTTCATGGAAGTTTGTGATCTTCTAGTTGCATTGTTTACCAAAACAAAGCCAGCTCATAAAGCTCTGAGTAGTGAGCTGGGCATAAGAACCATTAAGTTTCACTTTCACCTCTTCACCCCCTCAGATGCTCTCACACATACATCCAGTTATTACAAGAGATAAAACGCTTTGACGCTTGCTTGAAGTGAGACAAATGAGCATTACAATAACTCGCTGCTGTATCCGAAAAAGTGCACACTCTATAAAGTGCAAATATTAGAGCTCTGGAGGAAAACCTCAGCCTGTGCTCTTTTGATTGTTAAAGAGCTTGTTACTAGTGCTTTAAATGAAAATATAGAAGTGCTGGTACTCACTAGTTGACTACCAGTTTGCTTCGGAGAAGTGCTGGTACTCTCCCATTAAAGGTATTGCAGCAGTGATGAGAAGTGCAGATACTCTCCCATTAAAGGTATTGTAGCAGTGCTGATAAGTGCAGGTACTCTCCCATTAAAAGTATTGTAGCATGTGCTCAGAAGTGCAGTTACTCTCCCATTAAAGGTATTACAGCAGTGCTGAGAAGTGCCGGTACTCTCCCATTAAAGGTATTGTAGCAGTAATGAGAAGTGCAGGTACTCTCCCATTAAAGGTATTACAGCAGTGCTGAGAAGTGCCGGTACTCTCGCATTAAAGGTATTGCAGCAGTAATGAGAAGTGCAGGTACTCTCCCATTAAAGGTATTGTAGCATGTGCTGAGAAGTGCAGGTACTCTCGCATTAAAGGTATTGCAGCAGTAATGAGAAGTGCAGGTACTCTCCCATTAAAGGTATTGCAGCAGTGCTAAGAGGTGCAGATACTCTCCCATTAATGTATTGCAGCAGCGCTAAGAAGAGCAGGTGCTCTCCCAGAGAACTACAGCTGCTCTCTCATTAAAGGTATTGTAGCGGTGCTAAAATGTGTAGGTACTCTACCCAAAAAGTACTGGTACTGCCCCATTAATGTATTGCAGCAGCGCTAAGAAGAGCAGGTGCTCTCCCAGAGAAGAACAGTTGCTCTCCCATTAAACATATTGCAGCAGTGCTAAGAAGTGTAGGTACTCTCCCAGAGAAGTACAGATACTCTGGGCCCGATTCACAGAATGAACTTAAGACTCAATCCTAAACTTACTACTATTTTGGTATTCACAGAATGCACTTACTACTTTTGGCATTCACAGAATGAACTTACTACTTTTGGTATTCACAGAAGTTAGGATTTTGTCTTAAGTTTGTCTTAAGACAAACTACAGACAGACTTAAGACAGACTTAAGACAGACTTAAGACAAAATCCTAACTTCTGTGAATACCAAAAGTAGTAAGTTCATTCTGTGAATGCCAAAAGTAGTAAGTGCATTCTGTGAATACCAATATAGTAGTAAGTTTAGTATTGAGTCTTAAGTTCATTCTGTGAATCAGGCCCTCTATCATTAAAGGTATTGCAGCAGTGCTGAGAAGTGCAGGTACTCTCCAATTAAAGGTATTACAGCAGTACTGAGAAGTGCAGGTACTCTCCCATTAAAGGTATTGCAGCAGTGCTGAGAAGTGCAGGTACTCTCCCATTAACGGTATTACAACATTGCTGCAAAGTGCAGGTACTCTCCCAGAGAAGTACCACTGCTCTATCATTAAATGTATTGCCGCAGTGCTGAGAAATGCAGGCACTCAGTACCATCAGTACCTACTCATTTAAAGCACTGGCTCGTACAGGAGCACTGGGGCACTTCCACCATCCCTGCAGGTTTGAGTGGATCTTGCCCACCTTAGGGGGCCCTACGTAATAACCAACTACTTGTGCTTCAGAAAACTATTGGAAACCTTAGAATTGTCTGCTCCTAGCGACTCCCACATTCGGGGCTGTAAAGATAATGTTGGATAAGGCCCAACCTAATGACAAGACCTTAAACTCACTTCACCTTCCTGGGCCATATTAGTAATTTAAGGGCCAGATGCATAAATGCATTTTGTAACCGCATACCCTACAATTTGGTCATTCACAGGATTTGCGACAAGAACATTTTTTTTTTTAATATCCACTAAGTGATTTGGTAACCTGCTCTCGAATCACTAAATGGATTTAGGAAACCATTTGGAATCATTGTTTTAGAAGGCTCATGATTTGAAATGTGTAGCAGGTGCAGTGGCACAAAGCTCAAACTTTGTCAGGACCTTCTCGAAATACCTATTATTGCTATACTGTACCACTATATGGGCAGACAGAATTGTAGTTATCTTGCAGTTAAAATGGGCTTGATTTTGGGGGCGTGGCTAGCAGCCGAAGATGGCGGCAGCATAGAAGGCGAGCTCCGCGGTTGAAGCGGCCTCCTCGACGATCCGACCACTAATCCGGCACACAAACAACTCCTACGGGACAGGATCAACGCCCAGGACCGGGCGGCACAAATCGAAACAATCGGAACGAAAACCCGACATCGGGAAGTACAGTTCCTTGAGACGCCCATGCGGGCTGCAGAAAAGACCTACAGCCGGGCCGCAGATTGAAGCGGCGAGCCGACAGGAAGTGCCACAATCAGGGCGAGACAACACCGGAAGCGCCCGCTTGTGGACGAGCTAGTGACGCAGGAAGTAACAGCGCCATCGCCGAACCTGAGGGGCTGGAGACCGGAGGACCGAACATCCTGATCGGTAGCTCCGTGGTGGTTTAGCAGCTCCCAACGAACATACGGAAGCAAAAAGATCCCTGCGACCTCCGGGCCGAGGCCGCCATCTTGGACACGAAGCACGGGAGAGCCCGGGGTGCGGCACAGCGAAAAGACCGCGCAGACCTCCCCGAGAGCCAACAGTCTACGTGGACAACAGAACTCACCCTATAGACCGCGAGCTGCCCGGTGACATAGAGTGCGAAATCCGTCGTATGGTGGCGCGACCGGAGGCGGAGGCGAGCGGGAGCGTATCCGGACTCAGCAACCACGCAGGCCCCAGGGCGCGGACTCAACCTCTCGGGGCCCCATGCCCCTCATGTAATGATATGCTCTGAGATAATCGATCCGTAGAGGCGTTGCACAACGACTAGGACCTACATACGGAGATTGAGCGGCGCGTTGTGCTTACCAAGAAGGGCGGGCCGCTTCCAAGACAGACTTGGTGGTACGGTGGGGAGCGAACCCCATCGTTCAGTGGCCCTTGAGACCAATCGGCCCAATTCCGGCGAGAGTACAGCAAACCGCCGCCCGCCGCAGGGGTTTCATCTCAACGGTCGCAACACCACTCGGGAACTAATTCCATAACAAACAGCCCCTGCGGACCGCAGCGGATGGGTCCGCCAGGATGGCAGGAAAAGGGACGAAAGGCGGAGCGGCGCAAGCCCGACTTGAAAGGTATGCCTACGATAAGTCTACCTCCTCCCCGCCAGACGCGAAACAACAGGCGGGTAAAACCGCGGACACAGCGGGAGGCAAGAAAGCGACCTTGGACGACGTGATGCGGGCCCTCACCCAGGTACAGGCAACAGTGGGGTCGATCTCAGCAGAAATAACTCTCATATGTGCGGACTTCCATAAAATGACTGAAAAAGTGAATGCAATGGAAATAGTGACCAAATCGTTGGTGGACGATGTCTCCGAATTGCAAATAAGTATGGAGCGGATGACGAAAGAAAACAGGGAGCTGCGGAACAAGCTGGATGACCAAGAAGGGCGCTCGAGGCGGAACAACATCCGTATCATAGGGGTTCCGGAATCGGAAGACACAAGGGCGATGGACCTATATGTCGAAGATCTGATCAAGCAAAGTCTTCAGCCCAAGGGTCTCTCCGCCTTTTTTACAGTGGAAAGAGCACACGGAGTTCCCGGGGGGCGCCCGAAAACTGGGGCTAACCCAAGGCCGATCATTGCTCGGCTCTTCAATTTCAGAGACAGGGACGCGATCCTACAGGCAGCAAGAACTTCACCCCCCATCAGAATACAGAACTCCACTCTGGCATTTTTCCCTGACTATACGGCAGATGTCGCACGTAGAAGGAGAACTTTTTTCGAGGTTAAAAAAGAACTTAGGGCAAGGGAGATTCCCTATTCAATGCTTTTTCCAGCCAGACTGAGGATAGTGGCGGACAATAAAACATGGTTCTTCGACACTCCGGAGCAGCTCAGGATTGGCTGGAGGGGTGGAGATCAGCAGGCCTGCCCCGCCGTTCGAACAGGTCAAACAAACATCGCAATAACGGACCCCAAGCGGGCTCCCAGTCATCTGGGGGAGAAGCAGACTCACATTCACCTCTGAACGACATCCCAGAAACAGAAGATAATGAGGACCAATGACTTCCTGATATGGCCTATCTAGGCCAATAGTGCCGCTGACCGGGGGTGCTGCCATGGACACTGGGCGGAGATCCTCCGTGGTAAAGAAGGGGGGCCGCCGACTCCGGAGAGTCCTTCACCCCAGCGAGCAAGTACTGTGTTTTGGGTGGGGATCGGGCACTCTGCTGAGTTGGGGGGGAGGGCAGTTTTAGGTCCGTTTAGCAGGGGGGCAGGTTGGGGGGTTGTTGGGGGGCGAAGAGTTTTGCATTGTTTAAATTGTTCTACCGGTCAAAATTGGAACTATATGGTACACACCAACCGAAGGGCGACGCATTGGAAATGTGCTCGCACACGAACACCACGACACACTAAGGTCGGCCACCACAGATACTATGGCACACACCACGCGGGTTGACGCAGAAAGGGAGGTAGCTAGGACGGGATAGGTGACACCACTGTGCCTCATGACATGGAACGTTAGGGGTCTGGGGGATAAAATCAAAAGGGGTTTGGTGTTAGAAAGCATAAAACGACTAAACCCAGCCCTGGTCCTACTCCAAGAAACACACTTAATGGGCACAGCAACCAAAGCATTAGATAGGAAGGGCTACAGCATGATTGTACATTCGGAGTTCACTAGGGGGTCCCGTGGCACAGGGATTCTGATGCACCGCTCATCGAGAGTCATACTCCAATCCACGAAATCAGACACACAGGGGCGTTTTGCAGCGGCACATGGGCAGTGGGAAGGGAGGCCGCTCAATGTGGTCTTGGTCTATATCCCGCCGGCACTACATGCTGCCGCACTACCAGAATTGGGGAAATTCCTGCTTGACCTTCCAGAGGGAGATCTCATTGTGGGTGGAGACTTCAATGCAGTAGCACACAACACACACGACAGATTCCCGGTGAGAACCCAGTCTCCCGGGCCCTCCCGACTACATGATTTTATGGAGGCACAGGGCTTGGTGGACCTTTGGCGGCGATTCCACCCGGATGATCAACAATACACATTTCATTCAGCAGTCCATGATAGTTTATCTCGGATCGACTATTTCCTAACACTGGGACACTGCACCCTCACTATAAAAGACGTACAAATCAAACAACGGGGTGTTTCGGAAAACTCTCCCTTGACACTGAGTCTCTCTAACCCCGGACGAACCTGGATACGCATCTACCCGATCTACCCGGGATACCTTAAAGTACCATTAGTAGCGAAGGCACTGAAGAGGGAGACAAGGACGTACTTCGCTGAGAACGTAGGGTCTGTTGACTCCCCCATTATCCTGTGGGAAGCGTACAAAACAGTTCTCCGGGGGCAGGCTATTTTCACTATCACGAGATACAAACGAACGCAAAAACAAGAGCTCCTGGACCTAGAAGACAGGCTCGCTAAGGCCAATAGAGATCATGAGACTGACCCGACGAGGGACATGCTACACAGACTTCGTCTGTGTCAGCAGCGTCATACCGACCACATACGCCGCAAGGTGATAGACAATATAGCGACGACAGCCCACAGAATTTACGATGTAGGTGACAAAGCTGGCAGGCTTATTGCCTGGTTAGAGAAAAAATGGGAGGGGCAAAGGGCTATCCTACACTTGAGAGACCCTGCAGGGGTATTACAAACTTGTCCCTCATTGATAGTAGAACTTCTGGCAGACCACTTTCTAATAGTATATTCCCCTGAATTCGAAGTGACTCGAGAGATGGCGGAGGCGTCTCTCGTAGGAATACCCACCCGCACCCTGTCGCAGGACAAGAAAGACGAGTTGGAAATGGACCTGACTGCCGAAGAGCTACAGATAGCCATCAATGCACTACACTCGGGTAAAGCGTTAGGTCCCAATGGGATACCGATTGAATGGTATAAGACCAGGTCGGAAACGCTGCGACCCCCCTACTGAATATGTTTAAGGCCAGCCTGGAACAGGGACAGTTGCCGCCCGACCAACGCGCAGCGACCACAATAGCAATACCAAAGCCCGGCAAGCCACTTGAGGACTGCGGGTCATACCGCCCAATATCTCTACTTAATGCCGAGAGTAAGATCTTAGCGAAAATACTAGCAACAGACTGTTACCTCATTTGGCGCACCTAATACATCCTGATCAATCCGGATTCATGCCGCACAGGAGTACGGCGATGAATCTTCGACGCCTACACGGCGTGATGGCACGGGCTCCATTGCTATCGGAACCAGCAGCTATCCTGTCACTTGACGCCAAAATGGCGTTTGACCTGGTGGAATGGGGCTACCTCTTTGCGGTACTGGAGCATATGGGTTTCGGCCCAAAATTTGTAGCATGGATTAGACTTTTATATAAAAACCCAGTGGCCAGAGTGACAGCGAATGGCCACATCTCGAGAGAAATACCGCTAGCAAGGGGAACGAGACAAGGGTGCCCACTCTCACCGCTCCTGTTCGCTTTGGTCCTGGAGCCCCTAGCCACCATCATCAGGACTACACAGTTATTGAAGGGCATAAGGTGGGGAGGCGACTGGGAAGATAGGGTGTCATTATACGCCGATGACATGTTGATCTATCTAACAGACTTAGCAACTGGTATTCCGGTACTGCTGGCCTTGTGTGAGAGGCATGGCACAGCCTCGGGGTACAAGATAAATTGGACGAAATCTGTGCTCTATATGCTTCACGGCACACCGCCGATCCTAAGTGCGGACTGCCCATTACTATTAGAATCCACCTCCTTTAAGTATCTAGGGATCCAAATTACAAGAGAGCCTGCGACCTTTAAGGACTTAAATCTCAGGCCGCTGCTTGATAGACTTAAATCAGACGTGCGTCACTGGAAAACTCTCCCATTAACTCTGTTGGGCAGAGCCGCACTTTTCAAAATGATGGCGCTACCCCGTTTCCTATATGTCCTGGAAAATACGCCAGTGTTGGTCCCATCATCGTTCTTTCGACAACTGTCGACTCAACTGTCCAGCTTATTGTGGGGAAACAGACCAGCCAGGGTGGCACATGTGAAATTGATTCGAGACTGGTATAGTGGGGGAATAGCGTTCCCGAACTTGGAACTCTATTACTGGGCAGCCCACCTCAAAGTGGTTAACCAGTGGATACACAGGCCACAGGACGATCCGGCATATATGGCGGATAGGAGGCAGCTAGGGACAAACACGCTTCTGGCCCCACTCTACAATAAAGGATTGTTGGCGAAACTCAGCGGCCCAACTAAACATACTGTGACACTGTGGCACAAGGCCCAAACCCGACTAAAATGGGAGGGAGTAGTTACACGGCTCACACCCCTATGGGACTCCAGAATTTTGGGGAATCTGAGACACAGTAAAGGCTTCGAACAATGGGACAATAATGGGATATCCATTGTGGGTGATATGTGGACGAAGGATGGGGTGGTTTTGTTTGAGACCCTGAGGGAGCAGTACGATTTGGGCAGTACTGAAACATACCGATACATACAGATTTGTCACGCACTACTATCGGCGATAGAGCCAGGCACTAATGTCCCAGAATCAGCCCCATTGGAGGACCGACTACTTACAGACTACATGGAGGCCAGTGCTACCTCCCTCACTTACCGTAAGCTCATAAACAACCTACCTGACCCGTTGCAGAAATTGAAGGAAAAGTGGGAGGGGGAAGTAGGAGACCTAGATGAGTCGGACTGGAATGCAGCGCTGGCGTCGCCTAAAGAAGCTGGCATCTCATCACGAATTAGATTGGTGCAATTTAAAATATTGCACCGTGTATACTATACACGCACCACTCTGCACAAAATCCACAGAGCAGAACACCCCTACTGCTTGAGACATTGCGGAGAGGAGGGCACATTATATCACACCCTATGGTCCTGTCCCAGTATGGTGGACTATTGGCGGAGAGTAACACGCACGATGGCCCAAACCTTACAAATCCCAATAACACCTGACCCCCGAGTTTGTCTATTGAATGTGTGGGGCCCGAACAATTTAACATCTTTTGGAAGGCAGTGGGTGGTCATCTGAACGATGTTAGCTAAGCGAGATATAGCGCAGAAATGGGGATCATCTGAGACACCGACCCTGGCGCAGTGGTGCCGGGGTATGGATATGCTTTTGGTCGGGGAACGGGCAGTGTACCAACAGAGAGCCAACCCACGTAAATGGAACAAAATATGGTCACCTTGGAACACGTATAGGGGGGAGCTGTGTGAACCGTTGCCAGAAGAGGAGGACATGGATAGCTCAGGGGATGAGGAGGAAACTGAGTAGGAGGGAATGGAATGTGGAGAGGGGTGCTGACAGGGTACTCCCAGGGTCTGCCGGGCTAGTAGGGTTGGCATAATAGATCTGCAAATGGTGGTATTGAGGAAATAGGAGGGAATATAATTTTTGATCGAGTAGTGTTCCCCAGCGAGTACCCCACCGTCTCCATGTGCTAGCTTGCAGTGCATGTTATTTCCCTCCTGTGCCAGTTACGAAGACGCAAATACATTTGCGTCCATCTTTAACTTGTCCTCTTTCAGATCCGCCATGAACGGATTGAATATTCAGTTCCTATATATGTCGTGCCACCGTCTTTTTGTGGTACACTTTACACGTTTTTCAGCTCTAGGCCCAGATCATGCCATCGAGCTTTTTCGAGCCTTTCTCCTGCTTCCTGACTCCGAGGGCCTCAGCCCAGGCTACCTCTGTACCAGTGGCCCCCACCTTCCTCCTTGCGCGGCTCCGGCGCATAGCCTAACCTCTGCCTGCCAAGACTGTATTCAACCTTCGAATTATCTGCTCCACTCCTCGAAAACACATTCCTGTCTCGTAGCTCAAGTAAACATCCTCCCAGCTGCAGGAGCAGAGGGCCCGGTTCTTCTGTCTCCGTGCAAGTAATTCATAGACTCCGTTGCCATGGTAGGCCCATGCCCCCTCACCCTGCATGCCAACACGTAGACACATACATACAGACAGTATAGAGTAGTCCCCGCCCGAGAGACCTTTTCCCTTCCAGACACTACTGTTCCTTAAACATACGATACCAGATACGATTTGGGATTAGGTTGATCTGACATCCCAGACTTATGTCTACACTTATGTCTACACTTGTAGTGCTAAATGTCAAGTCCTTTCACCTTCTGGTTATACGTCAGACACACGTCAAGCTGCTGCGCGCGCATCTCTGCCTTATATTTCTGCTGACATTGCAAGATTTCTCTTATGTATCCACCCATTGTGTGACCTCATGATCAATGACGTTTCTAGTGTACGCCTTCATGCACGCCTATTATACCGCCTTTTTAATGACGTTTAATGACGTTTCCATGTTTTATCTCTACTTTTCCAGTTGTTACGCCTCCTATATGCTCATACATTGTAATGCATTGACTATATATATGTGTTTCTGTAAACAATATGTTGTCTGTCTTCCCTTCCTGAACCCTGTGTGGTGATGGAATGGTTATGCCACCTTGGCTCGAGCCAATAACCCAATTCCTTTTACAGGAATAAAACCCTTTTGAGTTAACCTCAATATCCCGGATTTTGCCTCTTATTTTTCTGAGTTATTCTTATTGATTATTGATAGCAAATTAAGTATAGGTAATCGATTTTACCACAGTTCTGGTGCCCGAATAGGGACCCCTCCCCCACCCCACGCGCCGGCGGTGCGTTGCAGGCCTGGCCCCCTGCCACAGCCGGACGGACAACTACGCGTACCCGCAGGATTTCCTGTATCTCCCTCAGGCCAACGGAGGTGACTGAGGCTGCGATCGACACCCAGACGAGGCGGTGAGGAGTGCGGAGGATCCCAACCCGAGCCTAGCTGAGAGAGCAAGATCCGAGGTATACCGAGGCCCGCCAGGTTCCGAAGTTCCGAAGTATCTGCGTCGAGTCCGAATCCAGTCCGTGTCCAGTCCAGAGTTTCCGAGGCCTTCTGTTTCCGTGCTTCCTGGTGAGTACCGTTGCTAGGGACGCATCCTGACGTGCGCATTAGTTTGTGCCGGTCTAGTCGGGTTCGGGTACACGAGCCTGTTCTGCACTGTTTAGCAGTGTATCTGTACTGTATAGCAGTATATCCAGTCTGCACCGGTATAAGGTGTATCCGTGCCGTTTAGCGGTACATCCTGTTGTCACTGTTATCTATTAATGTGGTTCGTTTTTGAAATGTTTTAATGTGTCATTCAAATGTCGTGGTATGAGTGAATGTTCGATTGTCATTGTTGTGCTTAGACGTGTCTTATGTATAGTGTGTTCATATCTGAGTAAGAACCTAGTAGCCAGATTTCAGAATGCCGTTGTTCTCTAAACTAAGACAAATAAAAACCCGTAAGGGGGTTCTAGAAGAAGCTGTTCCCATTCCACCTAGGGACACTCCAGGGTACTTTATGTACCATAAACATGGCCTAGATGCTGTTTTATTTCTCGACTTATGGGTAGACTACACTAAAGAATTGTCAGAGAATCAGAGATGGCCCGCTGCAGGGACATGGGATGCAGATTGCATCATGAGAGTAGAAGAAGCATTATGGAAAAAGAAAGCCAGACAGTCACAGAAAGATGCCATCGAGTTATGGCGTAAAGAGTCGCATAGACGCACAGAAAAAGCACACAGACTAGAAGAAAAGAGTAAGGAGGAACCCGACAAGGCCCGAGAAGACGCATTAGTTGAGGAAGGTATCAGAGTAAAATTAGAACAAGTAGACAGACAGCGTAATACGCTTATGAATGGCATGTTCCCCATCCTATCAAAAGGCCTGCCTAAGGCCTCTCCAGAAATACCGAAGGACCTACCACCCCCATTACTCCCGACTAAGACACATCCGAGGACAGCAAAGGACGTTTTCCTTTCTTCCTACTTAGATGATGTTGCTCCCACCTATGTTAATACCCCATTGCCTGCGCCCTTGCCTGCGCCAGGGCCTGCGCCTAATGGTCAGAATCCTTATGCTCTTCCTCCCCGACAAGCTACTCCTCCTCGGTTTCCTCCTCCTGATCAACTTCCTCCTGCTTCCCTTGATACAGATCTGATTAACCCTTTCGGAGCCGGTGCCTCAGGAGGTGCGGCCGGAGGGGCAGGTTACCAGACTCCGCCACCGAACCAGCGCCTGAGTCTTAGAGAAATAGCTCAACAGCGTACACCTAGAACAGATATTACATTTTATGGAGATCGCCTCGCAGATTGTAGATATGATCCTGTACCTGGTAAAAAGAATGATGTAGACATGTTACTTGCATCAGTACGTTTACGACGAGTCACGAACTTCCTAATGTCACTACCTGAAATGACAGAACATATGGATCGAATATATAAGTTTGTGCAGACAGGAGTAGGGCCTGAAAGCATTAAAGAGGCCATGGATCATCAGAAAGTGGATACTAAAGCCAAGTTATTACGGTTTCTTATAAACTGTTTTATTCGAGAAGCAGATAGGCCGGGTGCGAACCCGGAAGATTTGAAAGCACTCCACAAGTGGGGCCGACATATAGCCGATGGACAGCATGACAAAGAAGCTAGTATAGAGAACATGTACCGAAGAATCAGAACCTCAATAACTAAGATGCACGAGAAAAGACAGGCTGCACCAGAAACAGATGCAGATAAACAAGAATCCTCAGAGGAGGAGGCAGAGGAAGAACCAGAGACACCAGTACAAGTACAGGCACCGGTCAGAGATAGGGTCGCGTATGTAGGTAAAGGAAGACCGTTTAAAAGTCCAGTGCGTCTAGTGCGCCCAGAATGTAAAAGAATATATCAGGAAGCCATGTGTAATCCTAAAACGCCCGAACACTTATTCCAAGCTACGGACCGAGTACTTCTAGAGCGCATGGGGTATCATGCACTTGACTCTATGGATGAACAAGAATTAGCCAGGTCAGCCGTGCAATGGGCTGACAACTCCGAGAAATATGGTGATGATGTGTTAGCGCATACGTTTCTGAACTTGACACCGAGTGAACAGCGTTTAGCTGGTATGTACATGATACAGCATCTGCTTTTATTATATAAAAGCCAACATTCTGATCCAGGTCCCCTGCGTGATATATTGATAGAACTGGTCACGAACAGATGGAAAGGTTTAAGTACTGATCTAATTAAAGCGATTCTAGAACACCGTCACAAGTATAGTACATTCTTATGTCCACAGATCAATTCAGTACCTGTTATGGAACGAAAGACCATGTATTACATGGATAGACAGAATCCGTTGCGAGAAGTGCACCCCGTACAGAATGCAGACCACACGCTTAGACGCGTATTCGTGTATACTCCTGTGACTAAAATGGAATTATTGGAAATGAAGAAATTAGTACCCAGTCACGATAAAGACCCTGCAGGTTTTCACCGCGAAATAAAGGATATGTTATTAATGGGCGATTACACTTATCCCGACCTCATGAAAATACTGAAAGTATTACTGCCTCCAGGCATATATGAAAAACTCAAAGAAAAAGAGTGGGAGGTGGGTGATGCAAAGATTGATTGGGCTGCATTAGAGGATGAAGAGAATACCCGAGTGCCAGGCCTAGGGCTTGGAGATAAAGTTAAACTGTTGCCAGGTTTATTGGTACAAGTGTTGCCACGTTTATTGAGCACGAAAAAGGAAGATTGGGGTGCAATTTCAGCATGTAAACAGAAACCTGATGAAGACACTAGTGATTTTTATACACGATTTGAGAAATGTTTTGGTATTAACAGCGGTCTGAAAGCAAGTAGCGAGTCATATCCACATCTTTTTGTAACGAAATTAGTCGAGAATTCCTTACCCCAGGTCAAGAATAGAGTACTGAAAGTAGAAAGCACTTGGCAAGCTAATACCCCTTCGCAAATGTTACAAATGTTACAGTATCACCAGAATAGACTTAGAGAAGAACAAGAACACGAACAGAGACGTATGAAGGATACGAAAATGAAAATGTTAGTTGCTCAGTCAGTTCCTGCTGATGGTCAGAAAAAGGGTGCGAACCAATCTAGTAATTCGTCAGTTCCCGTAAAAGGTGTATGTAATTATTGCAAGCAGCCAGGTCATTATATAAATGAATGTGCCGTTTTGAAACATAATATTGCCACGGGCAAGACCAAAGAGAGACCACGTCCTCCTAGACAAGATCAGACTTCACAACAAGTACCCCAGAATACACAGCAGATCGCACCCATGCCAGCTCCTTCACAGACAGTAGCGATACCTCAGCAACAGCCTATTACTGCAACACAAACCACGACACAGCAAATGTATCAGTATGCACAGAACGATTATCCTGATTACCAACGATACACATGAAACAGCCTAGAGAGTGAATTCCGCTTGCCTCTTATTGAAGTTCCTGTAGATCAGAATGGTCCTTATGTACTTAGTCAAGTTTTAGGGAAAGACAGAAAGTTTCTCATTGATACAGGGGCAAGCAGGACCACGATAAGTCACAATGAAGTACCAGGGGCACCCCTCTCAGGCTCACAGAACGTGTCCCTCGGATTTTCAGGAAAACCGATTATTAACGAAGTATCACAACCCCTCCCTCTTGCAGTAGGTCCTCTGACACGGACTACAGATTTATTGCTCACGAAATCATGTCCGGAAAAACTATTAGGCATAAAAACACTGAAAGCTTTAGGAGCTATTATTTGTTGTTCTCCCGAGGGAGTACGATTATTTTTGCGAGATTTCAAAGGCCATTATGTATTGAGAGATATGGATCCCCGACTACAGAACGTCCCTGCCCACCTGTGGGCGCAGGGCCCCACTGATGTAGGTTACATGCACATTACCCCGTATCGAGTCACACTTAAAGCAGGAGTGGTATTACCACGAATTCGACAATACAAGTTACCCCCAGACGCTGTAGTGGCTTTACTGAGAATCATTGACGAGCTCATCGCACAAGGAGTGGTCGTGGAAACCGACTCCAATGTATGTAATTCTCCTATCATTCCTGTTCTTAAACGTACTGACCCAAATTCCCCACCTGTTTATCGATTGGTTATTGATCTGCGCGAATTGAACAAATGTATCGTACCACAGTACCCTGTGGTCCCAGATATCTCTTCGTTACTGACAGCCATTGATTCCGAAGCAGCGTTCTTTACTGTAATCGATCTCAAGAATGCTTTCTTCAGTGTCCCTATTGATCCGGAGAGCCAATTTCTGTTCGGATTCAGTTTAAATGGACGATCTTTTAAATTTGCCCGTGCACCTCAAGGATTCACAGAAAGCCCCAGCATCTATAGTCAAGCATTGAAAAAACAACTAGACAGTATCCACATGCCAGTTCACACTGCTCTGCTTCAGTATGTCGATGATCTGCTGATCACCGCTCGAAGCGAACCCGAATGTGAAAATGCATCTCTGATTGTTTTGAACTTCCTGGCTGACAAGGGACACAAGGTGTCTCCTTCGAAGCTGCAATTCTGTGTTCAGCAAGTTGTGTACCTGGGTCACTTGCTGTCCAAAGTGGGGAGACAGCTCACACCTGATCGCATTCAGTTAATTGTTAACATGTCACCACCCAGAACACAAAAGGAAGTGCGGGCCTTTATAGGCCTAACTTCATACTGCAGACAATGGATTCCCCAATATGCATTTCTAGCAAAGCCACTCATTCAGTTAACAACACAGGAGGCAGCGACTTCGTCTGTCCTCCCTTGGACTCAGGAACATACACAAGCTTTTGAAGACTTAAAGAAAGCCTTATGTCAAGCACCTGTTTTAGCAACACCATGTTACAGTAAGCCTTTTACACTTTTTGTTACAGAACGTGATGGTACTGCATTGTCAGTCCTCACCCAGGAACAAGCAGGTTCACATAAGCCTTGTGCTTATTTTTCCAGTACATTAGACCCAGTCGCACAAGCCCTTCCAGCATGTTTGAAATCGGTTGCAGCTACAGCTTTAGCAATCAGACAGAGTGATTCCATTGTGTTAGGACATCCATTGACAGTACAGGTTCCACATTCTGTAGAAGTCCTCTTGAATCGGACTCAAACCCAACACCTGACCATAGCAAGATTGACAGGCTACGAATTGACATTGTTTCAGCCACACATCGAAATCAGACGCTGCAGCACATTGAATCCTGCCACGTTATTGCCAGTAAATGGAGTAGATCCATTGGCACATGATTGCATTGAAGTTATTACTATCACAACAAAACCCAGACAAGACTTGACAGACGTTCCGTTACCAGATCCAGACCTGACACTTTATGTGGATGGTTCATGTATGAGAACGAAGACAGGTGAATTAGTGGCAGCCTACGCCGTCACGACAGACACGGAAGTCATTGAAACGAATTGTATTGACACCTTGTCAGCCCAAGCAGCAGAGCTTATTGCTCTGACACAAGCATGTATTCAAGCCCGAAATAAGAGAGTCAACATATATACTGATTCACGTTATGCATTCGGAGTCGTTCACGACTTTGGAGTCCTCTGGCGAGAGAGAGGTTACTTAACTTCTCACGGTGCCAACATCCAACATGGTCCCCTCATTCAAGCTCTGTTAGACGCAATACATCTGCCTACTGCAATCTCTATCATGAAATGCAAAGCACACACTAAGGTTACTGATGTCATTTCCCAGGGTAACGACCTGGCAGACCGAACAGCAAAGCAAACTGCTCAGAACCGAACTCATGTAACTGATCAGACACAAATAGAGGTACCAGCACACTGCATGACAATTAGGGATCCCGCACATGATGTGATCGACATACAGTCACATGCAACACCAGATGAAATTAAGGAATGGACTAGACTAGGAGGGGTCCAAACAGACCAGGGATGGATGACGAAGGGGAAATCTACATGGTTTCTCCCCGATTCTATGGTACAAGTCATCATTAATACAATACATAGTCCTGCACACCTTGGTGAGAAAGCAATGCTAGACAGTATACAACACATATGGTCCAATAAAAACTTACGGGCAGCAGCCAAACAGAAAGTGCGTACTTGCATGATTTGTGGTCAGTTCAATCCAGGTAAAAGCATCCCCGTAGAGCAAGGTGGATTTCAGCCTCCCGACCACCCTTTTGAAGTCCTCCAGATGGATTATATCCAGATGGAACGGTGTCGAGGATTCAAGTATGTTCTCGTAGTCGTGTGTGCTCTTTCCCGATGGATAGAGGCATACCCAGTTCCCGATTACACTGCTCCGACCACTGCCAAGCAGTTGGTTCGTGAATACTTCCCGCGGTATGGTTTGCCCCGTATCGTGTACTCAGATAATGGTCAGCCATTCTCATCCGAACTAGTGAAACATATTACACTTCTGTTAGGTTACCAGTGGAAGTTCCATTGTGTCCGGCATCCCGAGGCAGCAGGTCTCGTGGAGCGTCATAATCAAACACTGAAAATCCGACTTTCCAAGATCTGTAGGGATAAAGGTATAGACTGGATAGTTGCCTTGCCGGTCGCCCTCTTCTATATGAGGATGGTGGCCCATTCTCGTTCTGGACTATCCCCGTATGAAGTGGTCTTTGGTAGGCCACCGAATATGTGGGGGACGCCCATTCCGCGTAAAATAACTGATGTTGATTGTCTTATGCTGACAGATTACCTTGCCTCCTTGATGTCTGCACTACAATCTTGTCGTTCACAGGTAGCTGCAGCCTTTCCCGACAACACCGAGACGAAGCCCCATGAGGTGGTTCCTGGCGATTTCGTATACGTGAGGAATTTTGATCGGAAGAGTCCGCTGGAGCCCCGCTGGCAATCGCCGAAGTTGGTTCTGCTTACAACGAGAACAGCTGTTAAGATAGAGGGCAGGAAGGGATGGCTGCATTCCAGCCATATTAAAAAATACTTTGGACTTCCTTCGGACTTGGACACTAAGCCCTGCCCTCCTCCACAAACTGACACGAAACTCCCTTTGGTTGAGAAAACTGCTTCAGAAATTTACAGACAAAAGTTACGATCTAGCAAGTCAGACAGTTTAATTGTTTAAGTCCTCCCCTAGGTGAATCGGTTAAATTAGTTTCTGATATGTATCCCCTAGATCGAGATAGAGAGACAGATAGACAAAGACAACATAAGAAAAAGGCGTATTGCAAATCACTTCGTAGTCGCTGTATAGTGACACTACTTGTTATGTTTTTCCTATGTTTGCTGGTTATCACTGCTGGTATTCTACTGCATATATACTACCCTATATTCAAGCGTGCTACTTATAATGCTACTACTGAACATTCTTTTAGTGAACTCCCGCCTCATGAATTATCATATAGACTTGCGCTGCGCAACAACACTTTCATTAGTATGTTACATCATTCCCATCAGGCTACCAATGCTACTAATTGCTGGATATGTGGTCGACTCCCTCCTTACCAAGAAAACAAGGGTGTTTTGCCCCTTTTTCCGTACCCGTTCACTCACAATGGCACATGTGCCGCATGGTTTAAAATGCTCAATTCCCTAGTTTCTACTGCTGCTATTTATGAAGGTAACTGGGTTTGGGGTGACCTGAACTTAGTCCTGCTTAAGGTATGCTACCCTGACAAGGAGGGACTCCCCGTTGACACTGGAACTGATCTAGAAAACGAAGTATACGGGTTAGGAAATTACACAGTCACTTTCATGATTTTATCTGTCGAATCCGAAGCTGCTCCTGTTCTACCTGCTATGGCAGTATTGCCTATTACTGGTGAATTATGTGTTCGCAAGAATGGTTCTGTACACGTAGGTCATAGTAAATGTACCACTGTAGTCGAATTCAGTGACCATGGTAGATCCACGTTTAGGGCTTTACGTCATTCCTATTTTGTTTGTGGTCATACTGCATATGTCCGTTTGCCTTTAGACTGGGATGGCACCTGTTATATTGCATTCCTTCTGCCACCTGTTTTTCTAGCCCCTCCCGACTATCATAGAAACACCAATCTGATTAAGCATCGATATCAACGAGATCTCCCGCTTGTCAATTATAAAGAAACTACATGGGAACAATATACAGATTTCAATAAAGGTTTCTTCCCCTATCTAGGTACTGTTTCAAATAGTAAACTAATCCGTAGATTAACCAGAACCCTCGAAGCAGTGGTACTTGAGACCGCTTCAGCTCTAGGTAACTTAACGGAGGAGCAGTCCGCTATGCGGGTTGTTGTTCTTCAAAATCGCCTTGTTATTGACGTCATCTTGGCAGATAGGGGTGGAGCTTGTAAGGTCATCGGGTCAAGCTGCTGTATTTTCATCCCTAATAACGCGCCATCCGTGTACAAAGCTATTACACGTCTCCATAAGATTGCAAGTTTAATTCATCAGACTCCAGGCACCTGGACTTGGTCCGGTTGGTTCTGGACAACGTTGTCAGCCTGGGGGTGGAAGATCCTATCCCTCCTAGGTATTGGTTTTCTCGTAGTATTCAGTTGTTGCCTGTGTATCCAATGTGGACCGGCAATTTGCGGCCTGTGTGCCACTTCATGTGTTCCACGTTCTGACTCCCATTCAAAGCGCATAAAGCAAGAAGAGCAATTGATGTTAAGTGAACAAGTTGATCAATTAATGAGAATCGATGTATCATGAAGGGTCCGTGGGGAACAAGGAGGGAATGAGGAAATATAATTTTTGATCGAGTAGTGTTCCCCAGCGAGTACCCCACCGTCTCCATGTGCTAGCTTGCAGTGCATGTTATTTCCCTCCTGTGCCAGTTACGAAGACGCAAATACATTTGCGTCCATCTTTAACTTGTCCTCTTTCAGATCCGCCATGAACGGATTGAATATTCAGTTCCTATATATGTCGTGCCACCGTCTTTTTGTGGTACACTTTACACGTTTTTCAGCTCTAGGCCCAGATCATGCCATCGAGCTTTTTCGAGCCTTTCTCCTGCTTCCTGACTCCGAGGGCCTCAGCCCAGGCTACCTCTGTACCAGTGGCCCCCACCTTCCTCCTTGCGCGGCTCCGGCGCATAGCCTAACCTCTGCCTGCCAAGACTGTATTCAACCTTCGAATTATCTGCTCCACTCCTCGAAAACACATTCCTGTCTCGTAGCTCAAGTAAACATCCTCCCAGCTGCAGGAGCAGAGGGCCCGGTTCTTCTGTCTCCGTGCAAGTAATTCATAGACTCCGTTGCCATGGTAGGCCCATGCCCCCTCACCCTGCATGCCAACACGTAGACACATACATACAGACAGTATAGAGTAGTCCCCGCCCGAGAGACCTTTTCCCTTCCAGACACTACTGTTCCTTAAACATACGATACCAGATACGATTTGGGATTAGGTTGATCTGACATCCCAGACTTATGTCTACACTTATGTCTACACTTGTAGTGCTAAATGTCAAGTCCTTTCACCTTCTGGTTATACGTCAGACACACGTCAAGCTGCTGCGCGCGCATCTCTGCCTTATATTTCTGCTGACATTGCAAGATTTCTCTTATGTATCCACCCATTGTGTGACCTCATGATCAATGACGTTTCTAGTGTACGCCTTCATGCACGCCTATTATACCGCCTTTTTAATGACGTTTAATGACGTTTCCATGTTTTATCTCTACTTTTCCAGTTGTTACGCCTCCTATATGCTCATACATTGTAATGCATTGACTATATATATGTGTTTCTGTAAACAATATGTTGTCTGTCTTCCCTTCCTGAACCCTGTGTGGTGATGGAATGGTTATGCCACCTTGGCTCGAGCCAATAACCCAATTCCTTTTACAGGAATAAAACCCTTTTGAGTTAACCTCAATATCCCGGATTTTGCCTCTTATTTTTCTGAGTTATTCTTATTGATTATTGATAGCAAATTAAGTATAGGTAATCGATTTTACCACAGTTCTAACGGCTTTGCTCATTGTAAAGGTTGATTTGAATGCCCTACTTAATATATCTAAAATGTACCAACTATCCAATCAATGACCTTATAGTTAAGAGTTGTTTATACAAAAAGATAAAAAAGTTGCACTATTGGTTGACTGCAGCAGAATGTTGACGCTGCAGCCGACGAAGGACTATGACTGTGATTATTATTATGTGATGCAACAATAAAAACAAATAAAAAAAAAATGGGCTTGATTTGAATGGTGTAGCAGGTGCAGTGGCACTGGGGCCAAAAGAAGTCAGAACTCCTCTAAACACTTAATATTGGTTTTATATCAATTAATTGCATTAGTATCCTCTCATTTCATTTTTCAGAAAATGTCTATTACTTATCTGCCTTATACCACTGGAAACAGCTCAATATATTGCCTTTTTGTACATAAACAAATCATAACACTTTAACAGACTTTCTGCAACTTATATTGTATGACTGCTCAGCAAGCTACAACTTACAACAAAAAAACAACATATTCTTAATCACATAGGTGAAACCTAATGCATTTACCAATGCTTGTTTAGACTTTGAGTTTAGCTGTCTTTGTACCGGTTCCGCTCAGCAGCCCTTTGCTGCCTGAGGTCAAGCCCCACTACTGGATGCGTTGGGTTTTGCCCCGGGAAGGTTAAGGAGCTGTCTGTTGCGGGGAGAGGTTACCTCAGCAGTCAGTGGACACACCATCCTCATTCACAGGCTGCTTCTTCAGCACAGAAATAAACATTGTAAAACACACACTCAAAACAAGCACACCTTCCTATCACACAGCCAGAACTATAGATTTCCCTATCAGATGCACAGTTTAATCAGCCTGGTACACCACTATCTGACTGGCATGACTAAAGATACAAGATTTTCCATATGTGGGTCACACATTGTATTTTGTTGCACTATCTGGGACATGCATTATTACATCCAGAGTATTTAAACAAAAACAAGGGGGGCCCAGTATTTAGACCAGGGACAGTCAATATTATAGCGAAAAACAATGGTACTGAGAGAGGCCACAAGGTCCTCGGGTAGCCTAGGCTACTATCCCTTTGGAGTGGTATTGATCAGAGAACGAACAAACAAATTAAGGAATGCCCAAGAGGGACTTCCTGCGCAATTAATGCAGGGACAAAAGGTTGCAATGATCTCACATTTATTAACAGCATAAATGGCGAGTCACAATTTTACAGGGTGTAGTTAAGGTGCTCACACAAATTAGTGAAGGTGCGTGAAGTGAAGGGTTGGTAACATTTAAAAATACATCACATTGACAACAAAACATCAAAACTACAATTAATTTAATGCAATGAGGGAATTTTGGTTGTGGAAAGAAGTCGACCGTGTTTCGATCTCATCTGTCAGAGATCATCATCAGGAGAATAATAGTGTGAGCGGAGGAATCTACAGAATGAGAAAAACGGGGGTTCAACCAAGAGTCTCATCTACTAATGAAAGGTACACTGAATGTAATTACAAGAAAGGGCTAACAATAGCGAGTATAGTATTAGCAACCAGGGGCCGGATTTAGGTGGCTAAGTACTGTTCGGTAACGCCAAAATTCGGTAAATTTCAGCGTTACCGAATGGTATTTGGCCATGTGCGATGTAGTTATTACTGAATGCCATGGGTAAAAAAAATAAGGGAAATCAGTTACTGATTTTTTATTTACCGATCGGCAGACGCCGAAACACCAAAATACCGAATCGGTAAATAAGAAATCGGTAACAAATCACAAATGCGATGCACCTAAAATCGGTAATACCGAATTTGCAAAAAAACGGTATTTAAGAATCAGTAATTACTACTGACTGCTTTGGCAGGTGGTAATCGGGTGTACTGCATAAAAACAGCCCCAAAATGCAACAGTGTGAACACATTGGCGGCTACGTTTGCGAGCATCAGGACTGAGGGTCTGGAGACGGGAAGAGCATATGTACAGACTGCGTGTCACACTGTTCCAAATGACTGAGGCAGAAATACATGAGAGGTACAGGCTACACCCACAAACCATCCTAGACCTGATACAGGACCTGCACCAATACCTGGAGCATCAGACACCAAGGGCGCACGCCATACCAACTCATGTGCAGGTGCTCTGTAGCCTGCACCTACTTGCATCA
This sequence comes from Lissotriton vulgaris, assembly GCF_964263255.1. NCBI lineage: Eukaryota > Metazoa > Chordata > Amphibia > Caudata > Salamandridae > Lissotriton > Lissotriton vulgaris. The sequence goes on along the minus strand of NW_028240919.1, from coordinate 316,982 downwards.
GGAAGTTACCAGTGATAGCTGCGGCAGGTGGTGTGTCACAGAGTTGCTTGTCCCGTTTCTTCAACTCCTTCTTGGATGCAGAGAATGCATCACTACATATGCTTCCCCAGCACACAGGCGGAACTGCGGAAGACAAAGCTGGATTTCTACCAAAAGGCACAGTTCACATAAATAATAGGGTGCACTGATGGAACACACATACCAATCTGCCCACCTTCTGCTACAGAATACATATACCGCAACCGCAAATCCACGCATCCTATCAACATGCAGGTGATATGTGATGCAGACTACATCATTACAGACATTGTGGTCAAATTTCCACGGAGTACCCATGGCTCCTACATATTCAGGAACAGTGGGATCTACACACGTCTGGCTGGTGGTGAATTCGGAGAAGGATACCTGCTAGGTAAATCAATGTGACACACCCTGATGTATACCTTGGATGAATGTATTGGTGACTCCAATTAATGGCACTTTCTTTCCCATTTAGGTGACAGCGCATATGCCATGCGGTCATTTATCCTAACTCCATACCTCAACCCATCCACCCCAAGTGAGAGGAGATACAATGTGGCACATAAAAGCACAAGTAACGTTGTGGAGCGCACCTTTGAACTACTAAAAAGCAGGTTCCGTTGCCCCCACAAAAGTGGAGGTGCTGTCAGTACAGCCCCATCATCTGCTGCAAAATAATAGCAACATGTGAAATGCTGCATATGGCCGGGATGCCCGCCACCCCCTCCCAACACCAATTCCCCTAGGGGAGGAGACAGACACTAGTTTGAGCTTTTGGAAGGCGGGGGGGAGTTACCCCCCCCGGTCGTATTTATTAAAATATGAAACAAAATTTAAAACATTAAATTAAAACGTTTCATGAATTATGTACAATTTTACTTTCGTTACATTTTGATGAAGACATGTTCTTTGGCTAACCTTAACAGCTCTCTAATACAAAGGTTTCCTAGCCGAGTCTAGCATCCTGAAAATGTATACATTCTACATTAAAATTGTACATCCTAGCATTAAGGGCCAACGGCAAGATCTTAACCGGTGTCAGATCCCTACTACCAAACTCCCGCCCTCACGGTGTGAGTGGCGCATGCGCAGAGGACTTTACCCTCGTTGCCAACTGTAACTTCCCTTGTCGTGGGGGCCCCCTCTCACTCGACGCCATCTTAAAGGTCGTCCGAGTCCCCGTGTGAGGTATCTGTAAGAAGGACAGCGTGGACTCCCCCCCTTCCCCACACTCTCTTCCGCCGTCGTGGATATCCGGCCCCTGGGAAATTCATAGGAGGGGCATCTAGCCGTCTCCCCCCTGGGAGGGGCCTATGGCCATCTCCCCCTAGGCGACCCATCTGTAGTGGGTGCCGCCTACCCGTGGGAGGGGCCAATGGCCGCCTCCCCCCGGGCGCTCCCATCCATTCTGGGTGGCGCCCCCGCTAGGACCTTGAAATTACTGCTCACCGATCATGACCTTACCGCCCGACCAAAAAATAAATACGACAGTTGTTTTACCTACTAAGGGAAGAAGATTCACCTAACGTGAAACAGCATAATGATTCATCAACTTTTCATTTCTACAAAGGGAAAAAAGATCCTAAAGCACAAGACAATTACACTACTTGATACATTCTTTTACTTTTCTACAAAGGAAGAAAGGCCTATACACATTTGTTCAATGCTGTAACAACTTGACTGCATCTCTTTAATACCATCTGATATCATCTACAAATCACTTTATTCCAAAACATTGCAATAGGGGCTGGTGGGTGGGTCAAAATTGCCGCTTGTTCCGTCGAGGGCTCACGAGCAACGAGTGGTGCAGCCTTCAGAGCACTGGAACAAGAGGACGCTTCTTTGGATTCCCGCTCTTTTATCCGTCTGCGGGAGGGCGGGGACCCTCCTCAGGTACGCCCACGGGGCGCGTCTTCCGGGTGGGCGTCTAGGACAACCCCTTCTGGGCGGGAAGGGCGTGCTCCGGCTACGCCGCTTTGGGCATACCAGCCGAACCACGCCCACCGCCCAAAATGGTTTCCCGGGGGGATCGGGGCACCCATCCATACGTTCGGGGGGACCGAGTGGTCTTCCCTTTCCATATGGCCGGGATGCCCGCCACCCCCTCCCAACACCAATTCCCCAAGGGGAGGAGACAGACACTGGTTTGAGCTTTTGTCGTTTATTGAGGATCTTTTAGGGCGGAAGAGGTCACTGCCTTCTATAATCATAGTACACTTGGGGGGCAATGACTTGGTAAGACTGGGAAGACGAGTGTTAGTGGAACACATTTTGTCGGCAGTCAGCTGGATGGCTAAGAGGCTCCCGGGGTGTACAATTGCCTGGTCCCAAATTTTCCTCGGAATCATGTGGGACCAGGCAATTGTACACCCCGGGAGCCTCTTAGCCATCCAGCTGACTGCCGACAAAATGTGTTCCACTAACACTCGTCTTCCCAGTCTTACCAAGTCATTGCCCCCCAAGTGTACTATGATTATAGAAGGCAGTGACCTCTTCCGCCCTAAAAGATCCTCAATAAACGATTGAAATTGGTCAAAACAGAGGCCACCCTTCCCATGGAAGGTCACTCTGAACCCGTATTCCCCAGATGCGTGAGTTGCGTCACCTGCCATGAATACTTCTCCGGCGCGCCTCACGTATGAGTGGCCCACAACCCATACCACTTGCTCTCCAGTCGGTAATCCTTGACCGCTGGTCCTCCGGTGATGGATTGATCCCAGATTCCGCCCCGCATCACAGGCTCGCGAAACTGTAATTCAAGGAAAAGACAGCAAGCGTGAGTGCATTTCATCAGTCTTTTACAACATGTGCAGCCGCACATACCTTTTGAAACAGTTCGAGGACCAACGGCCTAGCTGTTTTACCTCTTCTGCACCCAGACCCCGAGCCGTAGCCTCAGTAGCGGCCCCTATTCTGAAGGAGTGGGTAATTTGTAATTTGTAATTTGTAATTTGTAACTGTGTTTTGTATCGCGCCAACTCACCTACAGGTCTCAAAGAGCTACTGAACAAGTACAGCAACAAAGAAGGAAAAGAATATAGAGGTGTCTGATCTGGTAGCCGACTATTGAGATGGGAATGCGTCTTTGAAGAGTAAGGTTTTCAGGGACTTCCTAAAAAGGAGGAGATTAGGTTCTCTGCGAAGCGCCTCCGGTAGCTTATTCCAGATGGTCGGAGCCTGAACTGAAAAAGATCTGCCTCCTTTTGTTGTTAACTTGAAACGTGGACAGGATAGCAGAAAAGATCCGGATGATCGCAAGGCGCGCTTAGGTTCGTATATCTCAAGCCTTTCTTTTATGTAGGCTGGCGCCTGTCCGTGGATTGCTTTGTGGCAGATACACATGCTCTTAAATTCTACTCTCTGCGTCATGGGCAACCAATGTAGCCTGTAGAGCAGGGTGGAGGCATGAGTCCTCCTCAGCAGTCCAAAGATCAAACGTGCTGCGTCGTTCAGGATAACCTGAAGACGGTTGATGGAGTTTTTTGGAAGGCCGAGGTACAGCGCGTTGCCGTAGTCTATTCGAGACACTATAGTGGCGGAGACAATAGTTCGCAGCATGTTTCTCGAGAGCAGGGAGGCGAGTTTGCGTAGTTGCCTGATTAGGTTGGTACAGGAACCAACTACAGCGGATACTTGGTTGACCATCGAGAGTTCCTGGTCAATTTTCATACCAAGACTCTTGACATTACGGCACGGTTTTGGGGTGGGTCCTAGTTCTTGTGGCCAAAATAAATCATTCCAGGGGGAAGTAGAGGTTGAAACTACGAGCACTTCCGTTTTATCTGGATTGATTTTCAGCAAATTGGACGACATCCAATTCACAGTAAATCGTAGTATGTCTTGGGCCAAAGACTGAGCCGATGGTGTATTATCGATACTCAGCAACAGCTGCGTATCGTCGGCAAGTCAAGTCAAGTCAAGTCAGAGAATTTATATAGTGCACTACATACCCAGAGGGTCTCAAGGCGCTTAGGGAGGGGAGGAGGATTACTTGTCAAATATCCACGTTTTAAGTTGCTTTCTGAATGCTAGGTGGTTCTGGGTAAGGCGAAGGTAAGTGGGGAGTGAGTTTCATGTTTTAGCTGCCAGGTATGAGAAGGATCTGCCTCCCATGGTGGTCTTGTTGATGCGGGGTACAGTGGCGAGGGCTTGGCTGGAAGAACGTAGTTGGCGGGAGGGGGTGTAGAAGGACAGTCGTGAGTTGAGGCATTCTGGTCCGATGTCGTAGAGTGATTTGTGTGCGTGGGTTAGCAGTCGGAAAGTGATCCTTTTATTGACGGGTAGCCAGTGGAGGTCTTTCAGGTGGCCAGAGATGTGTTCGTTACGCGGGATGTCTAATATGATCCTGGCTGAGGCGTTTTGGATTCGTTGGAGTTTCTTCTGGAGTTTAGCGGTAGTACCTGCGTAGAGGGTCTTTCCGTAGTCCAGTCGGCTCGTGACCAGAGCATGGGTGACTGTTTTTCTGGTTTCGGTGGGGATCCAGCGAAATGTTTTTTTGAGCATGCGAAGAATGTTGAAGCAGGATGAGGATACGGCGTTGACTTGTCTGTTCATTGAAAGTGAAGAATCCAGGATAACGCCTAGGTTCCGTGCGTGGTCTGTCGGGATGGGTGCTTTTCCAAGGGCTTCCGGCCACCAAGAGTCGTCTCATGCAGAGGGGGATGTGCCTAAGATGAGGACTTCTGTTTTATCTGAGTTCAGTTTCAGACGGCTGTGTTTCATCCATTCGGCAACTTCTTTCATTCCTTCGTGTAGGTTGGTTTTGGCGGTGCTGGGGTCATTGGTGAGGGAAAGGATCAGTTGAGTGTCATCCGCGTAGGAGATGATGTTGAGATTGTGTTGGCGAGCGATGGCCGCAAGGGGGCTCATGTATACGTTGAAGAGGGTGGGACTGAGTGAGGATCCTTGTGGTACGCCACAGATGACTTCAGTGGCCTCGGACTTGAATGGTGGAAGGCGGACTCTCTGGGTTCTTCCGGTGAGGAACGAGGTGATCCATTCAAGTGCTTTTCCTTGTATTCCGATGTTTCTGAGGCGTTGTAAAAGGGTGCTGTGGCAGACTGTGTCGAAGGCTGCAGAGAGGTCGAGGAGGATGAGGGCGACTGTGTCTCCATTGTCCAGTAGAGTTCGAATGTCGTCTGTTGCTGCGATGAGGGCGGTCTCAGTGCTGTGTTTTGCTCGGAAGCCAGATTGTGATGAGTCGAGGGATTTGTTGGCTTCGAGGAAAGCGGCGAGTTGGTTGTTGACAGCTTTCTCGATGACTTTGGCTGGGAAAGGAAGGAGCGATATGGGGCGGTAATTTTTGAGTTCGGTGGGGTCCGCTGTGGGTTTTTTCAGAAGGGCGGTGAGTTCAGCGTGTTTCCAGCTTTCCGGGAAAGTGGCGGAGTTAAAGGAGCAGTTGATGACGTCTCGGAGGTGCGGTGCTATGACGGAGTCTGCTTTGTTGAAGATGTGGTGAGGACATGGGTCTGTGGGGGATCCTGAGTGGATAGAGTTCATCAGGCGGATGGTGTCCTCAGTGGAGATTGGGTTCCAGTCATTAAGGATGTTCAAGGGGGGTGAAGGTACGGCAGAAGGTTGGGTGGGTTGGTCTCTGGGTTGGTTGTCGAAGCTGTTGTGGATGTCTGCAATTTTGTTGTGGAAGAATAAAGCCAGGGAGTCGCAGAGGGCTTGAGAGGGGGTGATGTCGTTGGAGTTGGCCGAGGGGTTGGTAAATTCCTTGACGATGTTGAAAAGCTCCTTGCTGTTGTGGGCGTTGATATCTAGTCGTTCCTTGAAAGCGGTTTTCTTGGCCTTTCGGATCAGTTGATGGTGTATGCGGGTGGCGTTTTTGAAGGCGTCCTTGGTGCTGGTGGTTGGGTCTTTTTTCCAGGCCTTTTCAAGGGAGCGGCAGAGTTTCTTGGACTTCTTAAGGTCATCGTTGAACCATGAGGCCTTCTTGCTGCCAGGTTTGCTTTGACGTTTTTTCAGTGGTGCTAGGATGTCGGCGGTGTTGGATAACCATAGGGTGAAGTTGGCGGCGGCTTGGTCTGGGTTAGAAGAGTGGGCTGGGGTGTTTAGAAGGAGCGATGAGGAGATCTGGTCGATGGTGATTTTGTTCCAATTTCTTTGCAGAGTTGGTTGGAAGTGGTTGGTGGGTTTCGGCTTGTTGTAGGTGAAGTGAACGCAGCTGTGGTCAGTCCAGAGGAGATCCGTAGTGTGGCTGAAGGAGACATGATTGCTGGAGGTGAAGATGGGGTCGAGTGTGTGACCTGCGATGTGGGTGGGGGAAGTGACCAGTTGTTTAAGTCCGAGGTTGGCGAGGTTGTCTAAGAGGATGGTGGTGTTGCGGTCGTTGTTCTTTTCAAGGTGAAAGTTGAGGTCTCCCAGAAGGATGTAATCTTTGGAGGGGAGCGCGTGTGGAGTGATGAAGTCCGTGATGTCTTCACTGAATTTTGCGCGGGGTCCTGGTGGTCTGTAGAGGAGGGTGCCTCTGAGTGTGGTCTTGGGGTCGATGTGGATCTGGAAGTGAAGGTGTTCAGAGTTGGCGAGGTTGACGTCAGAGCTGGTTGAGATGTGGATTGATTTTTTATGGACGATAGCGATTCCTCCTCCTGTGTGGCCGGTACGGTCCTTGCGTTTAATCTTATAATCTTCAGGGATGGCAATGGTGATGTCTGGGGCGGAGGAAGCATTCATCCATGTTTCTGTTAGGAAGGCGACATCTGGAGAGATGGTGTCTAGTAGATTCCATAGGTCAATGGCGTGTCTGTGGACCAATCGGGTGTTGAGAAGGATGCATTGTAGGTGGTTGGGGTCGGGAATCTGTGGTGTGGTTGTAGCGGAGATGTTGTCGGTGCCGCTGAATTTGCAGGAGTAGCAAGAGAAAGGTCCATGGGTGTGTCCAGGAGCGGCTTGGACGCAGTTGGGGGCGCGACCGGGGTTAAGGGCTAGGAGGGTGGAGGCCTCGTAGGTAATGCGGGGGGGCTGGGCAGCGCGAGGGGCAGGGGGTCTGGCGCTGGGCGCGCTCCAGGCGCGGACGGGCGTAGACGGGCTTACCTTTGGCGCACCTTCGGCGCGGGTTGGGCGCGGTCGCTGCGCGTGGACGCTGCGCGCGGGAACTACTGTCATATATGGAGAGTGGAGGGGGAGGGGCGAGGGCGGCTCAGCTGGGAGGCGTTGCGGGCTCAAGGGACGGAGCACAACAACAACAACAAAATCAAAATGGAGGGGAGGGCAGAGCAGGGCGCCGGGGGATATTACACAAACAATGCGCAGGTCCAGTTCAAAGCAAGCAAGCAATGAAAACGCTGTATAATCCTGGCGCTATGAAATCACCAAACTTTGTCACAATGCAGCTTTTAAAAATACGATACCACGTTGCAGAGCGCAGACAGGGGAGCGATCACTCAAGGCAGAGGCGAGGAGTGAATCACAGCGCTGCGAGGTCAGAGGACGCTCTTTAATGCTAGTGGGAGGGCGGCTCAGCTGGGAGGCGTGGCGGGCTCAAGGGACGGAGCACAACAACAACAACAAAATCAAAATGGAGGGGAGGGCAGAGCAGGGCGCCGGGGGATATTACACAAACAATGCGCAGGTCCAGTTCAAAGCAAGCAAGCAATGAAAACGCTGTATAATCCTGGCGCTATGAAATCACCAAACTTTGTCACAATGCAGCTTTTAAAAATACGATACCACGTTGCAGAGCGCAGACAGGGGAGCGATCACTCAAGGCAGAGGCGAGGAGTGAATCACAGCGCTGCGAGGTCAGAGGACGCTCTTTAATGCTAGTGGGAGGGCGGCTCAGCTGGGAGGCGTGGCGGGCTCAAGGGACGGAGCACAACAACAACAACAAAATCAAAATGGAGGGGAGGGCAGAGCAGGGCGCCGGGGGATATTACACAAACAATGCGCAGGTCCAGTTCAAAGCAAGCAAGCAATGAAAACACTGTATAATCCTGGAGCTATGAAATCACCAAACTTTGTCACAATGCAGCTTTTAAAAATACGACACCACGTTGCAGAACGCAGACAGGGGAGCGATCACTCAAGGCAGAGGCGAGGAGTGAATCACAGCGCTGCGAGGTCAGAGGACGCTCTTTAATGCTAGTGGGAGGGCGGCTCAGCTGGGAGGCGTGGCGGGCTCAAGGGACGGAGCACAACAACAACAACAAAATCAAAATGGAGGGGAGGGCAGAGCAGGGCGCCGGGGGATATTACACAAACAATGCGCAGGTCCAGTTCAAAGCAAGCAAGCAATGAAAACGCTGTATAATCCTGGCGCTATGAAATCACCAAACTTTGTCACAATGCAGCTTTTAAAAATACGATACCACGTTGCAGAGCGCAGACAGGGGAGCGATCACTCAAGGCAGAGGCGAGGAGTGAATCACAGCGCTGCGAGGTCAGAGGACGCTCTTTAATGCTAGTGGGAGGGCGGCTCAGCTGGGAGGCGTGGCGGGCTCAAGGGACGGAGCACAACAACAACAACAAAATCAAAATGGAGGGGAGGGCAGAGCAGGGCGCCGGGGGATATTACACAAACAATGCGCAGGTCCAGTTCAAAGCAAGCAAGCAATGAAAACGCTGTATAATCCTGGCGCTATGAAATCACCAAACTTTGTCACAATGCAGCTTTTAAAAATACGATACCACGTTGCAGAGCGCAGACAGGGGAGCGATCACTCAAGGCAGAGGCGAGGAGTGAATCACAGCGCTGCGAGGTCAGAGGACGCTCTTTAATGCTAGTGGGAGGGCGGCTCAGCTGGGAGGCGTGGCGGGCTCAAGGGACGGAGCACAACAACAACAACAAAATCAAAATGGAGGGGAGGGCAGAGCAGGGCGCCGGGGGATATTACACAAACAATGCGCAGGTCCAGTTCAAAGCAAGCAAGCAATGAAAACACTGTATAATCCTGGAGCTATGAAATCACCAAACTTTGTCACAATGCAGCTTTTAAAAATACGACACCACGTTGCAGAGCGCAGACAGGGGAGCGATCACTCAAGGCAGAGGCGAGGAGTGAATCACAGCGCTGCGAGGTCAGAGGACGCTCTTTAATGCTAGTGGGAGGGCGGCTCAGCTGGGAGGCGTGGCGGGCTCAAGGGACGGAGCACAACAACAACAACAAGATCAAAATGGAGGGGAGGGCAGAGCAGGGCGTAGTTAAAGACTTTACAATTCATGTTTGCCAGGGACTCTATCGATGGTTGTAAGTACAGGTTGAATAAGAGCGGAGAGAGTGCTGATCCCTGCGGGACTCCACAGGCTAAAATGCCCACGTCTGAGACCTGGTCTGCCAACTGAATCTTCTGCGTCCTTCCTGTCAGGAAAGCTGTTAACCATTTGAGGGCTTGCTCTCCTATCCCAAACCTAGCCAGTCTGTCCAGGAGCAGTGCATGGCTGACGGTATCAAACGCCGCTGAAAGATCTAATAAAATCAGGGCGCTTGGCTTTTTACCGTCAGCCATGCATCTTAGCTCATCTAGTACTGACAGCATTACTAGTTCCGTGCTATGGTGGGCACGGAAGCCAGCTTGCCGCTCCTGGAGGAGGTGGTGAGATTCCAGGAGGGATGACAGAGATTTTAATACATGCTGTTCTAGTACCTTTGACAGAAATGGCAGCTGGGAGATTGGCCTGTAGTTCTTCAGGCTAGTTGGATCTGCTCCAGGCTTTTTTATCAGGGGTCTGACGCGTGCCTCTTTGAAGGTAGATGGTAGTGTTCCAGTGGCTAATGAAGTGTTTAGAAGATCTAAGATTTGGTCTTCTAGAATCGGCATTGTTAGCCGAAGGATTTCGGGCGGGCAGGGATCAGCGGGGGAGCCTGATTTAGTGGATGATACAAGTTGTCTCAGAATGGTGGAGTCAATTTCAGGAAAGCTGGTGAAAACAGGGATTGAAGAACATGGAGGAGGCGGTTGATCGATATAGGAGACTGGGTTGTCCTTCTTAATATCGGACAAGATGGTCGCTACTTTTTCGAGGAAGTAACCTTGAAAGGTATCGCAGTCGATCTGGATATCTGCCTTTTCCTCCTTCTTACTCAGCTCTTTCAGGATTTGAAAGGTCTCTCTCTGGATGTTAGTAGCATTATTAATGCGTGTCTCATAGTAATCCTTTTTAGGTCCCAAAATCGCACGGGTCCATGCCCGCCTCGGCGATTGTCAGTGCTAGCACCCTCTGAAACTGAAATCTCGTCAGAGGGGTGCCATCTTTGTGCCTAAGCAGGCTCCCTCCCCATGTCGCCGGCCTCTGTGCCAAGTATTCCTCTAAACACTTTATCGGACAAGTGGGGCACCCTTGAGCGCGCTGCACAACCACACTATCCCCCACAGCATCCTGGTCTGTCTTGGACCTAGCTATCGAGATTAGCATCGAATCACCCCGTATTTGCACGTGATTCCTGCACAGGCCTCCCTCCATATCTTTCTTGTTCCTCGCCACGAGTTCGCTTACCCGCATGGCCCCATGAAATGCCAAGGCGAAAGCTGCCCGGAACAGAACTGCTTCAGAAGGGGAGGAGCATGTCTCATCCAGCTTTACTAAAAGCCGAGACAATCTCTCTAAACCAATCGGGTGCCTCGTATCTCGTTTGCGACCCTCCAGGCGTTGCCAGCCGCGAAGCGCCTTTCTGACTAAGAAGGAACCCGTTGGATCCCTTATATTGTGGAGCTGTGCCATGAATGATATGGCCGCCCTATGCCTGTTGGCGGTTGCGGCTGATCGGCCTTCTCTGTGCAGTGCTACTAGAAACCCCAGGAAGGATTCCTCCTGCCCCCAGCTATGTCTCCCTGCCGGACCTAAAAAGGCGCAGTAAGAACGAAACGCTCCCTCATAAGCCTTCCTCGTCCTGGGCGCTAAGCTGGCTGCCACGAGGTCTTGTAATCCGGGGCACCGATCAGCCATAGTGCTTCGGGGAATGGTGCCGCCACTAGGTCCGCTGTGGGTAGATAGCCCCTGAAAGCCTGCATGTGTGAACGAGAGAGTGCATCAGCTGCATTTTTCAGTACACCCGGCACATGTTTTGCCCTGGACCGTACATTCAATCTCATGCAACGTAACACAATCTCTTTCAACAGTCTCAAGATCCACTTGCAGTGGGCCGCTTGCTGATTGATGCACTCAACCACAGACATATTGTCCGACCAAAACACCACTGATCGGTCCCTGAAATCGTCTGGCCAAGCCAACAGAGCCACCCAAATGGGGAACAGCTCCAAGAACCCAATGTTACCTGTTAGGCCACTGGAGTGCCACCACGTCAGCCATACTTGTGCCGACCATCGGTTACCAAAGATGGCGCCAAATCCCACGCTCCCGGCTGAGTCGGTCCACAAACCCAGTTCATCCGATGAAGCTGGGGGTTGCTACACACTACTCGACCGTTGAAGTCCGCCAGAAATGCCAACCAAATGCGCATATCCTGGCGAACCTCGGCCGACAGTCTCGTGCGGTGGTGTTCCTCCTTCAGCCCGACCATAGCTTGTGCAATGGAACGTGAGAAGGGGCGAGCCATCGGTATTACCCTTAAGGCAAAGTTAAGCTGGCCCACTGTTTGTTGTAACTGGTGCAGGGTCACCTTCTTTTTACCCAGGCATTGTATTAAGGAGGCCCTGAACGTTGCCACCTTCTCCATTGGCAGACGGAAGCATCCTTCAACGGAATCGAGCTCAATTCCCAGAAACTCCAGTGTAGTAGACGGCCCCACTGTCTTACCTGGCGCCAATGGGACCCCAAACTCCTCCATGAGGGTGCAGAAATCCTGCAGTGTCTGTGCACAGTCTGAAGTGCCTGCCGGCCCCAAGAACAGGAAATCGTCTAAATAGTGCATTACCCGTCTATGCCCAGTGGCCTCGGTGAACGCCCATTCCAAGAAACAGCTGAACATTTCAAAATAAGCACAAGAAGTTGCGCAACCCATGGGCATGCATTTATCCATGTAATACGCCCCTTGGAACGTGAATCCTAGCAAGCGCTGGTCCCGAGGGTGTTCCGGGAGCAACCTGAATGCTGATTCAATGTCCGATTTCGCCATCAAAGCACCGGGGCCCAGGTGATTCAGTAGCTCGACGGCATCGTCGAATGATGCGTATCGCACTGAACATACTTCAGGGTCAATGGCTTCATTCACCGAGGCCCCCCTCGGGGCCGACAGATTGTGAATGAGTCTATACTCCCCTGGTTCTTTCTTCGGAACCACCCCTAGAGGTGAACACACAAAATCCGCCACCGGTGGGCATGGAAATGGCCCAGCTACCCGTCCCAAGCTGACCTCTTTGGTAATTTTCTTAGCGGCCACTGCCGGGTTGTGTTGAACAGATAGCTGATTCTTACAAAAGGGGCTCCCCCGAAAATTCCCCGCCGGGATGTTGAAGCCATACAAGAAACCATTCCTCAAAATCCCGGCGGATACATGGTCAGGGTATTTGTTCAGCCAGGGAGTCAAAGCCAGGACGTCAATGGGCGAACATGATTGTTTGCCAGGCAACACATCAATCCTGCTTGGGTCCCCCCTTTCCTCCCGAATTGCCTCTCTTGGACCTACAGCTACTTTCTGGGTGTGAGGAGTTCCCACAGCCCGCACAAGCATGGTGGAACCTACATGTACCCTGGGGTCTGCTACAGTTACCTCTGTTAAAACCCCAACAAACCCCACGCCTGCCCCCATTCCCGCTGGTCTTGGGCTGTGATTCCCCACCGGCGTTTGCTCGAAAGGGCCGCGCCGGTCTTGGCTGGAGTGTCCCAGCCCCGCTCCCGCCTGGCGAGGACGTACCTGCCGATCCAGGCAAGAGCTGTTTGTGCCATGACACAGTGTCGAGACAATCCCATGTTAAAGTCAGATCAAACTCTTTAGCTTTACGAAAGTGAACATCATAACCCTTCCATTCATTTCCCCCGTACATTGAATAAAAATCCATGATCCTGTTTTGATAACATGATAAATCGGGCAACACTTCGGGTTTACGTTCCCCCATTACTGCTGTGAATATAGAAAAGGCTTTCACCCAGTTTGCAATGGTCTCATCTACCCTAAATTCCGCCACCTTGGCCCGCCATACGCTGGGGTGCCATAAATCTTTCTGGGTTTTTGCGTACTCTATCTCACGATGGTCGGTCAACAGTGAAAACATATTAACATATTTGTCCCCCCATATCATTTCCTTCGTGGCCACCGGGATGTGCTGACACAACCTTTCCCGCCTCGAAGGCACTGAACTCTCCCCAACCATCGGCAAAGGGCTCTTACCGGGTACAGCCGCTGTGTCCGCTGTCTTTGCTCGGCCATCCGCCGCGACTCCCGTTGCTACCTGTGGGGGAATATAAGGAACATTCGCCGTCCCGGCCTCTCTCGACTGCCGTAACTGCTCAATTATTATTCTGGCTTCCTCGGCCGGATCCCCCACAGCCACTGCCCCCTCTGCCTTCTTCTTCAGCCAGGGTAACACTGCCGCTAACTGAAGGGTCAGTTCTGGTGGCATCTGATCATCCCCAACTGGTGTTATCACAACGGGGATTGGTAAACCCACGTCCGGACCTGGAACCGGGCTGTCCACTGGTGCGACTGGGCCTGCTGAGGGAACCTCCGGGACTGGGCCCTCCCCAGCACCCGCCCTCCTCTTACTACGCTTTCCCTTACCCTCCGGGGCGACGTCCGGCAAGGCCGGTCCTAATACCTTCTTAGGCCGCCCGAGGGGTTGTTCTGGGCTGCTATCTGCTTCTTAACCTCTGCTAAGCCCCGCCCGATCGAATCCACTTTACCCATTTTCCGGTCCATCACCGCCACTCGGTTCACTAAGGTGCGTAGCATCTTCTCCATCTCGGAGCTCTTTCCCGCTTTTCTTGCCAGACATGCCTTCGGTTACCCCGTCCAACTTGATCCACAAGGTCCCAGAGCCTTCGCCCGCCTGGCACTGAAAGAGAAACAACAAAGATTACAAGTTCTCAAAATTGCCGCTTGTTCCGTCGAGGGCTCACGAGCAACGAGTGGTGCAGCCTTCAGAGCACTGGAACAAGAGGACGCTTCTTTGGATTCCCGCTCTTTTATCGGTCTGCGGGAGGGCGGGGACCCTCCTCAGGTACGCCCACGGGGCGCGTCTTCCGGGTGGGTGTCTAGGACAACCCCTTCTGGGCGGGAAGGGCGTGATCCGGCTACGCCGCTTTGGGCATACCAGCCGAACCACGCCCACCGCCCAAAATGGTTTCCTGGGGGGATCGGGGCACCCATCCATACGTTCGGGGGGACCGAGTGGTCTTCCCTTTCCATAAACTTGCCACAAAAAAGGAACAGCAGTGGAACTAACTGACTCTGAGGATGAGGATGAGGATGAGGACTGTCAACTGCCAGAGCACAACGCAGCAGGTGTGGCAGCAGCACCGGATGGGAGACACAGACGGGCTGAGATAACACGAAACTATTCTGAGTAAGTAAGGAGGCATAGCCAGCTACTGTATGTAAGTGATGGTGTTAAATGATCTTAGCACACCACCAAAATCAAAAGCAGTGTCCATACAAAAATGGGTGACGTCATCCATTTGAGTAAAAGCATATCATGGCTGGCTCTACATCTTGCGCTCACGCGCTGCACTGCCACGTTCCTTCGCCCCACTGTCCGCACTGCCAGTCTGTCCAGTGCCAGCACTGTGGCATTCGCTGTGCCTCCTGGACTCTTTGGGAGGGGGCATGATGATATTACGGGTAGTAGCCTCTTCACTTTCACCCCCATCAACTGTAGTGGCCACCTTGTTAGTTTGGAGCACTTCAAGTGCAGTGGTCACGGTGATCAGCCCCCTAGCCACATCACAACTGCAGTATGCCATCTCCTCCTGCATGGCCACCGAGCGCATATGCACATGAGAAAGGTTGCAGTGGATAGGCGGTTCACCACCTTGGTGTAATTATCAAGTTTTTGCCACTCCCTGCGCCTTGACATACTATCCTCATCTAACTTGCTTCACAGCTGCCTCACAGCCTCGGACACGTCCCTCATGCCCTCAGCCATGGTAGTGATCATGGCACTGATGCCCTTCTCTATGCGGTGCATGTGGGCATTCATGTGTGTCATCTCCCGCTGTACTGACCTGATTGCTCTTCCTTGCAGGCGCTGGACCTTCAACATGTTACCTTCAAGGCCATCTTCGCCCTGAGAATGAAGACTGGCTGCCCTTGCCCTGTGGCGTCTGTAACTTGTGTGGGCACGCTCTGTAGAGGACTGTGATCCTGCCCTGTTTGCATTCTCAGCCACGATGGACTGTTGTCCTCCTGTGCTGTCCTCCTCGGACACCTACATCTGCTGGAGGGTGGCCACTGCATGCCTCCTGCCTGTCGGTGCTGTTGGCGTTGATGGTGGCGGTGGTGATGGTGATGGTGGTGGCGGTGGTGATGGTGATGGTGGTGGTGGTGGTGATGGTGGCGGTGGTGGTGGGGGTGTGGTGTGCCTTACAGGTGACTGGACCTCCTCCTCTTGTCTCCTCTCTGTCCTGGGTGCCTTTCCTCTGCTCCCCTCTGCTGCCCTGTGAGATGGCTTGCCTGTGAAGACAGAATGTACATGTGCTCACATATCTGCCAGCATTTGCATTGTAATACATTTCATGCCTGCCAATCACACTGACTGTCCTCTGCTTGCTAATTGCTAATTGGTGTCACATGCCTTTGGGTTCGGTGGACTGACTGTTCTGACATGTGTTACTTCTGACAACATCTCCCACAATGCATTGCAGGTTATGAGTAAAATATGTACTGGAGTGGGAGTCCCTATGCCTCTTTGGGGATTGGGGTGTAGGGAGGGGATGCACAGCATGCTGTGAATGCATCTTACCTTGTTGTTGGCAGCTCTGGCTGAGCTGTCTACATCGCCAACCCCACTCACACTCTCCAGCTGGACTCGACCAGGAGATCCAGAGCAGTTGGTGCAGGTGCTGTGTTCCTCCCTCCACCTGTTAGGTTGGCCTGCTTCTGCCTCTCTGCCAGCCTCGCCTTAGCAGTCTTCCTCAAATCGTACCATCTTTTCTTCAGGTCCTCAATGGAGCCCTGGGTGACTCCGATGGCATTTATTTTCTCCAGTATTGCAAGCCAGATCTGCTTTTTTTGTGACTCTGGCACGTGCAGGGACTGTTTTCCGAATAATTTATCTTGGTCCTTGGTCACATCTTCAATGAAGACCTCCAGCTCCCTCTCACTGAATTTTTGTTTCCTTTTTTTCACCTGCCTCCTTCTCCCTCTCCTGGTTGCCATTTTGCTAGGTTTTTCTTGCAAAATTAAGCCGAGTTGCTCCTGGCTTCTCTGCTCTGTTCCCTGCCTCACAGTCAGCTCCAGGTTCAGTACAGCTGCTTGGGTGTGGCCGCTTCCTGTTTGGGGATGCACAGGATTGGCTGATTCGACAATTACCGAATTTCTTTATTACCAAATCGGTATTTACTTATTCAGTATTGGGGATTCGGTGATAACGATTCAGTAGTGGGTATTCGGTATTTATTTTTTACCGATTCATTCCGAATCGCTATTTTTTAGCGATTTATACCGAATCAGTAATTTTTACCGATTCATTACGTACATCTGGAATACCGAGTTCTTAATAACGAATCGGTAAAATTCACTATTAAGGACTCAGTATTTCAGGATTACCTACATCTGGCCCCAGGTTGGTATTTGCACCTAAGCAATGATTTAAAACATAATTCAATGGCGGAGTGACACTAATAATTAATAAAAGGAGGAAACGGAGAGAGAACCTCCAGGTGCAGACATATGGCAATGTCACAATAGACCCGCATAGACGCCCATAAGCCACACTGGGACTAGAGTTAAACAATGTCAACAGCTAAGCAATATGGATGAGTGCCAAACAGGATGAAATAGGTTGGTGGTTGATGAACATGTTTGAGAGATGTGGATCTTTGTCTGATAACATCACCTTCAAGATTAGACTGCTAGATTATAAGCATTCCTTCGAGTTTTCTACAAACAGGGGAGTAGCTTCCATTGGTGCAGGAGGTACAGTGGCACCGGGACTCATTTGCCTCAGGGGCCCATTGAAACAAAATACAAACCTTAGGAACGGGTTCCAGTGGTAACATGCACATAAAGAACGCAAAGTTATGTAAAATAGGAAGACAGTGATCGTATTAAAACAATTGAATACACTTGACTTTATAAAACAGAAGGCAGCACTCATGAAATAAGCCCAACCCTGATGTGCGAAATAATTGGTAGAGGCTGCAAATAAACAAAAAGTTCACCAAAGCAAAACAAAAAGCAGTCATAAATGTGGGCTGAAAATGAAGCGCCCGTTGCGTAGACCTAATTTGAATGTTTTTATTTATGTTGCAAAAACGAGGGAAACAACCTTTCCAACACAAATTTTACAACGCACTACCATTAAAACAAAACTTTTACAACGCAACATCCATTACATCGCATGCCATTACAACGCAACCATTACAACGCATGACACTACAACGCATACCACTACAACACATGTCATTACAACACATAACATTACAACGTATACCATTACAACGCATAGAACCCTTACACTATCCAACACTTACCCTACTGTTGCACCCCCCTGGAGTTAGAATAGTAATTTTTACCCCTACATTATCCAACACTTACCCTACTGTTGCACCCTCCTGGAGATAGAATAGTAATTTTTACCCCTACATTATCCAACACTTACCCTACTGTTGCACCCTCCTGGAGATAGAATAGTAATTTTTACCCCTACATTATCCAACACTTACCCTACTGTTGCACCCTCCTGGAGATAGAAGAGTAATTTTTACCCCTACACTATCCAATACTTACCATACATGCAATGTAATGTTATGCGTTGTAATGGTATGCGTTGTAAAGGTAGTATGCGTTGTAATGGAATGCGTTGTAAAGGTAGTTTTTAAAAATTTGTTGTAATGGCATGCGTTGTAATGGAATGCGTTGTAATGGATGTTGCATTGTAAAAAATGTGTTGTAAAGTTATGCGTTGTAAAAGTATGCGGTGTAACGTCATACATCCCAAAATAGAAGCACTACGGATTATTTTCTGCTTATTACACCATATAGCACAATAGTCTAAGAAACAGGTTTACTGTTCGAATCCTGATCCTTATCCTACTAGGGCAGTCTCCTTCCTGGAGCTTCCAAAAAACGTCTTGCAGGTGGTGTGAACACTTTGCAAGGAACTGTAGATAAGGAAACAAAATAAATAGCATCTGCTGTTTTATGGGTTTTCCCTTTGGTAGGAAACTCGATACAAAGTTACAGTAGCATAGTCACTGCATGCTAAAGAGGCCTCCAAGGAAATTCCTTTTTTTTTTTTTTATAAAATATCATGTGCGCTTTCTACATACCTACTTTTCATTTGCAATATGCCCCAAGTAATATTTCATTGTCGAAGTTGCTTAGTGCATTAAATTACCAGACAAACTCAGAATGTTTTTTTTAATGTTTGGAAGACCAAGCACAATACAGAATGCAATGAGTACGGTCCCAGTGGTAAATAAATACCCTGGTAGCAGCCCTGACGAAAACAAACAACATAAATAAAGATTTGTGCAGGGCGCCCTTTTAAAATCTAATTATCAATCCTTGCGCATGGTCCGAGCAGGTGTAGGGATCCTGATCCGAATTAGGAGATTCCTTGCTACACTGCCCTGCACCAAAAAATGCAACCGACACAAAATCTTTTTGGGGATTTAAGAACCAACGTAACTTGGTATTTGAGTTGGTTTGTAAGGAAAAGTGATGCAATTGTAAAGTGTTGCTTTGTGTTACTTATGGGAATATTTATGAAAGAGTGGTGCAGCAAGTTACCATGCTGCATCGTATCACATGGAAAATGCAGAAATGTTCCATCTGTAATACAACACAGCGAATGCATGTCCTTTCCCATGTGCTGGTGCACAATGGGCTGCCTATCGCCAGCGCAAGCACTAGTTTCAACCTTGGTGCAAGGGTCCCTGCATTGCATGCAGGACTGTTGTTGTAAAGGAATGGGGCACCTTCATGCATAAAAAAAATCAGAGGAGGCATATTCCTGTCGATTGCAATACACATAGAAAGAGGAAGAAACAAGGAAAAATAGAGAATTTCTGCCTCATTACACCTCTGGGAAGGCGTAACTTTTTGGGTTATTCCCAGGTTTACACTTCCAGCACAAAATCTGTGCTAGACTCACACACCCACCTTTGAACTATTGTGCAAAGGTGTGTGTGTGGAGCTCGGCTGCAACATTCTGCTCCGCACCTAGTGAGAAGGGAGGAGAATCCATATCAATATGATGCTCTCCTGCTCTCTCCTCATCACGCTACACACAACAGCAACTTTGGTTTCTGTGTTGCATTGTGTGACTTTTTTGTAAATCTAGGCCACATTGGCAAAGTCATTTGTTTGTGTTTTTACATGTCAAGGTGCTTGGTAATTATTGGATGAATATCTGTGCAATTAATAATTCTGTTAATATCTCCACAAGGCAAATCATAATCCAGTGGGAGTTGGAAATGTCACAACGATTTGTGGTCTGTCATCCTTTGCTCTGAAAAACTGCAGGGATGTCAGAGCAAAAACTCTAGTAGGAAGCCCTGCCAAGCATCACAAATCACTTGTTAGGGTAACACATATTGGGCACAGATGTAAAAAGGTTTTGCATCGGGTTTGTGTTAACTTTTTTAATGGAGACACAACTCAAAATATGTTTTTATATTTACAAACTAACGTAAGTTGGTGTTTGCCTTGATTTGTCAATAAAAGTAAACCAATTGTCAAGCGTGGCTTTGCATTAGTCAAGGGGGCATTCTATGGGTTCTACATGGGAGTTCCTGTGCTACAACCCATGGTTTTTGCCAGAAATCCCTTTCTACTAGCAAAGGTATATTTGCAGTCAGAAAGAATGCACCCTGAAAGCAGGCTGTAAAAGCAGAATATTTTCATTTCTCCTTTCTTTTCTGACTTTGCATGTGTTCTGCAATGTACAGCGCATATACAACGTAGGACAAGTTTGAAAAGTTGTCTAGGCATAGTAGTTTGTACTGGAAGGGATCCCTTTCAGTATAAAACCTCAGCTAGTCCCATGCTCACACTCTTGAACTCAGGTGCAAAGGTGTGAATGTGGCTCCAGTGCTAAGGATAGGAGAAAAGAGTGCCTTATCACTGGAGATATGACGCTCTCCTGGTCTCTCGCTGTCATGCAGCACACCGCAGCAACTTTGGGTGCTGCGCTGCGTGACAGTTTTGCAAATCTGGGCCTTTCTGGGTCATTTCTACGCATTACTGTAATCACCTGACCTTGTCATGCGATGTGTGCTTCATGGCAGCACTGAAGAGTTGAGCAAATAAAGCTGTGAGTGTCAGGACATTTCATTTTATGGTCTCTTGCTGCAGCTTTAATCATCCTGTCATGTGATTGGGTTAGGCTTTGTAGGAATCACTCCTATATTACATGCACAGTTTTCTTAAGTTGCCTTCTCATCCTCCACAACGACATACATTTGCTTGCATGACAGTGCAGGATTGGTTTCTCTGAAACCACATTACTTGCATTTCACTTTCGAAGGCAAACCATCATGACACCTTTAACATTGAGTACAAGGCCTAAACTTACATTGTGCAAATGATGTTGTTGTTAGTCCGTAAGGCGACACTGCTATCGAGAGAGGAGAAACAATGTCAGCCTGGCTGATGCTTCTATACAGAAGCATGGGTGCTGTTTGCCATAAGTACACAAACATTTCTAGGTTTTAGGAGAGTAGCACTCTGCTGTCATTGCGAGGACGCTGCTTGATGGAATCCCAGCCCAGCTGATTCCTGTTTTCCATCTGCCAGGAGGGATGTCCAAATAGTAACCAAGACGGAGGCCTGAACACAATGGACCACAGGTAATGGGAAGTTAGATTATCTGGCCTAGCACCCGCCCCAGGCAACTAGGTCAGGGTACGTATAGTAGGAGTACACTATACATAGTACTGTACTTATATGCCAACATATATACACTGCTTTAGCACAATGGTGGAATTGTTTATCCTTTTCTCTGTTCTCATGAATCTAAGATCTTTCATTTGCTTCTGTCCATTAATCATTGCACCACGTCTTATATTATAGAATCACAATGGATCAATAAATATTGAAATGGCTCGTTGTGCATTTCTTGTGTATCTTTTTGGGAATGCATGAGTGACTGAGCAAAAAGGTTCTAGATCTGTTACCATGAATCCTTGGGGAGTCAGGGTTGTCATTTTCTGAGGTTGCACAATCCATATGTTACCTTCTAAGGGCTAGGGGTTTTATGGTTGCACTGTAAGCTAGCATCCAGAAAATTGTCTTTAGCCACTTTTGGTTGTTTTCCTTAGAAACTGGCATGGGAAGGGTTCTGAGGATATCAGGCCAATGGTGAGGCCCACACAATTGAGGGTTCTTGCCCACCATCATAACCTTGTCCTTATCACCATTTAACTTCAAGTAGTTGCTGCTCAACCAGGTAGAAACCTTTAGGATACATGAGTTCAGGATGTCCGTGCCTTGACCCTCAGCAGATGACAGGGAAATGATGACCTGAGTGTCTTCAGCATAGGAAGATATAGAGAGGCCACAGCCTTCAACAATGTCAGCTAGAGTGCGCACATAGATATGAAATAACATTGGGCTTAAAACGAAGCCCTGGGAATTCCAGAAGAGAGAAAGTGACAGCTAGACGCAGAATAGGTGGAAAAGACCTGAAGGATCCGATCCTGCAGGAGCAATGTCTTTTCAGGAGTATTTTGTGAGACACAGTGTCGAAACTCATTCTTAGATCAAGCAGGCTCAGTGCTGCCATGCCACCACTGCCCACGCCCAGTCTGAGGTGCTCAGGAACTCCCGGCAGAGCGGATTCAGTGCTGTAATCAGCCTTGAATCCAACCTGCGATGGATGGAGAAGATCATGCGGTGCCACAAAACCTGAGATTTGCTGGCTCACACGTATTTCAAGGATTTCAGAGAGCAGGGGAGCAACAAAATTGTCTTGTAGTTTAACCAATTGGCATGATCCAGGCTGGGTTTCTTCAGTAGGGGCAGACCATAACAAGCTGCCACCCTTAGGAAATCTGACCCTCTTGCAGTGAGGAGTTAAAAAGATTCAGGGCAGAGTTTTCCAACATGGGCCAGGGGAGGGGATCTAGAAGAGATCCCGACCTTATGGATTGCACTAAAGTGCAAAAGGCAGAGACATAAATAGGCGCACAAGAATCTAGGAATTGATTAAGGACGATGGGCAATCGGATTGACAATATTAGATTCAGTGCACTCTACCGATATACCGGTGTCAAATGATCCTACAATCAGTCGAAGGCTTGATGGTCTGGGCAGTGGTTAACACATATTGAATATCTGCCACCTTTTTTTCGAAGAAGGTCAGTTCTTCCCATTGTAGCTGTGAAATGGGGAATGGGGAGGGGCATCTTCCCAGGATCCGATAACTCTTTAACTACTCTAAAAAGAGTTTGGGGGAATTTTGAGGAGCAAGGATTTTATCCAAGTAGAAAGTAGCAAAACTAGATCTACATAATTTATGATATTCTTCCAATGTTGATCCATATTTAAGCCTATTTCCCTCATCATAGGATTTTCTCCAGCTCCTTTACAGATGCTTGCACTGCTTTTTTCCCCCCCCCAGAGAGTGTCAATAAACCAAGGGGTGGGAGGAGCAGTCTGGCGGCTTAGTAGATTTAGCTGGCAGAATGGAGTACTTTGTGACAAACAACACCTGTCTGGTTAATGATTGCTCTCTTGTTTTTGAGTCTGCAGAGGCCGAAAAACCTCTTCAAGTCTTGCTTATTGGATATGGCTAGGTGATTACACCAATATATATGGGAGATATACAGACTTCTCTAAACCTTCAAGCAGAAGCTACTACCAGTGCACAACCTCCAGCTATCACTGGGGTTAGAGACTTTGAAGGGCAAATTCTCATTTGAAGGGAGTCGCAGCAATGTGATTAAAACCCCCAAAAAGAAGAATACAGCCTCTACTTGAAGTAAGGCTCTGAACATTGTGGCCCGGGCCTTAGACACTACTAGAGCAGAGGAGGCAGTCAGGAGTGAACGGAAGACGCCTATTAATAGGCCCACTTTACCGTGGCCCATGGCTACAAATGGTGTTTTAAATTGTGCCAAACTGGTCCCTGTACGACACCCCACAGCTGGTTTAATAACACAATCTATAACCCAGGCTGGCATAAGCAGTCTAATGTGCATAGCCTGAATGATTGAACAGCAGAGGCTGTTGAATCCAGTGAGCACCCTAAACCTTCTCTCATTTCAATTTTTTATCTGATTCAGACTCACAGGAACGAGACTTCTCAGCACTATGTTGAGGCTACAGTGGATAAGTCCAAGCTGATGCAAATGGTCATAGAAGTGGCTGGGAAAGTGGCCACAAAGTCCACAGCTGTAGGGCCTTCAGCCGAGTTGCTGAAGCCGAAGAGGACACGGCACATGTCACAAAGACAGTCAAAGAACACAGAAGCCAGATTTCGGCTACACAACTAAAGCTGTAAGATTTGGAGAATCACCAGTGGCAGAACAACCTCAGGATTCTGGGAATCCCAGAGGGCAAAGAGGGCACTGGCACTAGGCAATATATGGGGAATCTGGTTCAACAGGCTTTTCCTGACCTGCTAAACTGAGACTGATACTGCCAAAATCAACATGAACATTGACTTCCAATTTCAGCAGGATATAAATTTGCCGAAGGGAGAATAGGCCACGACCTATTTTGATGTGGATAATTTCCTTATTCAACAGGCTAGTGTTTACATTAAGGTTCGGTCTTCTACACCAATTAAGTTGGAATCTGTATCTTTTTATGTTTGGCTGGACTACTGTAAGTCAACTATAGAGCAGAGATGGCGGCTGAGGCAAATGATCGATCCGCTCAAAGCGACTTGTGCGCAGGTCTTCTTGCAGGAGCCTGCACGGCTCAAAATACAATGGGATTGTAAGACCAGTGTTTGTTTTTCAGATAAGGAGGCCATTGACATTCTTAAACAGTGGCAACCCGAAGGGGACTGTGGGGAGTCCCTCGATGAACACTATAGCCGCAGTTGGGTGGGGATCCAAGATATATTAGGATATTTCTTCTAGTTTGTGCTTTTATTGGTCTTTCTGCTCTTGGATAGCCCACTATGGCTTGATTTGTTTTTTGTAATCTTTAGCATTTATGCAGAACATTTCATCTTTTGCTTTTTTCCTATTAAATGATTTGGGGAGGAGCATGGTGTGTACTGGGATTGTCTCTCTTGATCTGGCAGCCAAATATAGAGGGGTTGGAAAACTTTGGGGATGGGTGGGTGCTAGAAATGGGATTCCTGGTTGGCTGAGGTATGCACCCAGGCCAATCAGGAACCACCATTCTAGTCAGGGTAAGTAAGATGTATATTAAAATGTTACCTGTGCTCGCTCTCTGGTAGCTAGGCACAGAGCAGTAAGGCTAAAGTAAAGCAGACATTTCTACATTATTTGCGCAACACACACAGACAGTAGCCCACTGAATACACTACAAAAAGACTCCTAACAGGTTTTTAAAATTGATTATTTTATTCTTAACAAAATGAGTCCAATGTCACAAAAAACAATGTACAGAAGTTGAGATATTGAATTTTAAAATAATAAATGCAGTCAAACGCTTAGAAGTAAATAGCACTAAAAGGTTACCTTAGGTCGGGCTGGACCAGGGCAAAGTCACAGTTCGGGTCAGCCTTGTGGAAGCGTTTGCAGGCTACAGGACTAACACAGGCCCCGGTGAACAAAGTATCTTTCCTGGGGGCAACAGCGAGAATCAGTGATCTGTCTCACACAGGCAGTGATGTGTGAATTTTCACCAGGCTTTGAGGCAATGTGTCAGTTACGAAGACAATAGCTGATTCAAGATGTATTGGTTCGTAGATGTAATGCGCCCAGTTTCCGCAGGTCATCGAGGGATGCCTCGATCTCCGTAGACTGCAGCAGTGGTGGTGCACTGTTCTGATGCATCGGCACTCAATGCAATGCATTGGTTCGAGAGCGTTACGTCACTTTGACAGTGCAACAGAGTTGATGCACCGGTTCTGCTACATGCAGACTGGAAATGCGTTGAAATTAATGGTGCAGGTATCTTGGTCCACCTCCAGTCAACCAGGCGCAGGGGCAAATACTTTGATATCCCTGAATCACATGCAACACGAGTCAAGCCAGCAAGCCTTGGAGATTGCTTGAGTTAGAAGGCAGAGTCCAGCTATCCTTCAGCAGAGTCAGAGTTCAGCAGGCAGCAGGGCAGCAAGCAGTAAAACAGTACTTTCAGAAAAGCAGTTCAGGTGAGTCATTTAAGCAGCACAACTGTCCTTTTGGCAAAGTCCAGTTACAGTTAGAGAAGTGTCTGCTTTTAGGAAGTCAAAGACCCAGTACTTATACCCAAAAGTACCTTTGATTTGGGGGTGACTTAAAAGCAGCTTGTTGTAGTGCACACAGATCCGTTTCAGCCCATTCCTGTCTGCCAGGCTATCTGTGTGGAGTAATTAGTTCTTTGTGGGGGGACAGGTCAGTACCTATTGAATTGTAAGTGTTAACCCCTCCCTTCCAACCTGCCCAGGCAAGACCATCAGAATTCAGATGTATGTAGATGGGTGCTCAGACACACGTATCTTTCCTGTATTGTTTGTGACTGTCTAGAAGGAATGTACCAGGTGTCGCTGTCACACACCCCAGACGTCTATTGGAGACAGGCTGTCAGAACAGTAAGTGCAGAGGAATATCCACTTTCTAAAATTGCCATTTCTATACTAGAAATGTCAAATCCAACTTTACCAGTAGAGAGAGGCTGCCATTACCAATCCAAATATATGAAACATGAACAAGCTACTCCTGTGTGATCAGGAATAACAGCTAAAAGTATATTAAGGAGTTCCCAATTCTAGCCTTTGAGAGGAAAAGGCCTCACAGCAGTGAAAAATGAAATAGGCTGTTTGTCACTACCAGGACATGTAAAACAAAAAGGGACATGCCCCACCTTTTACATACATAGCACCCTGCACTTGGGGCTACTTAGGCCTACCTTAGGGGTGACGTATAAGTAATTAAAAGGGAGTTTAAGGCTTGGCAAGTAGTTTTGAATGTAATAAATAAGAGGAGAGAGTAAGGGATTTTCCACGGTGTGGAGGACAGTACTCCTGGTCCCCTTGACCTATATATGTATAAACACAGAGAGGAGTATCACCACTGGACCTTGCAGGTCCTAATGGAGTATGGGGAAAGGGATAAATTCAAAAGAAAATTTTTCTTTTGATAGAAGACCCCTCACTCACCAACCTGGTTGGTGAAATGCTTCATCATCGGGGTCCCACCCGGACAGCCGAGTGCCATCCGTGTGTTCTGCGACACCTGATTACAGTGAAGCAGGTAGATTTTGTGAATGTGATGAAAAAGTGAGTTAAAAAGTGGCGCAGTATAATTTCAAAAAAACTTTATTCAGAATTTACTGGACTTTGTTAAAAACAGATAAAAGATACTAGAGAAGGTTAGATTGACCGACTATATCTATGTGGGTGTGTTCGGTCTACATGTTTCAACCTGTAGAGGAAATTCCCAGGTTTTCTTCAGGACCAAGTGAAAAGAAAAAGGAACCTGGGCGGTATACACACGCTAAGGTGTACCCAACCCTCGGCCCTTATGGCCTAACTGTTACTCACAGTCAGGAGACCTTGCATCCAGAGTTTGGAGTAAGGAAAAATAATAAAAACCTGTGGAAACAAAAGAACAATCACAAACATTCAAATACATGCCTGTAACATGATTTCTCAGTGGTCAGGTGCTCCATGATTTCCCCATTATTCGTTAGGCTTGAGTGAATAATATGTATCCACTGTTGGTGCTAACTAACATACTGTAAAAGGCCTGTAGAGTGCTCTTAATATGCATCAGGTTGATCTACGTGGTGCTCACAAATGTCACGCTAATAATACAATTATATAAGGGACACATAGGCATTGTACTGTGCATTTTTTCATACATTTGCCCAGTATCAATAGCACCGGTGTATATATATTTTTAGTCTACCACTCACATGCATTCTCAGGAAGTGGTTACAACTGCTCACAAATCAATGGTGAGCTTCATGCAAGTTATTTTTATAATCTGATCAGAAGTAAGGTATTTTTAAAAAAGCAGTCGCTATGGGAGGGAGAAAAGATTTAAAGGAAAATCGAGTGGATTACGCCTCATAGAAAATGAGGTGAGGCGGGTACATCCGAATCTATCTACGATAGGAGAAACAAACAAAGGGTGTACCCCCCGGGGTTAAGGAACGCATCATGTGGATAGCGGTAGCGAAAATCTCAGCGATCAAGGCTAAAGCTCTCGCTGATGCAGTACTGCCTGCATTACTCACTGTGATCGGATCGTAGCGAAGGCCGTTGTGCCTATGCCCCGACCTCTAGATCCTCGAGGGTGGATCGGAGAGCAGCCTCCGGGAGTTTAATGGAGGAGTCTTCTGGGTAGGGCCTGGTCACGCGATCACAAGGATGCGTGATGCGCGGCCGCATCAGAGAGTAACCTAGGAATACTGGGGGCAGAGAGTGAACTCTGGAAACTAAGGGGCAGATTTATGTTAACTGGCGCATCCCGAGGGATGCGCCAGTTAACATGCGCCACAGTGCGCCACAGCTACGCCACCCATGGTGCGCCGCATTTATGATGCGGCGCACCATGGGGCAAAAACGGCACAGATGCGTCACGCATCTGTGCCGTAAAAGTGACGCATTGCTGGAGTTGCGTCGCAAGCGCGACGCAGCTCCAGCAATGCTCTGGGGGGGCCTATTCTTTCAATGCTGCCTCAAGCCTTACGCCTGCTTCAAGCAGGCGCAGGGTTTTGTTCGCAGCATTGCCCTGAAAGTGACTGAGTGAAATCTTATAGATTTCACTCAGCCACTTTCAGGAGGCGTTCCTGCGCAGGAACGCCTCCCCCTGCGCAGGAACGCCTCCTCATGGCGCAGTGCTGTACAACGTGACGCATCTCCTAGATGCGTCATGTTGTAAATAGGGCGCAGGGATGCGCCACGTTTCCGCGCCATTGCGTCACGCAACGGCGGCGTAAACGTGCCACAAGCCCTTCATAAATCTGCCCCTTAATCCTGGTTATACACAGATCCCGGGATGAATAAGTATTCGGCATTAGGTTGTTGAACCGTGAGTCCAGGGGTGAGAATAATTACACAGGTGCCCAGTGAATGCGTGACTTTTAACAGCAATAAATGGCAAATATTAAATTGAATTGAAAGGCAGAAATTCTGAGGGTGCAAGATAACTTATATAAACACCCAGGAGGGTGTCAAAAAACGGCATCTGGAGTAAACACCGTATGTAGCTGGGGGAAGAAAATAAAGGGGCAGAATTATGAGTTCTGGCGCATCTCTGCAAATCAGCAGGGATGTGCCAGAACTGGTACGTCACGCAATTCCCTCCTTGCGGCACCACAGAAGCGCCGCATTTACAATGTGGCGCACCATGGTGCAAGGAAGGGCAGATGCGTGACGCATCTTGTGGTGTACGGGCGGCGCATTGCTGGAGTAGCGTCGCAAGTGCGACGCAACTCCTGCAATGTACAGAGGCCACCCATACATAATGTGGTGCGTCACTCCTTACGCCTGCTTCAAGCAGGCGTAAGGATTTGACGCAGCAGCCTCGTAAAACTGACTCAGTGAAATCTTGTAGATTTCACTGCGTCAGTTTTACGGGGCTTTCCTACGAGGGAACGCCCTCCCTGCGACAGAACGCCCACATGAAACCTGACGCAGGTTTCATGTGGCGCAGGGCTTTACAACGTAACGCATCTGCCTAGATGTGTCACGTTGTAAATAGGTCGCAGGGATGCCCCACGTTTCCAGGCCGTTGCGTCACGCAACAGCGGCGTAAACATGGCGCAAGTCCGTCATAAATCTGCTCCTAAGTATCAGGGCTAAGCCAAATGTGAGACCAGTGATAAGCTGGAATGCTAGGCAGAACGGGAACCTCGAAGTCATTCAAGGGAAAGGAACCTGAAAGGGGTGTGAATTAAGAATGTAAATACTGCCCCTGCATTACAATGTGCCCAGAATGTGGCAACAGTTTTACTGAAGGACTGGTGAAATGAGCCCAGGTATGTTAACATTAGAGTGATCATAGTCGCCCTCAGGTTGTAAGTCGATGAATCATGGGGACTAGAGGGACAAGGTTATGGTACATGGCTGTGTACTCAGCGTTGGAGGACTGTGTTCCAATGAATATTGTTCAGTCCAATTTTATTCTTTGAAAGTCTATAAATCCACCGTCGTTCTTTTTCAAAGAGACCTTGTTGAGTTCTTGGCCCAGTCCTAATCTGTTCAATGGCAGTCCATTTCAAATCATTAGTGGTGTGGTTCTTCTCTGAGAAATATTCTGTCAGTTTTGTCATGGACTTTCTGCATCTAATGGTGCTGCGATGTTCGCAGATTCTTAGTTTGACTTTTCTGCAGGTCATTCCTACGTAGGATAGGTTACACGGGCACTTGATTAGATATACAACATTGATGCTATTACAGTTAGTGTGGGCCAGCTGGTTCCACACTGTTCCAGGTTCTAGTGCCAATGTTTTTGTGTTGTTGGTGAGGTGGCATACGATGCAGTTGCCACATTGGTAATGGCCCACCACACTAGGAAGGCCCCAAGCCATGGTGATGGATTGCGTCGTCTCTTGGGTGGTATTTCTTGGGCGTGTGTTTACAAGGGAATCTTTTATGCTTCGTGACCTTTTGAAGGAGAAAAGCGGCTTCTCCCAATGTAAATTCCCAGCATTTAAGATAGACCAATGTTTATTGATGGATTTTGTCATCAGATTTGATGCAGTGTTATAGGTGGTTACACACGTTAGGGGAATTTCATCTTCTGTGTGTATTACATCCTCGAGGAGTGCTTCCCTTGGTTGATTACGGGATCTCTTTTGGCATTTGTTCAGGATCTGTTTTGGATAGCCTCTGGTGGTCAGTTTTTCAGTGAGAGTAGCTGCCTACGTATGGTAGTCGCTGACTTTGCTGCAATTGCGGCGTAGTCTTAAGTATTGTCCATAGGGCAGGTTTTCCCTCAGTGATCTAGGGTGGAAACTCTCGAACCTCAGTAAATTCTTTTTGACACTGGGTTTATGATAGGTGTTAGTCTCTAGGCGACCATTCTCCTTTGTGATAGAGATGTCCAAAAAATTCATTTTGTCCGAGTGACTAGTATTCGTGAATCTTAGATTTTGATCACAGGTATTAATCCAAATGGTGAAGTCTCTGAGTGTAGCGAGCGGTCCCTGCCAGATGGCAAGTACATCGTCTATATATCTTTTCTAGAACACGATTTTGGAGGAGAAAGGATTCTGGTCGCACAGTATGAACTTTCTTTCAAAATCATGCACGTAAAGTCCTGCCACGCTGGGGGCAAAAATGCTGCCCATGGACGTCCCTCCTGTTTGGAGCTATAGTGTTCCCTCGAACTCAAAGTAGTTTTTCTTAAGTGCTAGTCTAGCACATTACAGGATGAAAGCCTTTGGTGTGTTATACAGCCAGGTTGTTTCGTTCAGGGTTTTTTCGAGGACTTTCAGGGTGTCGTCTTGGGGGATGCTGGTATACAGACTCTCGATGTCAAAGCTGACCAGAATAGCGAACACACCCACTTAGATATAGTCGGTCAATCTAACCTTCTCTAGTATCTTTTATCTGGTTTTAACATTGTCCTGAATAACGTTTTTTTTTTAGTTATACTGCGCCCATTTTTAACTCACTTGTACATCACATTCACAAAATCTACCCGCTCCACTGTAATCAGGTGTTGCAGCACACCCGGATGGCCAGGCTGGTGAGTGAAGGGTCTTCTATCAAAAGAATAATTTTCATTTGAATTTATCCCTTTCCCCATTCTCCATTAGGACCCGCACGGTCCAGTGGTGATACTCCTCTCTGTGTTTATACAAGTAGTTTTGAATGCCTACTCGAAGTTGCAGTAAACTGCACACAAAAACACTGCAATGACAGGCCTGGGACAGGTTTGAAAGGCTACTAATGTGAGAGGCACAATCAATGCTATAGGCCCACTAGTAGTATTTGAAGGATATGCCTTAAGTATGTGGTATACCACTTAACAAAGGACTTACTACTAATTAAATATGTCCATTTGGTTTATACCAATGTCACCATGTGTGGGGGAGAAGCGCAGGCACTTTAGTACTGGTTAGCAGTGATAAAATTCCGAGTCCAAAGACCACAAAAAAGCAAATTTAAAGTTAAAACAATTCAGAGCAATTTGTGTGCTGCGTTATACACCAGAAAGGATTGGGACATCCGTGAAAGTAGCTACAAGATTAGCTGTCCTAGGTGTATGCGGGAGACATAGTACATATGTTTGCTACTTGTATACATTTAGAGACATTCTTTAGGGATATAGCTCAGTATGTGCCCCAGTGTTTACAATGTGGTGTGCAACTAGCTGTCAAGATATTAAACTAGGTTTTAAGCTGGACGCTGGCAAGAATATATTGAGGGGTGTAGCTCTCGCTATTGTTGTAGCTCATCTGTGTTTCGCCATGGATTGGATAGCATTGGAATCTTCCTGAGTGTCTCAGTGGTGGGCATTACTGGGTCAGGTTTATGAGGGTGAGATTGCAATTATCTAACTTTGGTGGGGGTGCAGACTTATAAATCAGATTTGGGCACTCATGTTTTGATTTATGAGGTCTAAATAAGAAATTGTGAGCTATAAAGCGACTAATGTTAAAAATGAATAATGACCCTCTCTTTAAGTTTATAATGCTGACTTGCTGCAAATGTAAATCCTATGTAATTATTTTAATTAGTTTTTTATACGTTTTTTTGTTTGTGCATGTGACCATGCTTTTTCCAAAATTATAAAATAATAAAAAATATACACTGTCATACTAGTTTTTGTTTTTTAGGTAAGGGGCGCATTTCACGCAACACAGGGCAGCAAGCAAAGTTGCTGTGCTGCGTTGCATGAAAGGGAGACAGCTGGATTGTGCCATATCGATAGCGCATTTCTGCTGTCTTCTAGTGCTGGTGCACTGTGTGCAGCCTAGCGCAGAAGCAGGCATTCTGGCACTGTAGTGCCAGGGTGTCTGTGTTATTGGCAGGATGTTTTTGTGCAAGAAGAGAAACCTTCCTGCACAAAAACAATCCTTAGAAGCAGTTTCGTCTTTCTATTTGTGCTGCATAATGAAGCATACATTGAAAGAGGAAATACAAAGAAGAAATAAAAATATGTCTCCTCATTACATGTAGCTTTTTGGCTCCTAACAGGTTTACTCCCCTTAGTAAATAAGGAAATGTATCAAAATCAATGGGTGAATGCATGCGAGCACCCGTGCTCCACTCATGGAACACCTCTCAGGTGCGAAGTAATGCAATAACCTGCCTTGTGCTACTTTGTATTTACTAAACCACGCAAAGCCACACAAAGAGGCTTTGTGTGGCATAGTAATTGGTAAAAAAGATTTTGCGCCAGGCTGCACCATTAAAGTATCGAAACCCCAATGAAAAATCTTAGTAAATGTGCCACTCAAGTGATTTGCCCAGAATCACAGAGGGCCCGATTCACAGAACTAACTTAAGACAAAATCCTAAACTTACTACTTTTGTTATTCACAGAAGTTAGGATTTTGTCTTAAGTTTGTCTTACGACAGACTTAAGACAGACTTAAGACAACATCCTAACTTAAGTCTGTTTTAACTCTGTCTTGTCTGTCTTAAGACAAACTTAAGACAAAATCCTAACTTCTGTGAATACCAAAAGAAGTACGTTTAGGATTTTGTCTTAAGTTAGTTCTGTGAATAGGCCCCAGAAGGTTTAGCTGACACCGAGACTCGAACCGGTTTACTAGTCTCAAAATCAGCAGCTATAGCTTTAATGGCACACCCTCTTATTTTGGAGGGGGAAGAAGTAGAAGAGTGGAAAAGAATCTAGGGGCACATTTACTGACACTGTGCCCCGTGGATGTGCCACTTTTATTCACAACCACCACGCAAAATGTTATTTCTGAATTACATCACCTTGCAAATCTGAGTTGCGCGGCTTTGCGTGGGATTTTTCCTAAAAAGTAATGCAAGGCAGCACATACCCCTGTCTTGCGTTACTTTGCATTATGACGGTGTTCCATGGGTGGTGCATGGGCGTTCCAGTGCATCCACCCATGGATTCAGCGCATCCCAGATTTACAAAGACTTGCAAACCTAGGAATGCATCAAAATGCTGCTCCTACCTGAACCAGAGGTAACTGGGAGAAATAACCATATGTCACTGAACCAGGTATGTAGTGGACAATTCATTTATATGGTAAC
The DNA here is from genome assembly GCF_964263255.1 of Lissotriton vulgaris. Lineage (NCBI taxonomy): Eukaryota > Metazoa > Chordata > Amphibia > Caudata > Salamandridae > Lissotriton > Lissotriton vulgaris. The sequence goes on along the minus strand of NW_028240919.1, from coordinate 283,640 downwards.
TGTATTTGCCACGTACACATCATGCCGCTAGCACATAGTAACCCTAAGTGAACAACCATTTCTACAAATATCATTTTTATCGACCTGTACCTTTTTCTTTTAAGGGCTAAATGTAATAATGGGCAATTGGGCAATTGAATTCTGTACCTTAATCTGCATTACAAGTCCCATCTAGGTTAATGTCAGTGGGAGTATTCATTATGCTGGTACCACTCATTCAGACCCGTATACTCGATGTGCATTTACTTCGCATCATAAAGTCTAGTGCTTCTCACACGGACAATCGTTACATAAGGGTTTAAAGTGACATCCATGGAATGTCTTCATTCAAACATGTTTTATCAGAGTGCAATTTAAAAACCCATTTCTGCTCACGCTTAAATAGAAAACTCTTCACATCGGACACGTGAGATGGATCAGTCGGACTGTGACCTACTTCCAAGAAGTGATTGGTCATCTTTGTCGCTTGGCGGTTGCACCTGATTGAACTCTTATGTTCAGAAATCCGAACCTTTACTTTCCTCGTGGTCATCCCCACGTATCTCAAATCACAGGGACATGTGATGAGATATATAAGGTTTGCACTATTGCAATTTGTGAAGCGTAATTGTAGCCATGGCTTCTCTGTTCCAATATCTATTTTTGTTGTCTTAGATGTTTGAGGACATGCAGCAGAATTTCCACATGGATGGTGGCCTCTCACCGCTGGTAAGTCCCACAATGTTCCCACAGCTCGTGGCATTGTCATTTTAGGCCTGGTGTGGACTAGTTGGTCCTTTAAATTTTGGCCCCTTTTCCAAGCGAAGAGCGGTGGTGGTAATTTATCGGACCCTGTGTTTAAAATAGTCCAGTGTTTTTTCACTATTTGTTGAATTTTATTCGATTGAGTAGAAAAAGTGCTAACACAAGTCGTCCGATCTTGTTTCTCTTTGATGGTACTAGTTTCTAGGAGACTTTCACGGTTGTTGTGAGCTCTTTTCTTTGATCTCCGTATTAGACTTCTTGGATAGCTCTTTGCGATCAGGTTGGCCTCCAATTTTTTAGCATGTTTCTCAAAGGAAGGTTTAGTTGAACAATTCCGCAGGATCCTCAGAAATTGTCCAAACGGTAGATTGTCCCGTAGGGCTTTTGGATGACAGCTTTGGTAGCTGAGTAGAGAATTTCTAGCCATTGGCTTTTGAAACAATTCTGTTTGCAGGCCAGAATCCGTAGTCATGATAAGTAAATCCAGAAATGGAAGCTGGTGTTTGCTAGATTCCACTGTAAAGCGTAAAAAGCGGTTTCTGTTGTTTAACCACAGATGGAAGTTGTTAAGATCTACTTCTGAGCCCGCCAGACCACCAGGATGTCATCAATATAACGTTTCCATAACCGCAGATTACTGCGGTATGGGTTCATTTGGCTCAGGACATGCTCCTGCTCAAACTGATGTACGTACAGGTTAGCGAAACTAGGGGCAAAAACGCTGCCCATACTAGTCCCGCTAACCTGCAAATAGAACACATCCTCAAACTGAAAAAAATTCTCAGTCATCGCTATTGTAGCCAAATTCATAATGAGATTCACTGGTGTGATAGAATTGAGTTCCCTGTCTGTTAAAAGTCTCTCTACCACTTCTAAGGTTTCCGCTTGTGGTATGGAGGTATACAGGGACTCTACGTCAAAAAAGACGAGTAAATCATGACGCGCTGCTCGCGACTGTAGGAGAGTAGGGTCTGCAATCCTATGATCACCCAGATTTTTTGCTTTTGTTTCACTGGTTTACGACTTTCTCTGGCTGTGGGCCTGCCAATCAGACCCACAGCCTGGCTGTTCTCTTTCTAAATTACGATATGTACCCTAGGTGCATTTACCAATTGATACTGGGCCACCTTATCAGACCCTGTAACTCAGGGCATAGGTGTACCCAGGGCCGCCAGGGGCTGCAGCATGTATTATGCCACCCCTGGCTGGCCTCCTAAATTGGACACAACTGGCTGCATGACAGCTGGGGCGAAGTCGTGTAATCACCCTTTGCTTTAGATATAGTAGCTCTATATCTAACCATACAATGGACACCCGAGTTCCTATCAGTCACTCCTATGGCAGGCCATGACAATCCTGAAGGCAGAGTGCATGGGCTCGTGTGAACTGTGTTCTGGCCCGAGCCGAGCCGGTTGCAGCTTGCGGAGAAAAGACCCAATGGCTGTTCCATGATAACGCGTACCACATCGGTAACTTCGGTGTCGCGTTATCAAGACATGTCGAGTAAGGTGTCATACGAATCGGGGTGCTGCCCTCTCACCAATTCTGGCAATGAGGTTAGCATTCCGCCCTTCTAGAGGGACACGACATGTACGTAACTGTGAACCCCGGTTAAAGTTAACTAAAGCCTCAGCTCCACAAAATGGATGCTGCCACCACAGACACGAGTCTGACCTCCTGCTGCTGGGAGTCCTTCCAGCGAGGAGAGCTTGGACAAAGGGTTTCCTGTCGAGGGCGGTGTTCGCACCGTCCCAGACAGGGTTTGTGTATTCTGGGTAGGTAGGGCTTTTGCGAGAAGGTGACTGCGGAGTGGCACCCCGGTGCTCACTACGCATCTGCCGGTTAGAACCAGTTCCAGGGGCGACAGCCCTGGCCTGGGGAAAGTCCGGCAGGGGAGAGGGGTGTAACTACCCCCCTTCCTGGTCCCACCCTTAGGGCAGGACCTAGTCATGTACCCACCCCTTTCTTTAGAATAAAGGCCGGAGCGGGGACCCTTCCAAATTAGATCATCTTTGAATCAAGAATACTTTCTACGAAAGGACTTCAAGACTCTTCTCAAGATTTCTCCCTTGTGGCTAAGGAGTAGTCACCCTGCATCAGCGGGCACCATCTAAGAACTCTGCGGGTTGCCCTAAAGTCCTTCCTCAAGGAATCCGACGGCCCAGCTCGACGAGAACCGGCTTCCCTGGCACCTCTGACCTCTACCCACGTCATCAGCTCAGCTGTGATCGGTGGGTGCGACGAGACCTCGAGGGACCGGCCATCATCAGAACCTGCACGCTCTTAAAACCAGCACGACCATCGAGGTAACTCTCTGGTGAGTGCTCTGGGGTCCGAGAAGCCCCGACCCTGAGCCGCTCCAGCTCCGAAGTGCAGTCTCCCAGCATCTCCACGATCTGCGTGGGGCCCTCCTGCTCGCTGCTCAGCACGTTGTCTGGTCACTAGCCGCTGGCTTGTGTCCTTCTGTGACGACATCCGAGAATCATCACTGCCGGTCTGGTTGCTCCAGACTGGCCCTTGCTTCCATCTTTTCGAGAAGCACCCCGGACCCTCCTGGTCCACTCAAGACGCCATCTTAGGCCCACCACGTGGCCCTGAGATCTGCCGAGGCTTGTTGCCCCATCCTGGGCCCAGCGACGCCGACAGCATCATCCTTCGTGGGACAGCTCGCACCTCCACCGTGGTCGCCGACAACGCCTCCTGGTCCGTGAGACTGCAGAGCCTAGCGTCGCCCACTCACCTGGTCGAGGTGACGGCCAACCGGTGCCTTCCTGGTACCCTCTGACTACTGGCTAGTAGTACGAACTTGGTCCCCTCTGCTTTCAGGTTTCATCAATCTCCGATCCAGGCTTGGATCTCTACGAACTATTCATCACTGGTCGCCGGCCAGCAACTCCTTTTCTTCCGGCTCCTGGCTCGTCAGCGAAGACCCCGATGCCTGTAAGACTTGTGCAGCCGCAGCCCTCGTGGCTAGGTAACTCGGCATTTCGGTGCCTGCATAGCCTCTTTACTCTAGGGTCCCGAGTCCCTCGCTTCCGACTTGCCTTAACCTTTCCGTGTCTTCGGACACTTGTTTTTAAACTGTGCACTTGAAGTATTTGCTAAAGAGATTTGGTTGTGCTTAGTACCCTGGCCTCATAAAGAGTACAGGGCTGTTGTGATTCTTAATAAATATACCGTTTATTTTCATAACACTTGTGTGGTGTCCTTTCACTGGGTGTTCAAGGGGTACATGTGTGGTAAACAGCTGGCTTAACGCGCCCTCTCGAGTCTTTAGCCTTAGACTGCTCGTATCCACGCTACTAGGATAGCTGGTCTATAGGTTGACTTACAACCAAACACCATAAGGGTCGTTGGAACGATACATAGCGGTCGCTAGAATAGCGAACGTTGCATATCGGGCCAACTTCTCACATTGGTGAGCAGCGGTTGGGATTTGAGCTTGCTGTTGTTTTACCACACGTATCCTAAGAATATCTTGTTGAAAGATCGCACAAGTACTGTTAGTACATATAACTAAAAGCTTAGAATACTCTGAGTTCTACTGAACCAGCTGTTGTAGCTCCTCAAGGCTTAGCACACCTTGGCTACAACTCTTAGCAAGGGAACAGTAGGAAAACACATAGTGTAGGTAGGTGCATCACTTACACCACACTAGAAACAGTATGCCGGACAAAGGAGGAAACTCTGAGTCTCCCCTTGTGTCAGTTGACCCTCCACAGGTCATTCCTTCAGGGTATACTGTGCTGAGCTTCAAGGAGTTGAGACGGCTGTGTCACTCCAGGAAGATTCAGCAGGGGTCTAACCCCACAACGTCCTTTCTGATTGGTCTCTTGGAGACTTATGATGCCAGGAGAGCTGAGAAACTTCGTAGCTCTTCTAATCCAGAAGGAGACATGCCTCCCCTCGAGGGAACCCGGGACGATCCTGACCTCATCCACCTCGCAACTGAGAACGAAGATGACGAGGAAGATGAGGAGGAGGATCTCTCTGGGGACGAGGCAGATAAGGGACAGGTAGAAGTCGTCAGACTAACACGGTCCAACTTAAGCAAACATGATAGTGGTACTGGGGGAGCCCCGGCGCAACTGTCAGGTCCGCTTAACATGGGGAATGGACGAGCCAGATCTCTGTCAAGAGGCTCTGGCAGATCCCTTCATACCAACGGCTCTCACAACTCTTCTCAAAGAGGGATGACGTCCCCTCAGAGGAGAGTGTACGAAGCGAAAGAAAGGGCAGCTAATCTGAGGATCGAAAGGGAAGAACTTGCCCTGGCCAAGGAAAAGCTTGCTTTTGCTAGAGAGCAACAGTTAAGTGGGGTAGTCCCCACTGGTGGCAGCAATGTACCTAGTAATAGGGAAAAGAGTTTCGATACGAAACACCTTGGGAAGATAGTGCCCCCCTTTAAACAAGGGGACGACATCCACAAATGGATTACTGCTTTGGAGAGGGCCTGCACTGTGCAAGGTGTTCCCCAGAGTCAGTGGGCAGCTATCTTGTGGCTCTCCTTTGAAGGAAAAGGCAGAGACAAGCTCCTCACCACAAGGGTAGAGGATGCTAATAATTACCATGTCTTGAAGAATACACTCGTTGAAGGGTTCGGCCTAACCACTGAGCAGTACAGGGTGCTGTTCAGGGATACCCAGAAAACGCAGTCTCAAGATTGGTCTGATTTTGTCGATTGTGCCACTAAGGCTTTTGAGGGCTGGTTGCTGGGCAGTAAGGTTACTGATTACGCAGGATTGTATAATTTGATGATGAGAGAACAAATTTTAAACAATTGTCAGAACCAGTTGTTGCATCAGCATCTTGTCGACTCGGATCTGACCTCTCCCCAAGAATTGGGAAAGAAGGCAGACAGATGGGTTCGTACGAGAGTTAAACAGAATCAGGGCCAGAATCAAGGTGGTCAGAAGAAAGCAGACCAAAAGGGTAAAGATTCTAAGGGGGAACAAAATGACCAGAAGTCTTCGACAGGTCCCCAACAACCCAAAGAGGGTGGGGGTCAGGCTCCCCAAAAGAAGAAAGAAGGCCAATCCAAAAGATGGTGCCAGTACTGTAAAAGTAAATCTCACTGGTTTAGTGAGTGCACCAAGAAAGGAGGAGGGCAGACTCCTGCCACTGCAGCCCCTAAGGCACCTGTGCCCCCTAGTACAGTCAGCAGTGGTAGTGCGCCTCCCAAGGGTTTAGTAGGGTTAACCCTGGGTTCTGAGGGGCGTGACAACTTAGTTGGCACACTCACTCAGGCTGTCCTTGTCAGTACGGGGGACGTGGACGTGTCCCCTGACGTAAGCCCCAATACTTTGGGCAAATACCGACAGACGCCTTTCATAAATGGAAAGATGGCTCAGGCCTATAGGGACACTTGTGCCAGCGTCACCATGGTGACGCCTAACTTTGTGGACCCTGGACAGATCATGCCAGGTACAGAATTCCTGGTGACCAATGCAAGCAATGTCACTACCAATCACAGTATGGCAATTGTAGCTTTCTCCTGGGGAGGGGTAACTGGCCAAAAGAAGGTTGTAGTTAGTCCAGACCTCCCAGTGGATTGTTTGTTGGGCAATGATTTGGAGTCGTCACAATGGTCGGAAGTGGAGCACCGGACTCACATGGAAATGTTAGGTTTGCCAGCACATGTGTTCGCTGTGACTAGGTCACAGGTCAGGAAATGCCCCACTGAACAGGTGCTGGATCCTGGAACAACGGACCAGACACCTCCCAAGAAAAAGAGCAGTAGGGTTAAGGCTGCGCCTTCCCCCTTGCCCCAGGTCGAGGATCAAGTCTCAGAGGAGGCTGACCTCCAGGAACTGAGGGAAACTGAGCCTAGGGAGTTCGAACTTGATCAAGTTGAATTCTTGGGCTCAGGGGGACCCTCAAGGGAAGACCTGGGGAAGGACCAGTTAGACTGCCCTTCTCTTGAACCCCTCAGACAGCAGGCTGCTGCTGAGGCTGCTGGGAACGCCACAGGTACCCACAAGGTATACTGGGAAGATGGACTCCTGTACACTGAGTCAAGAGACCCCAAGCCTGGCATGACCAGGAGGCTGGTCGTACCCTTGTCTCAGCGTGGTTTCCTACTTACCTTGGCCCACGAGATTCCCTTAGCAGGTCACTTAGGCCAGACGAAAACGTGGGACAGGCTTGTCTCGCACTTTCACTGGCCTCACATGAACGAAGATACCAAGGAGTTTTGCCGCTCCTGTGTCACTTGCCAAGCCAGTGGTAAGTCAGGTGGCACGACAAAGGCCCCCCTTATACCAATGCCTGTGGTGGGGGTGCCGTTTGAACGGGTGGGGATCGACATCGTCGGTCCCATGGAACCACCAACAGCATCAGGGCACAAGTTTATACTGGTGGTAGTGGATCATGCCACCAGGTATCCTGAAGCTATTCCCCTTAGGACCACTACAGCTCCTGTTGTGGCAAGAGCCCTAGTTGGAGTGTTCTCCAGAGTGGGCTTCCCTAAGGAGGTCGTCTCCGACAGAGGTGCAAACTTTATGTCGAGCTACTTAACTGCTATGTGGAAGGAATGTGGTGTCAACTACAAGTTCACTACACCCTATCATCCACAATGCAATGGGCTTGTTGAGAGATTCAACAGGACCCTAAAAGGGATGATTCATGGACTACCGGAAAAGCTTCGGCGTAGATGGGACGTCCTGATCCCCTGCCTCTTGTTCGCCTACAGAGAAGTCCCACAGAAGGGGGTTGGCTACAGCCCTTTTGAACTTTTGTACGGGCATCCTGTAAGAGGACCCCTGTGTTTGGTGAAGGAAGGATGGGAGAGACCTCTCAAAAAGCCTGCAGCCAACATAGTGGACTATGTGCTTGGCCTCCGCTCGCGGATGGCTGAATACATGGAAAAGGCATCAGAAAACCTTAAGGCCAGCCAAGAACTCCAAAAAGCTTGGCATGACCAAAAGGCTGTCTTGACTGTTTATCAGCCCGGACAGAAGGTGTGGGTGTTGGAGCCAGTGGCCCCAGCAGCACTCAAGGACAAATGGTCCGGGCCCCACACCATCCTGGAGAAAAAGGGAGAGGTCACCTACCTGGTCGACCTGGGAACTCCCCGGAGCCCCCACAGGGTGCTTCATGTCAACAGGCTAAAAGCATATGTCGACAGGAAGGACATGAGTTTGCTCATGGCCCTAGATGAGGGACAGGAAGAGGAGAGTGACCCTCTCCCCGACCTGCTCACTCAGAATCCTGACGATGGCTCGGTAGATGGTGTTGTCTTTTGTGGCAGCCTCTCCGAACATCAACAGAGCGACTGTAAACAGGTTCTTCAGTCGTTCCGACATCTGTTTTCTCTGACACCCAGTCAGACCGATTGGTGCACCCATGAGGTCGACACTGGTGACAGCTTGCCCGTAAAGAGTAAAATCTACAGGCAGCCTGATCACGTTAGAGACTGCATCAAGAGTGAAGTGCAGAAAATGTTGGAGCTGGGAGTCATTGAACCCTCGGATAGCCCTTGGGCTAGTCCCGTAGTTCTAGTGCCGAAACCTCACACCCAGGGTGGTAAGAGAGAGATGAGGTTTTGCGTAGACTACAGGGGTCTCAATGCAGTCACTAAGACTGACGCCCACCCAATACCAAGGGCAGACGAGCTTATCGATAGATTGGCTTCGGCCAACTACTTAAGTACGTTTGACCTGACCGCTGGGTATTGGCAAATCAGGTTAGCTGAGGACGCCAAGCCTAAAACCGCATTTTCAACCCCTGGTGGGCATTATCAATTCGTGGTGATGCCCTTTGGTCTGAAAAATGCACCTGCCACCTTCCAACGGTTGGTGAATCACGTCCTTACTGGGCTGGATGACTTCTGCGCGGCGTATCTTGACGATATTGCTGTCTTTAGCTCCACCTGGGAGGATCACCTGGTCCACCTGCGGAAGACATTGGAGGCGCTGCAAGCAGCAGGCCTCACTATCAAGGCCACCAAGTGCCAGATAGGGCAGACACAGGTTGTATACCTGGGCCACCTTGTAGGTGGAGGCCAGGTTCAGCCACTGGAGAGCAAGATACAGTCAATCAGGGACTGGGCTCCTCCAACCACCCAGACTCAGGTTCGAGCTTTCTTGGGCTTGACTGGTTACTATAGGAAGTTTGTCAGGAACTATGGTTCCATTGTGACACCATTAAATGAACTGACAAGTAAGAAAATGCCAAAAAAGGTTCAGTGGACAGCGAGCTGTCAAAAAGCATTCGATGACCTAAAGCAGGCCATGTGCACGGCGCCTATCCTCAAGAGTCCGGACTACTCCAAACCATTCATTGTCCAAACAGATGCTTCTGAGTTGGGTGTGGGAGCTGTTCTTTCTCAACTGAATTTTGATGGTCAAGACCAGCCCATTGCTTTTATAAGTAGAAGGCTGACCCCTAGAGAGAAGAATTGGTCAGCTATTGAGAGGGAGGCCTTTGCTGTGGTTTGGGCCCTGAAGAAGCTGAGGCCATACTTGTTTGGCACTCACTTCAAGATTCAGACCGACCATAAGCCCCTCTTGTGGCTAAATCAGATGAAGGGTGAAAACCCCAAACTGCTTAGGTGGTCCATTTCCCTACAGGGGATGGACTTCACAGTGGAACATAGGCCTGGTACTGATCATGGCAATGCCGATGGGCTCTCCAGATATTTCCACTTAGAACAAGAAGACTCACCTGGTCAGGGTTAGCTAGTTGTTCCGACGTTTGGGGGGGGGTCATGTAGGAGAGTAGGGTCTGCAATCCTATGATCACCCAGATTTTTTGCTTTTGTTTCACTGGTTTACGACTTTCTCTGGCTGTGGGCCTGCCAATCAGACCCACAGCCTGGCTGTTCTCTTTCTAAATTACGATATGTACCCTAGGTGCATTTACCAATTGGTACTGGGCCACCTTATCAGACCCTGTAACTCAGGGCATAGGTGTACCCAGGGCCGCCAGGGGCTGCAGCATGTATTATGCCACCCCTGGCTGGCCTCCTAAATTGGACACAACTGGCTGCATGACAGCTGGGGCGAAGTCGTGTAATCACCCTTTGCTTTAGATATAGTAGCTCTATATCTAACCATACAATGGACACCCGAGTTCCTATCAGTCACTCCTATGGCAGGCCTTGACAATCCTGAAGGCAGAGTGCATGGGCTCGTGTGAACTGTGTTCTGGCCCGAGCCGAGCCGGTTGCAGCTTGCGGAGAAAAGACCCAATGGCTGTTCCATGATAACGCGTACCACATCGGTAACTTCGGTGTCGCGTTATCAAGACATGTCGAGTAAGGTGTCATACGAATCGGGGTGCTGCCCTCTCACCAATTCTGGCAATGAGGTTAGCATTCCGCCCTTCTAGAGGGACACGACATGTACGTAACTGTGAACCCCGGTTAAAGTTAACTAAAGCCTCAGCTCCACAAAATGGATGCTGCCACCACAGACACGAGTCTGACCTCCTGCTGCTGGGAGTCCTTCCAGCGAGGAGAGCTTGGACAAAGGGTTTCCTGTCGAGGGCGGTGTTCGCACCGTCCCAGACAGGGTTTGTGTATTCTGGGTAGGTAGGGCTTTTGCGAGAAGGTGACTGCGGAGTGGCACCCCGGTGCTCACTACGCATCTGCCGGTTAGAACCAGTTCCAGGGGCGACAGCCCTGGCCTGGGGAAAGTCCGGCAGGGGAGAGGGGTGTAACTACCCCCCTTCCTGGTCCCACCCTTAGGGCAGGACCTAGTCATGTACCCACCCCTTTCTTTAGAATAAAGGCCGGAGCGGGGACCCTTCCAAATTAGATCATCTTTGAATCAAGAATACTTTCTACGAAAGGACTTCAAGACTCTTCTCAAGATTTCTCCCTTGTGGCTAAGGAGTAGTCACCCTGCATCAGCGGGCACCATCTAAGAACTCTGCGGGTTGCTGTAAAGTCCTTCCTCAAGGAATCCGACGGCCCAGCTCGACGAGAACCGGCTTCCCTGGCACCTCTGACCTCTACCCACGTCATCAGCTCAGCTGTGATCGGTGGGTGCGACGAGACCTCGAGGGACCGGCCATCATCAGAACCTGCATGCTCTTAAAACCAGCACGACCATCGAGGTAACTCTCTGGTGAGTGCTCTGGGGTCCGAGAAGCCCCGACCCTGAGCCGCTCCAGCTCCGAAGTGCAGTCTCCCAGCATCTCCACGATCTGCGTGGGGCCCTCCTGCTCGCTGCTCAGCACGTTGTCTGGTCACTAGCCGCTGGCTTGTGTCCTTCTGTGACGACATCCGAGAATCATCACTGCCGGTCTGGTTGCTCCAGACTGGCCCTTGCTTCCATCTTTTCGAGAAGCACCCCGGACCCTCCTGGTCCACTCAAGACGCCATCTTAGGCCCACCACGTGGCCCTGAGATCTGCCGAGGCTTGTTGCCCCATCCTGGGCCCAGCGACGCCGACAGCATCATCCTTCGTGGGACAGCTCGCACCTCCACCGTGGTCGCCGACAACGCCTCCTGGTCCGTGAGACTGCAGAGCCTAGCGTCGCCCACTCACCTGGTCGAGGTGACGGCCAACCGGTGCCTTCCTGGTACCCTCTGACTACTGGCTAGTAGTACGAACTTGGTCCCCTCTGCTTTCAGGTTTCATCAATCTCCGATCCAGGCTTGGATCTCTACGAACTATTCATCACTGGTCGCCGGCCAGCAACTCCTTTTCTTCCGGCTCCTGGCTCGTCAGCGAAGACCCCGACGCCTGTAAGACTTGTGCAGCCGCAGCCCTCGTGGCTAGGTAACTCGGCATTTCGGTGCCTGCATAGCCTCTTTACTCTAGGGTCCCGAGTCCCTCGCTTCCGACTTGCCTTAACCTTTCCGTGTCTTCGGACACTTGTTTTTAAACTGTGCACTTGAAGTATTTGCTAAAGAGATTTGGTTGTGCTTAGTACCCTGGCCTCATAAAGAGTACAGGGCTGTTGTGATTCTTAATAAATATACCGTTTATTTTCATAACACTTGTGTGGTGTCCTTTCACTGGGTGTTCAAGGGGTACATGTGTGGTAAACAGCTGGCTTAACGCGCCCTCTCGAGTCTTTAGCCTTAGACTGCTCGTATCCACGCTACTAGGATAGCTGGTCTATAGGTTGACTTACAACCAAACACCATAAGGGTCATTGGAACGATACATAGCGGTCGCTAGAATAGCGAACGTTGCATATCGGGCCAACTTCTCACAGCGACTATCACTAGGGTTCAAATGACAGATCTCCCATCCGGTCGGCACCTCCCCGAGACAGCCCAGAAGGACGTCTGGAGTACCGACCGGACGGTAAGTGTGGCGCGCTATTGGCGGGTTTGATTGCGGAGGGATTCCGGCACTCTAACTGCTAGGACTGACATAGCGAGGCAGAGAGGGTCCATGCTGAAAGAAAGGCAGCGGCCGGCAGAGTGCTCGAGTATTTCTATGAGCGACTAGAACCGACTGTTGCAAATAGGCGCGCGTGCATAAATTACTAAAAACGCAATCGTAACAATTATTGCGGTGAAATTTATGCATACTAACTACCAGGGCCAATCCAGTGAGAGGGTCCGCGTCAAGGCGGTGTCCGCCACAGTACACGATTCTCCCTGAAAATAAGAGCGAGTGAGTGGAGTTGACTGTTACAACTGAGCGCTCCTGTGTAAATTGTTAAGAATGTAATTGTAAGAATTAGTATTAACGGTAAAATGGAAGTTGTAGCCGTTATGTTCGATTGGTTTGGAAAACGAGAGAGATCAATGAGAGTTGATTAATCGCCTATTTACAACTAAGGAAGAGCTTTAGTTAAAGGAAAGGAAATTATTCACCTTTAACAATATAAGGCCAAGGCTGGTTCCTAAAACAAGAGGAACAAGAGAACAGAATTGATGTTGGTGGAAAGGTGCACTATACCAATACACTGTGCATAATAGGAATGTGCTATTTATAAAAGTGAGTCATAAAAAGGTACAACATTACTCGCTATAGAGAAGAGGCACTTTTTAAGACCTAGTGGAACATTAAGAGATGCCTTAGTTCAGAGTACCGATATCATGCTCAGGTGAGGTCACAGATGTATCATGCTGATTCTTAAGTGGTAAAATGAAGTCAGTATTCTGACATGTCACACCAATTCGACATATATAATATGTTTTCCCTTTTTTTATGCTCATCAGTGCAGGGCTCCATGTACCTGAGCTGTGGCCAGGTGGGGTGGAGCGTTTCTCTCCTACAACTGTGGTAAGTGAGAGCGACCACTTTAAAATTTGAAAGTGTGGTGCACATTGAGAGGCATCATGTTTCGATTCGACAACGATTCAATTAATACATGTAACTCTGGTACAATGTAATCCAACTGACTGACTGAAATGTCGGTTGTTGTCTTTTTGTATGTGTCTGCATGAACATCACATCTCCACTGGGATCCGTCGGATTTCAATGTAAGGTAGGAGAAAGATGTACTGTTAAAATACCCAGGTGGTAGTTTCCTCATCTGTTTACCTTTTAATGAGCAGTCGCGAATAAGGTCCTGAAGAAAGCAGCAGGATACCTTTGAGGATCCATAATTGAGTCTGCAGAAACATGTTGACCACATATAAAGTATAGTGGCTATTTGTTAAAACCACTAGTATCGCACGCTTTTTAACAATAGGAATAGAAAGGTGTATATTAAAGTTTCTGTGCCTTTCTTTTACCTATTTTTATCTGTTCACAATCACAGTTCACACCCTTTTCACTTCACATATGCACTGCTCCTGAGTTGTCCATCCTAATCCTGATATATGAGAATGAGAAAAAGGTTTCCATTTCCATCATCACTATGGGCCTTAATCCTACCTTCCCGGTGTGAAGGAAACCCAAATGATGAACAGGGCGTCCAGGATCGACAACTGATGGGTATTTTTCTACACAGGAAAGATTCTCAACTTCCTTTAGTTTAAACCTACCTCTGCAGACACATACTAGAGCCAACTTTTCAATAGACCCACTACTAGTTTTTGTTCAAGTATATTTGTATTAAGGGGTCATAGTAGTGTGGGGTCTCTAAACATTCCCTTGGGCCCTCCCCTCTCTCTTTTGTGTATAACAGCTCGAATCCAGCCTCTGGTTGTTGTCGACGCCTCCTGGTTCTCATGACTGCAGAGTCAAGCCTCACCTCTTCAACCTGGAAACACCCAACATCGATGGGCATTCATCTATCGTGCCCCTGGTCACTGGCAAGTGACCCAGACTCTGTCCCCTCTGCTTTCAGGTTCTTTTCATCTTCAATCCAGGCTTGGATCGCCCCGGCCACTTTCAACTTCGACTGCAGCAGCACTTTGCAGCAGATCGCCATCGAAATCAACGACGATTCCCAACACCAAAAGACACCCATGCACCCGGCTGCCCTGGGTGAGGTAAATCGAGTACTCTGGTGCTCCCATGGATGTTGGCCCTAGAACCCCTTAAGTCTAAAGGGGTTCGCTCAAAGTCCTCTCATAAGTGTCCATGGGCCCGATTCACAGAATGAACTTAAGATTCAATCCTAAACTTACTACTATTTTGGTATTCACAGAATGCACTTACAACTTTTGGCATTCACAGAATGAACTTACTACTTGTGGTATTCACAGAAGTTAGGATTTTGTCTTAAGTCTGTCTTAAGTCTGTCTTAAGTTTGTCTTAAGACAAACTTAAGACAAAATTCTAACTTCAGTGAATACCAACAGTAGTAAGTTCATTCTGTGAATGCCAAAAGTAGTAAGTGCATTCTGTGAATACCAAAATAATAGTAAGTTTAGGATTGAGTCTTAAGTTAATTCTGTGAATCGGGCCCCTTATTCTTTAAATTTCCCACCACGACTTTCCCCGTAGAAGCTAACAGCGATTTGCCGCTGCGTTCTCACACTGCACGTGTCCCTCGTGGATTCCCTGCGTCACTAGCTTGGGTGGTTCCTTGTGGTCCCAGCAATTCTACAGGCCTTGTGTCTAGTCAAGTTGTGGTTCTTATAACACTTTCTTAATATATGGTTTGGTTCGCCCCAAGGGCCTAACGTATATTGGGCTAATTTACTGTGATATATTAAGTGTAACATATGTGCTTTGACCTCTAACCTCATAAAGAGACTAGTAGGGTGTGTTTAAGAATAAATCTATACTAATATAATAAAGAGAGAACCCAAACTTTTGAGGCGGGTAATCTCAGGAACCACAGCACCAATCACAACACCTAATACAGCGTTGGAAAGGGCAGTTGCAGCAGAAGGACATAGGCTATGCAGACGCCCACCATATACATTTAAAAGGTAAAAGAACCGTGCCAGCAAAGTAGTCCCTTGTGGGCGTGTCTGCATTGTGCTGTGGGTGTGTGCTGGGGGCGTGACAATCACTGGGGGCATTCCGTCACGAGTGTTGTTTTTTCTTCCCAGGTTCTATAAATTCCTGCTCCCTTTAAATAGTAATTCAGTGAAGGTCCCATTCTCTTAGAACCACCCCAAGCACAGTTATGGGCAAAAATACAACTAAAAGGCCCTGCAAAGCATTACGGGATAAGATTAGCATAATTTTTAACATTCATGAAAGGGTTTCAATGTTTTTGAATTTTACTCATCAGGGACATCTTGGGACGACGAGGTGAACTGCAGCTTGATGTATAATATTTTAAATGCTATTGCATTTGCCTCATCAGGGACATCTAGGGACGGCGAGGTGAACTGCAGCTCAATGTATAATATTTTAAATGCTATTGCATTTGCCTCATCAGGGACATCTAGGGACGACGCAGTGAACTCCAGCTTGATGTATAATATTTTAAATGCCATTGCATTTGCCTCATGGGGACAACTGGGGACGACGAGTTGAACTGAAGCCCTTTGTAGAATTATTTGGATACTATAATATTCACTTCCCACTGCTAATCTCGTCCCATAAAGCTTTGCAGAGGCTTGATCTCAAAATCATCACCTCTCTCACTGCTTGCTGGAAGCTAATTTCACTTTTGTGAAATGACTATCTGCATTTTAGCATGTAGAAATACTTGTTATTTTACCTTGAATATATGAGGTTTCTGTTTTAATAATTGGAAATCTGACGGAACGAAATATTGCGGATTTATTGTACCAAGTTCGTGCCAATTCCACCCACCCCTACTTTAAATACCCCTGCACCCCATAATCATAACCCACCCTTGCTCTATAAAATACCCCAACACCCTTAAACACTAACCCATCTTAACCCTATGAATATACCCTGTACCCTAAAACTCAAATCTATCCCTAAAACCTAAAAATACCCCTGTACCCCGAAACCCAAACATAGCCCTGAACCCTATAAATATCCCTGTACCTCAAAACCCAAACCTACCCCTGAACCCTAAAAATACACCTGTACCCCAAAACCCAAACCTACCCCTGAACCCCAAAATACCCTTGTACCCCAAAACCCAAACCTAGCCCATAACTCTTAAAATACCCCTGTACCCCCAAATCCAAACCTACCCCTGAACCCTAAAAATAACCCTGTACCCCAAAACCCAAACCTAGCCCAGAACCCTTAAAATACCCCTGTATCCCACAACCCAAACCTAGCCCTGAATCCTAAAAATACCCTTGTACCCCAAAACCCAAACCTACATTGTTACATTGTTTTTAAAAACTGTTGTTTACTTGCGTAAAATTGCACACGAGCTCTAATCTGCCCAGGGACAGTTGGGGCGCGCTCTTTTACTCGCCTCACGCTCACCGAGGGCCGATTCAGGGCCACTCTCGGATGCAGACGGGCTTCCCCGAGGGCGACGACTTTGGCCGCCATCTTGGAGGGAAAGCCCGGTTAGCGCTCTAGCGTTCGGGCGAATCACGGCCCGGGCGCCCTTAAAATGAAGCCCATTTCCCGTCCGCGCAGCGGGCGCGCCGATGGCGCGCCGGAGGCGCGCCAGAGGCAAGCCCGTCTGGGCCCGTCCGGGCCAGATTGGGCCCAGGGCCAGCCTCTATGCCCATTTCTCGGCAAGATCCAGTCGCTTACACTAGGGATCAATTGCTGGCATTACAAAACCACGGGGCTTCAGGCTGCTCTCAACGGGACTGGACGATGGCTCCGTTCTGCCGCTGCCGGTCCTGCCCTGAGCCTGGATCCGTGGGGACCAACGGCAAGAAAACCAGCCGAGTCCTGAGGATGGCACTTCTTAACTGTAGATCTTTGCCAAAACATGCGGTAGAAATCAACTTGTTGATCGAGGATAGCAACCTTGATCTGCTTTTCCTCACGGAAACATGGTTAACCCCTTTCACTGATTTTGATGTCATCTCTGCCCTACCTTGCGGTTTCAGGATTCAGACTCAGAACCGTGATAAGGGGAAAGGGGGGGGTCTTGCTATAATTCACAAGGAATCCCTGACCTGTAGATTGGAGGATAGTGGAATTTTAGATACAGAGAGCACGGGTTTCAACATCCAATTGACTCCGACATCCTCCCTCTCGGGATTCCTCATTTACCGCCCGCCGGGTAATCTAAAACAATTTTTAGATTCCCTTTTAGAATCCACCTTAGCAGCTGCAGCTCGGTCCTCCAATTTCTTGGTTCTGGGAGACCTGAACTTGCATTTTGACGACCCTAACGATAAAATAGCAGCTGATGTCATCTCAAATCTAAAAGCTTTTGAATTGGATCTCATAAACACGGAACCTACCCACAATAAAGGTCATCTGTTAGACCCTATTTTTTCCAACCTTCCCAAGCTGAGAGTTCAATCTCCTCTGCCCCTACCGTGGTCCGACCATTTTTTGGTCCCTTTTTCCTGGGAAATCCACCCTGAAACAGATCGGCCCACGTGCCCCCGTATACTTCAGAGAGACTGGCCAAGGTTATCGGTGGGAGATCTCACTCGGGCCCTTGAACAATCGATTCCGGACACAGAACCTGATCCACTCCTGGCGGATGAAAACTTTACTAACTGGCTCACTAGCTCCCTGGACACGGTCCTTCCTCTTAAATTAAAAACTAAAAAGAGCAGTACTTTTAAATCCCCCTGGTTTACAACTGAACTGAGAGACCTTAGAAAATCCTGTAAGAAATTAGAAAGGAAGTGGAGGAAAGATTGGTCAACTCTTACTAAGACCTCCTACCAGGCCGCTCTTAGACTCTACAAAGCTGCACGGCAGAAAGCGAAAGTAGAATTCTTTAAGGAGAAAATTGAAACATCAGCTAACTCCTCTAGGGAAACTTTTAAAATTGTTAATCAATTGCTCAAAATCCCTGTCCCTATAACCATACACAGGGACCCCGAACTAAGATGTGACCAGTTAGCGGAGTTTTTCGACAGCAAAATTCAAAAAATCCTAGATAGCCTGCCCCAAATGCCCACCCTACTCTCGAGAGAGGCCTCTACCCCCGTTTCTCCCTGTCCTCAGCTCGAGGCCTTCAGTACTATCACCAGGGATGACTTCAGTAACACGTTAACAATTATAAAAAGTGGCTCTCCTTCTGACCCAGCCCCTATGCACATCCTCAAACAAATTGTGGGGACGATCTCACCTAAGGCCACAGAGCTCCTAAATACCTCATTCGCCACAGGCATTGTCCCCCCTAGCTGGAAACAAGCTAAAATTAAAACACTTCTTAAGAAACCTGGAT
Organism: Lissotriton vulgaris; assembly: GCF_964263255.1. Classification (NCBI taxonomy): domain Eukaryota; kingdom Metazoa; phylum Chordata; class Amphibia; order Caudata; family Salamandridae; genus Lissotriton; species Lissotriton vulgaris. Next base: position 265,337 of record NW_028240919.1, on the reverse strand, counting down.
TAGATCCCTTGGACTTGGCCAATTACCGCCCAATTTCCTTGCTTCCAGGAATGGGTAAAGTGGCTGAGAAGTTGGTGAATAGGCAGCTCTCAGACTATTTGGAAAAGAATGGTCTTCTGAGCGACTCCCAAACTGGTTTCCGCCCGGGTCAGAGTACAGACACTGCCCTTCTGGTGGCTACTGAAGAAGCAAGATGCATCTTGGATTCAGGGGGATCTGCAGCTCTGATCCTCCTGGATCTAAGCGCTGCATTTGATACCGTGGACCACCCAACCTTGGTTCAGCGTCTTGCCAAAGTTGGCATTACAGGGTCGGCTCTTAGATGGCTCGAGTCCTTCCTTGATAAAAGATCGTTCAGGATTTGGGAGAATGGCTCAATGTCCAAACCTGTCCCCTTGCAGTGTGGGGTGCCGCAGGGCTCCTCCCTGAGCCCCACACTGTTCAATGTTTATATGGCCCCGTTAGAGGAGGCAGTAGCCCCCTTCGGGATCAAATCTGTTAGCTATGCGGACGATACGCAACTCATCGTCTCGCTGTCACAACAAAGGGGACACCCATCTGATTTGTCAGGTTGTTTGTCAGCTATCTTCTCCTGGATGACTGCCTCCAAACTTAGACTCAATGGAGCAAAGACCGAGATCATGGTCATGGGTCACCCACTTCCATCTCTGTCCTCCGACCATTGGCCTCCCTGTATGGGGGACCCGCCACCCCCAAAGGAGAAAGTCAAGAGTCTCGGGGTCTGGTTTGAACCCCAACTCACCTTTAAGACCCATGCGCAGAAGGTGGCTGGAGGATGCTTTGGATCATTGCGGGCCGTAAGGAAGGTCCTCCCCCTGCTCCCCTTCGAATCAAGAAAACTTCTGATTCAGGGCCTAATCCTGGCCAGACTGGATTATGGCAATGCCCTCCTCCTGGCGGCACCCCTGGCCACGATTAACATCTTACAGCGGGTCCAGAATGCCGCAGCCAGGCTTCTTATGGGAGTCCCGAGAGGGGTTTCAGCCAAGCCCCTGCTTAGAGCCTTGCACTGGCTTCCAATCCAGGAGCGAATTTCCTTCAAATCACTTTGTATTGCATATAAATCCCTCCAAGGTAACGGCCCCCCAGCCCTCAGGGGATTGATCCGTCCTTACAAAGCCACTCGTGCCCTCCGATCTGATGAAGAAAACCTGGCCGTTACTCCTAGAGTAGGGAAGGCCCGCACGGGAGGTCGTCGCTTCGCGCTGAATGCAGCAAAAAAGTGGAATGCCCTGCCCAGGGACCTACGGAATGAACCTTCATACCTTAAGTTCAGAAAGTCACTTAAAACCTTCCTTTTCCCCAAAGCTCCCTAAACTTTTCTTCCTCATTTCGCTCTGTTATCAATTGTATTAGCGCTGGGACGCTCAAGGGCAGCCATGCGCTCTATAAATCCAATTCCATTCCATTCCATTCCATTCCAACCCTGAACCCTTAAAATACCCCTGTACCCCAACACCCAAACCTACCCCTGAACCCTAAAAATACCCCTATACCCCAAAACCCAAACCTAGCCCTGAACCCGAAAAATACCCATGTACCCGATAACCCAAAACTACATCTGAACCCTTAAAATACCCAAACACCTCAAAACATATACCTCAGTACCCCAAAACATATACCCATATACCTATACTTGCCTTAACCAAACATTTAAAAAAAAACATGCTTTTATAATTCATGCATTTACAACGAATTTCGTTTTAAATGTATGCGAGGTAAAAGCATATAAAATGTAATGCCATGCGTTATAATGGCATTGCGGAGTCATGGTACTTTCGTAATGAAAGTATGCAGAGTATTGGTATGCGGAAAGAAAGTTGCGGAATAATGGTTGTTTACCCTCCTCCGTAAGTACATTGGTGGCACGGCAGCCCACATCTCCAGCAACATACTCATATTTTTTCACCACCGATTGGAAAAATGCACAGGTCTCTCTCATTGATGCCCAGCACCGACATACACTTTTAGACCCACCTCCCACCACAAGTTCTAGAATTGCGAACTTTAGAGATGGGGAGCTACGTTCAAATCTCGGCATCAGCTCAACATCCTGTGATTCCAGGTAAATTGCTTCATCTCCCCGTGCCTACCACAAATGAATGTGTTCTTCTGTAATGTAAATTGTGCTCATGCCATGTTATCGAGTTAGCGCTATATAATATTGCAAGGAAAATAAAGTAGGGAAACTCGAGTTCACACACTACGGAACGCGCACTCTTAAGTGCATCAGCAGTGCACTGTAAATCGGAGCGTTTCACAGGCCTGTCACAGATAAGATATGCTATCAAAATGAAATCCTACAAAACAATATACTACTGTCCGGCAGCAATTCATACCCGGACAACGTCGGGACGGGCTGCTAGTAAACATACAAAGATGAGAGAAGTTGTTCAGAGGTTTATTCAGTGACAGCCCATCCATCAGCTACCTCAGGATTAACTGACTCTTGAAGAACATCCATAACCACAGCATTCTAGGTTCCACAGAACCTTCACAAATGTAGAAGATAGAGAGAGGACACTATACACAGTGCACCAGCACTAGGAGAGAGCAGAAATGCTCCAAATATTTGTAAATGTGGAACATTTCTGCTCTCTCCCTCTGCTTTGCTTGCTGCCTTGGTTTGTGTGAAAGATTAGCAAATCTGCCTATTGTGAAGGAAAACAGGAGAAGGTCTGGCTTTCTTTCTGTCGATTTATTTGTAGTCCAAAGCATCCAGCCACCGAGGATCCAACCACCGTCCGGCGTTGCTAGGATTCTCGGCAACCTGTGGCAACGCTTGAGAATGTAGGAAGGAACATAAGGAACAATAGCAATGACTACTGGCCCGATTCACAGAACTAATTGAAGACAAAATCCTAACTTCTGTGAATACCAAAAGTAGTATGTTTAGGATTTTGTCTTAAGTTAGTTCTGTGAATCGGCCCCATGAGTCTCGTGGAAGCACGTGACTCATGGTGAAACATAAGGTAATAGCACTGAAAAATAAGGTAAAAACATTACAGATATATGATGGCATTACAACACTGCCCCAAACCGTATTGCTCCTAGGATTTTAGGGGCAGATTTACAAGACCTGTGCGCTACTTTTGCGTCGTTTTCCCCATGTTAAAAATGACGCAAAAGTGGTGCAGTGGTCTTGTAAATCTGGCCCTTAGTACTTTCTCTCTATGTGAGTGATTTTCAGTGATTACATGGTTGAAGATGCCTGGCCTGGTTAGGCCAGGGCTCACTGGGGCGTTTAATTTGAGGCACTGGTTGCTGGTGGGGTCCACTGGCGCTCATTATAGGGACTGGCATGTATCATCAAACTTTCATCCAGAGCAAAATAGAGAAAACCAGATCAAAACACTAAAGAGCTAATATTGGTGAAAATGAAAGGGAGGCAATTTAATTTACAATGAACAAAAGCAAAGATAGTCATACAGTTCTTTATGATCCCCCACTCTCGATGCAACGCTATTGGTGAATTAAACATTATACTGTGAAAATGGTTTGCTTGCGAAGAGGTACAAACAATCCTGCAGTTCGCAGGAGCCCCACTGACACCCGAGGTGCAAGTGATTAAGCCCTATACGGGTCTGCCATCTTATTTTCACGGTTATTAGACTTTCCATATATTAAGTAAAAAATATATACCCTGGAAAGAGAGAACGACTATCAAAACAAGTTTAGTAAGCAGATACACTTATTATAAAACACATGCGCTTTTATGAAAATGGAAGTCTACAGAAAATAAATGGTGAAAATCTAATAAATGCATCCTAGGTATGCAGACATAGCCCAAAGGATTGTGGGTATGATGATTAAAAGGCTATGAGACCCGCGCATGCTCAATGGATAAGGCGTGATCTTGTAGTCCTCCCCCTTCCCCCCACCTCTAAACTTAAACATTGGACTCGGATGTGGCCTCTGTGCCCGCTCCAGGGTCGAAAGGATCCCGCTCCATTGATCTGAGCTCAGGAGCACGTGCGGCTGCTGAGGCCAAGCTCCCGGTCCAGGATCCTGCGCCTCTGTGGAAGTGGATGGGAAATAACGTATACAAGCTGCAGTCCCACCGACAGCCGCCAGAGGGCCTACTGCTGCACCCTCAAAATACAACAAATGTACCATTCATTTGGGATGATGCAGATATCGGCAGGACACGCAGTTATATCCAAAGTGGATTCATGTTTGTGCGGAAACAGATCCCACATGTAGTGTCCTGCTGGACACGTTCTAGTCTTTTTGCAAATCTGAATGGAGCGTGAATGGTGTGCTGTAATACTGTTTCGTTTAGCACCATCTCCTCGCATCGTGGACAATGTTAACGCCCACATCTTGCCCCTCTGACAATGTTAACGCCCACATTTTTTCACATGTTAACGCCCAACGCCCACAAGGGACTACTTTACCACTGAGGGCGCCCCCCCTTTTTAATTTAAATGGTGTCCATATATATAGCCTATGTCCATCTCCTGGACCTCCCCTTTCCAACGCTGTATTGGGTGTTGTGATTGGTGGTATACTTTTCGAGTTTACCCGCCTCTAAGGACACAGTTCTCTCTTTATAATAGTAGTATAGATAGATAAAGCTCAAGAATGAAACTATAAAATACATTCAAGATAGGAAAATAAGCAAAGATTAAATAATAATACACAATACAAATAAGCAACAATGTGAAGTGCATTTCATCAAACATACCACTAGCAAAAATGTAATTTTTCGAGTAACCTGGGAGTACATTTCATCAAAACATGTCACTTGCAAATGTAGTCTTTTAAGTAACCCGAAGGGCAACGATTTCTATACAGTCTTACCTCCCGAGTAGGTTGATGTACATCTAAGGAAACAGATGAAGCAGGAGCAGAACCTCCTCCCTGAACAACATTATGAGAAACAAAGTTACCCTGTGAATTGTAAATTAAGTCACTTTCAGACATAGTTAAGAACGTATTACCCGAAGAAGTGTCACAGTCACTGACTTTAATCAACTCATCTGTACCCATATTACACTTCTGATATAGAGCCACCCGTCTATAATTCCATTTGTCATAATTGTCTAAAATCACACCATATGGTAAGGTAGATTTAACCCTGAATGGTCCTAAAAACTTTTTGAAAGAAATTCCCGGTCTACCAGACCGTATCTTCACCCAATCTCCAGGACAAATTTTCTTCTCCAAACTCTTAGGGCCCGATTCACAGAACTAACTTAAAACAAAATGCTAAACTTACTACTTTTGGTATTCATAGATGTTAGGATTTTGTCTTAAGTTTGTTTTAAGACAAACTTAAGACAGACTTAAGACAGACTGAAGTTAGGATTTTGTCTTAAGTCTGTCTTAAGTTTGTCTTAAGATAAACTCAAGACAAAATCCTAACTTCTGTGAATACCAAAAGTAGTAAGTTTAGGATTTTGTCTTAAGTTAGTTCTGTGAATCGGCCCCTTAGAGCGGTAGCGGGGCTTGGAGGGCAGAATTGGACTGTTATGTCATTGTGATGTAGTACCCTTTAAGAAATTACATCTAGAGGTGTTCTGTAAAGTGGAGTAGGGCTGGCCGGGCTTTATGGATGCAAGGAGAATATTGCAAATTCCTACAGGCCAACCTCTTGTGCTTTTGTTAAACACATTTAATTATCAGCAACATCTCCTTAAAGAGCTCATAAAACAGGTTGATGGTGGCAAGTAGGCTGAGAAAAAAAAGAAGGGTTAGGCAGTAAGACGAGGAGAATAGCCTGTCAGACGTTACAATAACATAGGGACAACTAAACACAAACACATGCACACTTACTTAATAACACAGCAGCGTTGCTCATTTCACAAACAACTGTGCTAACACCATATGGATCACTAGAAATTTACCATAGCTGCTTAACCTGCATCTGTAGTTACATTCGCTGTGTGTCTAACTATTTTTAATTAATTCCTACACTCCCAAAGAATATAGAATGATGTGGTTAGGGGGCGTGGCTTGGACAGCAATGAAGACGGGCGCCTGAGTCCGTTACCTCCACCAACCCGAGGAAAAAACGTGAATACATGAGCGAAACGATAAACCGATAGACCGGCAAACAACACGCAAGGACGTCTGAACACCACGGGCACGCACAGGCGAAAGCTAGGAAGGATGAGGTTAGCTACAATGATAGGAAAGCCCACCACAACACCGGACCAAGCGAGGTGCAAGTGGAGCGAGAAGATGGCGCCGCACCGGAGCTGAGTCCGTGCATTAAAAGAGACCGGACGAGAGAGGGAGAACGGCAGCAAAGACCCCTCGCGCTCAGACCCCAAAAAACCCCGGAGCCGACCGCCGGCCAGACCAGACAAGTTATTGGCTGCAGAGGCAGCTAGCAGCAACGGCAAACGCCGAAGAAGGAAGAACAATCATTGCGGTGAAAACGAAACTGAAGGGGCATACGGGCAGCAGCCATTTTGGCTGTAGAGAACCCACCCAAAGGCCAAAATCAGCTACGAGCAAAAAGGCACAGCAGACGAGCATGAGCGAACATCACTGGGGGCACATGCAGGCGAACGCTAAAACAGACCAGCCAAGTAAGCACCAGCAGTGGCAGCGAGAGGCAACGGCTAACGCCCTAGAAGAACAATTATTGCGGTGTAAACGAAACTGAAAGCGCTTACAGGCAGCGGTCATTTTTACTGTAGTGCACCCACCCAAAGGCGAAAATCAGCGACGTACACAACAGCACAGCACAGCGAAGGCACTGGCGCATACGAGTGGCACACAACCCACAGCAGTAAGAGCGGCGAACAGGGGCGTAAGCAGGCAAAACAGGCCAGCTTCCAAGCGCCTAACCGTCTCACGCAAACGATACTGAAAGGCACTTAAGCGCACATGAGGGCAGCCATTTCAGGGAGGCAAAGGGCCGAGAAACGTGCGAGCAGGCCAACAAGCGATAAGGCACAGAGCAGCGTAGAGAGCACGGCATTGCAGCTGGGGTAGCGCTCCGCAATACTGCCCAGGTTACGAGGGAAACTAAAGAAACAAGGAAAGAGACACGAAACGAAACCGAAAGCCCCGCCTTATGGAAGCGGTCAATTTAATCACACCTGTGTCAGTAGGAAGATATAGAATCAGTGTAACTACATCGCGCGAGCAAAAAAACAAATAGGCACAGGCCGAACAAGGCCATACCTAGCAGTGACACTTATAATATAACAGGCCCAAAGAAGGCAGTTCAATACAATTTCCATACAACATCGTCAAGCCCAGAAGTAGGAGACCGATACAAACCAGCAGACAAGGCTTCTTGCCAGCACCCTGAGGCGGAGCTGGCCGGTGCAAAAACCAGAACAAGGTCCATCCGGGGGCCAAGCAGATAGAGACTTGACCGCCAGCCCACAAGGAAAGGCCCACCAGCTCAGCGGCAACAGCACAACGGAAAGGCGGTAGGCTCTAAAGTTACTTAGCCAGAAGGGGCTTCGGCAAAATGGCAAACCAAGAAGGAAAAGGAACCAGCGAGGTAAAGAAATGTAAAAACAACCCTCCAGACTCGCCTCTAAAGCTAAAAAATGACACAACTCTGGACATGCTCCTCAAGAAAGTCAACGAAGGGAATGAGGTTGCAAAGTCCACCAAACAAACAATCGACAACATGCAGCTAGAGCTAGCAGCTATAAGGGCGGATCAACACAATACAAACAGTAGGATAGACACCGCAGAAACGCAAATCAGCGACATCGAGGACGTCAACACACAGTCAAACAAGACGCTACTTTCAGTCTCCAAAGCCACCAGTATCCTCCAGAAGCAGCTGGCTGAACAAGACGACCGCACAAGAAGAGGGAACATAAGGCTGCTCGGAGTCCCTGAAGGGGAAGAGGATAGGCCAGGATCCTGCTCAGCCCTCCTAGAGGAGCTCATACCTCAAATTACGGGCCTTAAGTTTGACAGACATTTTGAACTGCGCAAAGCATATCGAGTGCCAGTGATGAAACTCCAAAACACACGTGGCCCTCGCCCAATCATTTGTGAACCCCTAAGGTCTCAGCAAACAGAGGCTATCTTTGCAGTGGCTAGGAAAAATCAGACTCTAAAATGGAAGGACAATAAAATAATAATCACGCAAGACTTCTCACACCAAACCTTTGACACGAGGAAGGGCTTCCTGGCACTGAGTGAAAGAATGAGGAAGGACAACATCACCTTTAGCTTTTCAGGCCCGGCAAAACTGAGAATCATGGACAAAGGGCGTGCCCTGATCTTCGATGACCCGTACGAACTAAGAAGACACCTCCGAGGTCCTCCTCCAGAGGATATGGAGGCGCATGCTCGGACACTGCAAAGAGAAGAGTTTCGCTGGACAACACAGGCGCAAAGGGCCATTCCTGCCAAGGTCAATAATGCAGACACAAGGGTACGCCAATCATGGGAACAACAACTGTACCTCAAGCAACTAATCTACCTCACTGCATAGCTCTACCTTGAACTTCAAACTGCAACAACCGTCTCACGCAAACGATACTGAAAGGCACTTAAGCGCACATGAGGGCAGCCATTTCAGGGAGGCAAAGGGCCGAGAAACGTGCGAGCAGGCCAACAAGCGATAAGGCACAGAGCAGCGTAGAGAGCACGGCATTGCAGCTGGGGTAGCGCTCCGCAATACTGCCCAGGTTACGAGGGAAACTAAAGAAACAAGGAAAGAGACACGAAACGAAACCGAAAGCCCCGCCTTATGGAAGCGGTCAATTTAATCACACCTGTGTCAGTAGGAAGATATAGAATCAGTGTAACTACATCGCGCGAGCAAAAAAACAAATAGGCACAGGCCGAACAAGGCCATACCTAGCAGTGACACTTATAATATAACAGGCCCAAAGAAGGCAGTTCAATGCAGTTTCCATACAACATCATCAAGCCCAGAAGTAGGAGACCGATACAAACCAGCAGACAAGGCTTCTTGCCAGCACCCTGAGGCGGAGCTGGCGGGTGCAAAAACCAGAACAAGGTCCATCCGGGGGCCAAGCAGATAGAGACTTGACCGCCAGCCCACAAGGAAAGGCCCACCAGCTCAGCGGCAACAGCACAACGGAAAGGCGGTAGGCTCTAAAGTTACTTAGCCAGAAGGGGCTTCGGCAAAATGGCAAACCAAGAAGGAAAAGGAACCAGCGAGGTAAAGAAATGTAAAAACAACCCTCCAGACTCGCCTCTAAAGCTAAAAAATGACACAACTCTGGACATGCTCCTCAAGAAAGTCAACGAAGGGAATGAGGTTGCAAAGTCCACCAAACAAACAATCGACAACATGCAGCTAGAGCTAGCAGCTATAAGGGCGGATCAACACAATACAAACAGTAGGATAGACACCGCAGAAACGCAAATCAGCGACATCGAGGACGCCAACACACAGTCAAACAAGACGCTACTTTCAGTCTCCAAAGCCACTAGTATCCTCCAGAAGCAGCTGGCTGAACAAGACGACCGCACAAGAAGAGGGAACATAAGGCTGCTCGGAGTCCCTGAAGGGGAAGAGGATAGGCCAGGATCCTGCTCAGCCCTCCTAGAGGAGCTCATACCTCAAATTACGGGCCTTAAGTTTGACAGACATTTTGAACTGCGCAAAGCATATCGAGTGCCAGTGATGAAACTCCAAAACACACGTGGCCCTCGCCCAATCATTTGTGAACCCCTAAGGTCTCAGCAAACAGAGGCTATCTTTGCAGTGGCTAGGAAAAATCAGACTCTAAAATGGAAGGACAATAAAATAATAATCACGCAAGACTTCTCACACCAAACCTTTGACACGAGGAAGGGCTTCCTGGCACTGAGTGAAAGAATGAGGAAGGACAACATCACCTTTAGCTTTTCAGGCCCGGCAAAACTGAGAATCATGGACAAAGGGCATGCCCTGATCTTCGATGACCCGGACGAACTAAGAAGACACCTCCGAGGTCCTCCTCCAGAGGATATGGAGGCGCATGCTCGGACACTGCAAAGAGAAGAGTTTCGCTGGACAACACAGGCGCAAAGGGCCATTCCTGCCAAGGTCAATAATGCAGACACAAGGGTACGCCAATCATGGGAACAACAACTGTACCTCAAGCAACTAATCTACCTCACTGCATAGCTCTACCTTGAACTTCAAACTGCAACAAGAAACTGTACCTCAGTCCCGGGGTAGATCCTAACACTACCTCACTGCACCAAAACTACCTCAGGGCAGGCACGCCTACTTCATCCACCCAGGGACGGGGCAAACTGCAACAACGCAGATACTTTTTCGTATATGGACCACAAGCATATCCTTAACTAGTGAACATTTGTTAAAGCTCGGGCCAAGACCCAAAACGGCTCACTAAGAAAACCTCGGGGGGGAGCATGGGGGAGGGAACTTTGCTGACGCACGCCCATGTTTCAAAATGGGGGGGGATGGGGGGGCAGAGGGGTGGCAGGGCGTTCCAGTACAGATCATACACTTCTATTTTTCTCTTTCTCTAACCTTCACTTTCTTAACGGACACACACACTCAACCAGCATGACTATCAGACCAACCCGAATGGGGACATAAGGAAGCACCAGGGGAGAGCGGGGTGGATCAAAATGCAGGAGGGCCAGCTCCCCAAAGACAACACCAAGAAAGGGGGACAATAAGCACAAACCATGACACAACAAAGGCACTTCCAGCTACTCTCAGATCTAAAAATAACCTCACTTAACATAAAGGGCTTAACCACCCGATCAAGAGAAGGAAAGTAATCGACTACCTAACAAAACTAAAAAGTGGTGTGTGCGTCTGTAATGGCAGAGTTTTTGGCTTTATTTAGCAGTGATATAGATCATTATTCTTGCTCGCATCTAGTATAGGTATTCTTAGCCTGTGTTGGCCCTTTTAAGCCCTTTTTCCAGACCTAGAAGAGGATAGCTGCTTAATATGCCTTTATTCTTGACTTTAACCTGTCTATTGCCTATTGGCTTTGAAATATTAGATATATTGGTATGGTTTATGTAGGTATTCTGACAGAGCTAAGGAGCATTTCACCCCTTTCAGGCCTAAAGCTAGAGAGACTCCATCTTGATGGAAGCAGAGAGGCTTTTTAGGGCAAAAGCAATGTTTATAGTTATAACTGTTGTTCGCCCTAAGCGGACCGGAGAGAACCGGCCAGAGCTGAATCTAATCAGGAATTGTTCCCGGGCTCAGGTCTCTAGACGAAACAAGCAGACTGGTCACTGTGGGAGCGTCTAGCGCAAGGAGCCTGGTGCATGGGATTGGTGGGAAGAAGCTGCTGGCTGGAACTTTCCATGAGGAAACAGCATTCTATATTTGTGAAGTGCAGAGGCGGAGTCAGTCAGTCGAGGAGAGAGTCGAGCAGAGGGGAGTCAAGCAGAGAGGAGTCGAGGAGAGAGTCCAGCAGTGGAGTGGAGTTGGCAGAGAGAGAGAGAGGGTTCAATCTGGAGAAGAGCTGAGTTGAATAGTGAGCTGGAACTGAAGGAAGCAGTCAGAAGCAGTTGCTTATCAGGAGGAGGTGTGAATAGCTGGAGTCTGAAGTAATGCCTTTTAGAAGAGATAGAGGAGAGCTCGTGGATTAACCTATGGGAGCAGATGGAATTGGACATTGGCGCAGAGACAGAGTGAATAAGATAGTGGAATGAACGGTGATCAGAGCGGCAGGAACCATTAAGATTGAAGACGGAAGGTGGAGAGACAGTTCGTGTGGGGGAGAGGAGTCCAGAGACAGAGTGATCAGCGCAGAGGTGTACCCAAGAGTGCAGGGGAGAGAGAGAGAGCATGAGATGAGCCAAGGCACAGACGAGAGAGGAACCCAGATGACAGCTAGAACAAGACTTCACACTAATCAGGTGATATTGTTTTCATCACATTAGCTACATTTACACTTTATGTCTAATCTTTTCCCTTTTAGCGGAGTGTTCCTGTTATGTGTAATCCTTCTCTTTCAAGTGGTGTGTTCTACCTATAGCCTTTGTTAGACATGCATAAATGTTTATATTACTATAATAAAAGATCCCCAGTTTATAACAAACTGGTGTGTAGCCCCTATTCTTGTTCACTGAAGGTAAATGTACCTCCTAGGTGATTGTTAGATATGTGAATGGATGAGTAATCCCAATCAGGTAAGTGGTGATCACATAAATAGGGAGTGAGTGAACCTTTGATGCCAAGAGCAGAGAGTACACTATACAATCCGGACCCATATTCAAAGTTATTATTGTAGTTTCATCCCGAGTAGACAGCTGAGATAATATCCCAATATATATATATATATGTATAGGTGTTCATAGGAATGTGGTCGTCGTTGATATGCGGCGTTAATGAGAGCACTGGGGGGTTGAACCAGTGTGTATACCCACTGAATTGTGGCTTGAGTAAATGAGAGCACTAGGTAGTGGAACTAGTGTGTAGTTTCGCAGGATCGCGAACACTTTGGAAAAGGGAGCATTGGGTTCTGCAGGCCCGTGTGTAGACGTACCAGATTGTGTGTCAGATCTGCCCTAGGGTAGAACGGTCTGGGTCAGGGTGGCCGCGAGACCAACTGATGTGAATAAGTGTGGTGTAGGGTATGGATATCTCTAGTAATCAGTGAGTATTCTTAGTATCCCTATAGATTTAGTGGTGTTCTTAATAATATGAGCTTGTATATTGCGAGTTCCCTATCCTCAGGTAGGTACCAGGTGCCTGGATATAGAGGAGTCCTGAGGACGGAAGGTGAGTACGTTTTGGCTGGGTCACAGGGGCCCCTGGGGGCTGATCCCACCTACTCAGAAAATCCAGCCATTACATTTTGGCGTAGTCGGACAGTTTACGAACTCTGTGTGCCTGGCCATGTGTTTAGATTGTTGCCCATGTGTTGTGTGGGAGTGCCCTGAGCGCCAGACATTACATTTTGGCGTAGTCGGACAGTTTACGAACTCTGTGTGCCTGGCAATGTGCTTAGAGAGTTGCCCATGTGTTCTGAGGGAGTGCCCTGAACCCTAGTTCCATCTGGCGTAATGTTGCAGTTTATGTAGCCTGTTAGACCTATTGGCTTGAACAGTTGCAGCGTGAGGAGATTGCATTACATCATGGCATTTGGTTTATTCAGGGTGGAAGGAATGGTTTTCATCTTGGTGTTTAAACTGTCAGAGTTGAAGGATGGCATTACATGAGAAAGCCAGTTACATCTTTGTGATGGTCCAATTGTATAAATGTGTGTAAAAAATGCTTTTAAATTGCCCACTCAATTGCTTGCTGCATCTGCTTATGCTGTGCAATGTGAAATGTGTTCATTGTTCTATGATCTGTGGAGTTCTGTGAATATAGCTCCTTGTAAATATGACTTGTGAATAGCGCCATATTAATGTGGCTTGTGAGGTGCAGGTTCTCATGTTGGTTTATTGTGTTCCTTGTGCATTGCGCCTTGGATACATTGTTTGTGAAAAGCTTGTCTTGTAAATATGACTTGTGAATAGCGCCATATTATTGTGATTTGTGAGGTGCATGTTCTCATGTTGATCTGCTGTGTTCCTTGTGCATTGCGCCTTGGAAATGTTGTTTGTGAAAGGCTTGTCTTGTAAATATGGCTTGTGAATAGCGCCATGTGGTCATGGCTTGGACAGGGCATGTTATCATTACGTTTGGCAGGAGAGAGCTGGATCTTTCTCGGGTGCTTGGGGATAACGTTTTTGAAAATATGTGTACGTGTCATTTGTAAACGTGAAGAAATGTGCTAATGATTTTCCCATATATAAATGGACGTTGGGAAATGTTTCTATTTGAGCTGCCAAAGGGTTAATATCTTGAGTTGAGATGGCAGCCTTTATTTTTTACATGCTGTCAACATGCATGGTTATCTGACCTGACTATAAAAGTCAGTGGATTTTTTGATGGTTTGATTTTGACCTTTTTTTTTTTTGGTTCCTTGGTCAGCCTACGTGCTTTGTCAGTTTCTTGACGGAAAGGTAACATCTTGTGTTTTGAGAAGGGTTCTGTTCATTTCACATTCCTTTTGAAATGCGTCTACGAATTTGTGTGGGTTCACCTTGGAACTGATGTGGTTATAAATCAACCTTACGGAGAAAGCTGTGTTCTTTTAAAATGAGTGAAATGTTAAAAAGATAGCCCGTTAGAGTGCACGCTACGAGCTGTTTTCATTAATAATTTCTTTGAGGGGTTTCCATCTAGACAGGAATGTGTTGGTTTAAGAATAATAAATCTTGCCCGACGGTGCATGGTAACATGTGCTTTTAATTAGTGGAATGCAACCATGTGCCTTTGAAAGAGGGAAAAAAGTTAAAATGCAACATTATTATTTTCCCAAATGTGAATTAAAATGTATGCTTTTATAAATGTGAACTTAAATACAATGTTGAAATGTATCTGCATTTTATGTTGTTTTACAAATTATTTCTTTTTGACAAATGGACCATGTTAATTCGTTTCTCAAATGCAACATGTATAATATTGTATGCCAAAGGTAGTTGCCCCTTTCTAAATAAGTGCTCATATTTTAAATGTCTTGCCTTTAGTTGAGTTAGTTGGACAAACGTCTTTTTAAAAAAAAACTGGAGCTTTTTTAATTGGCAATACACTGTAACAGAATTGTTTTTTGTTAAATTCGAGCTTCCGTTACTTACAAAATAAGGCATGTGAAATTTGTTTTTCGACCTTGGCAGACCAGCTGGTTTGTGCCTTCATTCTGCAAGTTTCGATCACGTCCCAGTGTGTTATGATTGGCTACAGTTCAATTTTCTTCCGCGCACGGCTTGTTTATTTAAGGGCGGGGTGGCCTGGCTCTTCCCTTGGAGTTAGTTAGTTTGATGGGCCTGGGCGGACTTCTCTGACCAGGGAAATGGGAGGCTTGCAGTGCCCTGCTGATGCTGTCATCATTTGGCGGTGTTCCACTTTTTTTTTTCACACTGTAGCATGGCTCTTGCCTTGAAGGGTGGGACTGGCTTAGTTAGGATTAGGGTATGTTAGGCCCTGCGATAAAAGTTATTAAAAGTTAAATTTTGAATGTTTTTAATTAATTAGGATATTTTCTTTTCAATAATGAAAGGCACCCGGGGTGCTTTTTAAATGGAAAATTTTATTTTACAAGAATAATGATACTTCTTCTCTTGTTCCTAGGTTGCTGGGTTGTGGTGGTGCGTGCGTGGATCGGCCCACTTCCCTCCCACTCCCTTTATTTGTTTTAGCTTTTTATTTTCATGTTATTATTTTAGTTTATTGTTTTGGATGATGGAACCAGACCAGACCAGACCAGACCGGGTAATGGATGGCCGCATTGGAGGAAGTACCGAGGATGCAGGGTGGTGGCCTACACTGAAGAATTTGGACATTAAATAATCCCTTGGACAATCAGGCCCCACTTTTAAAGCAAAAAAACGTGTCACCTATTATGACCAAGTTATTTAATTCCCTAGCCTGCATTTTTTTGTTGTCATCACTACGAGCAGGCCCCACTTTTAAAAAAAAATATGTCCAATGAAGGACTTTTTTCAATGATGGTGCGCACATGTGTTACATTTTCACCTTGATTGATCAATGGGTGGTTACCTTAAAATTTGGATTGTTCTGGGTGGTGTGTCTTTTAGTATGATTATGTATTAATGTTTGCCCAGACCTTGCAACTGTATTTCTCAGATTTCACTTTAAATTGACAAATGTCAGCAGGTAGGCCTCATTTAGGCCTATTGTTATTTTCATCTCACATATTAGCACCTACACCAATAGTTTCATGAGTCATCATTAGCTTAAGTTGCCTATAGTACGTAAGGCTCATTTAGGCCCTTTCTTGTTTTCTCATTAGAAGTTGAAACACATTTAGTTTTTAAGTTGACAACTGTAGGTAGGCCTCATTTAGCCTTAAGTTGTCCGAAGTAGGCCCATTTAGGCCCCTTGCTGTTTTCATTCAACACATAAGCCCCTACATCACTAGATTTCACCAGTTATCATTAGAAGTTGAGGCACATTTAGTTTGAGGATGCTTTGGTTAGTTTCTGTTGTTATCAGATCCAATCTCAGATATTTTCAGCATTCAAGTCAAGGGTGCTTTGATTTGTTTTTAGGTTTCTATTACATACAATTGAGTTTCAGGTGGAATTTTCTTGAGTTGTCATTCTTTTTAGGGAGTTTTTTAGGTTTTGATTTGTTGATAGATTGTGTTGATGTTTGTTTATCTAGATGTTATTGTTTGTCAGATGTTCGCAAGATAGGGATCTAAGGGTGGATGGCAGAGATATTGGCAGTGATATAGATCTTAATCTTGCTCACATCTAGGATAGGTATTTTTAGCCTATGTTGGATAGATTATGTTGATGTTTGTTTAGATGGTTGTTGTTGTTTATAAGATGCTCGCAAGATAAGGATCTAGGGTGCAGTGTAATGGCAGAGTTTTTGGCTTTATTTAGCAGTGATATAGATCATTATTCTTGCTCGCATCTAGTATAGGTATTCTTAGCCTGTGTTGGCCCTTTTAAGCCCTTTTTCCAGACCTAGAAGAGGATAGCTGCTTAATATGCCTTTATTCTTGACTTTAACCTGTCTATTGCCTATTGGCTTTGACATATTAGATATATTGGTATGGTTTATGTAGGTATTCTGACAGAGCTAAGGAGCATTTCACCCCTTTCAGGCCTAAAGCTAGAGAGACTCCATCTTGATGGAAGCAGAGAGGCTTTTTAGGGCAAAAGCAATGTTTATAGTTATAACTGTTGTTCGCCCTAAGCGGACCGGAGAGAACCGGCCAGAGCTGAATCTAATCAGGAATTGTTCCCGGGCTCAGGTCTCTAGACGAAACAAGCAGACTGGTCACTGTGGGAGCGTCTAGCGCAAGGAGCCTGGTGCATGGGATTGGTGGGAAGAAGCTGCTGGCTGGAACTTTCCATGAGGAAACAGCATTCTATATTTGTGAAGTGCAGAGGCGGAGTCAGTCAGTCGAGGAGAGAGTCGAGCAGAGGGGAGTCAAGCAGAGAGGAGTCGAGGAGAGAGTCCAGCAGTGGAGTGGAGTTGGCAGAGAGAGAGAGAGGGTTCAATCTGGAGAAGAGCTGAGTTGAATAGTGAGCTGGAACTGAAGGAAGCAGTCAGAAGCAGTTGCTTATCAGGAGGAGGTGTGAATAGCTGGAGTCTGAAGTAATGCCTTTTAGAAGAGATAGAGGAGAGCTCGTGGATTAACCTATGGGAGCAGATGGAATTGGACATTGGCGCAGAGACAGAGTGAATAAGATAGTGGAATGAACGGTGATCAGAGCGGCAGGAACCATTAAGATTGAAGACGGAAGGTGGAGAGACAGTTCGTGTGGGGGAGAGGAGTCCAGAGACAGAGTGATCAGCGCAGAGGTGTACCCAAGAGTGCAGGGGAGAGAGAGAGAGCATGAGATGAGCCAAGGCACAGACGAGAGAGGAACCCAGATGACAGCTAGAACAAGACTTCACACTAATCAGGTGATATTGTTTTCATCACATTAGCTACATTTACACTTTATGTCTAATCTTTTCCCTTTTAGCGGAGTGTTCCTGTTATGTGTAATCCTTCTCTTTCAAGTGGTGTGTTCTACCTATAGCCTTTGTTAGACATGCATAAATGTTTATATTACTATAATAAAAGATCCCCAGTTTATAACAAACTGGTGTGTAGCCCCTATTCTTGTTCACTGAAGGTAAATGTACCTCCTAGGTGATTGTTAGATATGTGAATGGATGAGTAATCCCAATCAGGTAAGTGGTGATCACATAAATAGGGAGTGAGTGAACCTTTGATGCCAAGAGCAGAGAGTACACTATACAATCCGGACCCATATTCAAAGTTATTATTGTAGTTTCATCCCGAGTAGACAGCTGAGATAATATCCCAATATATATATATATATGTATAGGTGTTCATAGGAATGTGGTCGTCGTTGATATGCGGCGTTAATGAGAGCACTGGGGGGTTGAACCAGTGTGTATACCCACTGAATTGTGGCTTGAGTAAATGAGAGCACTAGGTAGTGGAACTAGTGTGTAGTTTCGCAGGATCGCGAACACTTTGGAAAAGGGAGCATTGGGTTCTGCAGGCCCGTGTGTAGACGCACCAGATTGTGTGTCAGATCTGCCCTAGGGTAGAACGGTCTGGGTCAGGGTGGCCGCGAGACCAACTGATGTGAATAAGTGTGGTGTAGGGTATGGATATCTCTAGTAATCAGTGAGTATTCTTAGTATCCCTATAGATTTAGTGGTGTTCTTAATAATATGAGCTTGTATATTGCGAGTTCCCTATCCTCAGGTAGGTACCAGGTGCCTGGATATAGAGGAGTCCTGAGGACGGAAGGTGAGTACGTTTTGGCTGGGTCACAGGGGCCCCTGGGGGCTGATCCCACCTACTCAGAAAATCCAGCCATTACAGCATCCTTCAGGAAACAAAACTTTCCGAAGAGGACGCACAACGCCTGAAGGCGAACTGGATAGGTCTAACCCTCTGCTCACCAGCCATACACAAAAAGTGAGGGGTAATAACACTAATAAATAAGAAAGCCAGACTAACCCTACACGAGTGTTATGCGGATGAGGGTGGGAGACTGCTAATAATCAGTCTCAAGCCTGGGGAGGAAACAGTACATATCGCCAACATTTACGGCCCTAATACAGAGGAAAAGTCCTTTTGGAGAGTGGCGGGGAACAAACTGGGCAATCTCCCCCAAGATGAGCTTCTGATAGTAGCCGGGGATCTCAATCATGTTCTTGATCAAGCCATAGGTAGACACCAACAAAGAGCCAGCCACCAAACCCAGGCACAACACACGCTTAAGAACCTATGCGCCAAGCTCCACCTCGGAGACCCATGTAGACTCCAACATCCAGACGCTAGAGACTACACTTTCTATTCCCACCCCAATAACTCGTACAGCAGAATAGACTACATCCTTATCTCAGCCACACACACCCACCTTATAGAGCATACAGAGATTGCACCGAGAACAGTGTCAGATCACTCCCTCATCAGCCTAACACTTAGCGGTCATCACAATGAACAAACAAGCCGTAGAAGGAGGTTCAACAGTGATGTCATTAGGGACCCAGCGAACGCAGCTGCCATAGAGGAGGCCATTAAAGACCACCTAGAAATCAACAACAAGCAAGGCACAGACAAAGGAGTACTCTGGGACGCCATGAAGGCCACAATCAAGGGCAAAATAATAAGCATCAAGTCTAGAATGAACAGGGCAGAAACAAACAATACTAGAACTAGAGAGACAGATCAAAGACCTGGAGATGCACCACAGCACCAATCTAGTCGACAAAAACACACTGACGACCCTAACGAGGAAAACATATGAACTTAATAAGATATTAAGCGAGAGGGCCGGCACATGGATAAACAGGTACAAAGCCATAAACCTCTGTTCAGCAAATTAAGCAGGTAGAGCCCTTGCATCATAGCTTAAAAGTAAGCAGAGGCAACACGCCATTGCTTCCATGACAGACTCTAACAAGACATCCCAAACAGCCAATAGGAGATCCTCAGGGTCTTTAAAGAATTTTATGAGGAGCTGTACAAAGAAGATAAAGATCTAAACTCGGATGGGGGAGCTGCCCTCCTGGACAAGCTGAACCTACCCAAGCTAACAGAGGCTCAACGTGCAACCCTAGAACTAGACATAACAGGAGCAGAGATAGACATGGCTGTGGCTGCCCTAAAAGACAACAAAGCACCGGGTACACAGCAAAATTCTACAAACACTTCCTGACCCAAATCAAGAACACAATGAAAGAGGTTTTCGCACACTGTATCAGAAGAGGGAAAATGACAAACTCAATGGCGGAGGTCAACATTATAGTCATCCCCAAAGAGGGGAAGGACACACAATTCCCGCAGAACTACCACCCTATCTCTCTAATTAACGTAGACTGCAAGACCTACGCGAAAATACTAGGGGGGAGACTCAACGCACAGCTCCCAAGCTTCATCCACAAGACGCAGGTGGGCTACCTTAAAAATAGACTATCCCAAGACAATACGAGAAAAGGCTTTCAATAGAGTTTCATGGCCCTTCCTTGACCAATGCATGCAGAAGTTCGGCCTAGGTGAGAACTATAGGATAATGGTGATGGCGTTATACAAAACCCTCAAAGCCCTGGTAGTAGTAAATGGGGTCACATCAGAGGCCCTATCTCTGGAAAGAGGAACCAGACAAGGCTGCCCACTCTCCCCGGCACTGTTCCTACTGACCCTAGAACCCCTACTGGCCATGATCAGGAACAACGCTGGGATAAAAGGGATGACGGTCAAAGGCAACACGGTCAAAGTAGCGTTATATGCTGATGACATACTCATCAAGACAGAGAACCCAGAGCCCTCGATAGAAGCACTAATGAACACCATCGATGAATATGCAAAGGTAGCCGGGTACAAGCTTAATAGAAGCAAGTCCGAATGTAAGCCACTCAACGTTCACACCACTAAGGACGTTATAGGGTCCTCAGGACTACACTGGCAAAGAGGGGCCCTAAACTACCTAGGTATCCATTTCAACAGGTACCTCGAGTCAACACTTGATCACAATGAAAAATCAATAATAAACAAGATAAAAGACAGGCTAGACACATGGTCCCCAAGTATATCAGCTGGTGGGGCAGGGTAGAAACAATAAAAATGATGATAACCCCCATGGTTAACTACTTGCTAAGCATGCTCCCACTAATAGTCACAGAAGAATTTCACAAAAAAATAAACACGATGATAAATATGTTCCTCTGGAAGGGTAAGATAGCCAGGGTAAACCTCCAGAAACTAAGGCTGAGCAAGGACCTAGGGTGGCTTAACGTCACAAACTTTAAGACTTTCAAGACAGCCTGCCTAGCCAGACAAGGCATATGCTGGCTCACGCCTGAACAGGGATATACGCCGACTTGGCTGGAGCTAGAAAGAGCTCTGCTGGGTGGTCTTAACCCAGCGGCTCTCCTCACTGCCAACAAACACCCAGAGGCGAGCAACACAATTCTCAAAAATGCCCTCCTATATGTAGACAAAAGAATGGAAAGGAGCATAAGGAACACAAAATGGTAATCCATTTGGTTCAACACAAAAATAAAATACAAAAACAGCATGCTTACCTTAGCCTCTTGGCCGAAGCAAGGAATCTCTACCCCATCCCAACTAGAGGGACACAGGTCCCCCACCACCTTTGCCAGCCAACAACGGGCGCACGACCTCCCAGACATAGAACTATATAACTTTCTTAAAATAAAGGCAGCAATCACCAAAGCAGGCCTAAGCAAAGAAGTCCCCACAATCCATCAATACTTGACCAACTTCAACAAAATTGGGCACCAAACTTCACACCTATATAAACTCCTAAGTGCAGAGACAACTAGGTTAAACAGGAAGGCCATAAAATACTGGGAAACGCTGCACTCCGGGCACTTTAGCGAGAGAGAAAAGGCACACCTTTGTCCTCAGCAAGCAGGAACAAAGTCACCACCATACTATCACAAACAAAATTCTGGCTCCTACACAGAGCGTACTGGACCCCGGCTCGCCTAGCGGCTGTCGGGCTCAGAAACAACGATTTATGTTGGAACTGCCAGAAACAGAAAGGAGACTTAGCACACATGATTATCCACTGCCCTAAACTAAAGACATTCTGGGGGAAAGTAAGAGATTTCATCTATAATGTAATGGGGTACACACCACAACTAGACATCCTCAGCATAACAAACGCTTTCATGGCCCCAGAGATACACTCTATTAATGACAGAAGCCTCATTGACCTACTCCTCACAGCGGCAACTAAGACAATCCTTTCTAACTGGAAGGACACTTTGACACTTTCAAAGTCTGGTTCAACTGGGTCACCTTCTTAAGGGGAGACGACAACATAACAAAAAATCAAACACCCCAAGCCGGACCGGGCAACCAGATGTGGCCGTGAACACACCGCACTGCCAGACACCATCACTGCCCCCCCCCCCTGGTGCTGCCCGTCAGCAAACTCTATAGTCAAGCAACCTACCACTCACCACTCTCACGTCCGTTTCTCTTTCTTCCTCTCGCCTTTCCTCCTACTCACCTCTATACACTGTCTCTTCCGACCGACGGAGGCAATGCATATGAACGTTGAGGAACCGCCAAGGATATAAGCTGATTATGTATAACCAGCACTCAAGTGTCTCAGCAAGCCAGAATGTATCAATAGTTATGCTTGTAGCGACAGCAAGACCAGTTTTGCTTTCTTTTTGTCTACTCTGTACTGTGTTTGTAAAAATGTCTTTCTAATAAAATCTTTTGAAATTAAAAAAAAAGAATGATGTGGTTAGGCTTCCTTTCTACCTTTACATCGGCAGTCACACTTCAAGCGTATCTGGATAAATTCATCTGCATACTACATAAGGCTGGAGGCTGAGACCCCACAGGGGCACCTTGTCGGGGACAAGGTGTCAACCACCATCTGCATTTTTGCGACTCTGCGAATAGCGGTTTGGTGCTGTTTTGGGGGAGAAGTAAACATTTGGGAATCACTTGGAACATGTGGGGGTGGGGTGTCAAAGACACACGCTTCAGTGGGAGAAAGCCTTGTGGTGTATTAGGAAGTGGGCGTGACCAGGTCACTGACGAGAGGTGTCAACTGCGAGAGTGGGGCAGTGCTCCCTTTAGGGGCGAGAGGGGCACAAATTAGTCAGTAAATCTGATTGTATGTTGTTACAACGCATGCTTTTACCACGCAAGCCTTTATAACGCAGGTATTGCAACGCAAGTCGTTACAACGCCTTGCGTTAGGGGGCGCTGGATAGTGAATAGTTTAATTTACTATTCAAACTCCAGTCCCCGTGGATAGTAGGGAAGGTTTTGGATAGTAAATTAAACTATTCCCTATCCTACAGTGCCCTCCAGCGCAAGTCGTTGTAACGACTTGTGTTGTAATATCTGCGTTGTAAAGGTACTGTGTAGTAAAAGTTTTGTTGTAAAGGATGTTCCCTGTACATCTGGGGTTTTAAGGGGGATGAAAGAACTGGGGGGTCTCTCAAAGGCACGTAGTCGGTATAAGAATGAGTCTGGCTTAAAAACACCTACATTTATACAATCTGTGCTTAGCACAGTGTGCCGCCCCACAGTTATTTTATCGAGACATCTAACAGAAGAAGTAAAATTACACCAAAAACAAACCAGGACTATTGGTTATGTCAATTGTTATCAGTTGCATAAAATACATTTGAAACAACCATGGCTTTGTTGTATACAGTATTAAAAATGCTTAGATTCTGAATTGATGAGGCTGAAAAAAACTATCACGAGTCTCTGTGACTACGCACACCATGACCGAACAATCACCCCCCACCACCACCCTCCACGCCTGGACCCCGATCAGCACCGAAGACACCATCCGCACGATGAACTCCATCCACTCCGGATCACCGACCGACCCCTGCCCTCACTACGTCTTCAACAAGGCCGACGCTGTCATCGCACCCCACCTGCGAGACATCATCAACACATCATTCGACACCGCCACCTTCCCTGAGAGCTGGAAACACGCCGAACTCAGCGCCCTACTCAAGAAACCAACAGCGGACCCCACCGAACTCAAGAACTACCGCCCCATCTCGCTCCTCCCGTTTCCAGCCAAAGTCATCGAGAAGACCGTCAACAAGCAGATGGCCGCCTTCCTCGAGACGAACGGATCCCTCGATCCCTCACAGTCCGGCTTCCGAGCCAATCACAGCACCGAGACCGCCCTCATCGCCGCCACCGATGACATCCGAGCCCTGATGGACAATGGAGAAACAGTGGCCCTCATCCTCCTAGACCTCTCCGCGGCATTCGACACGGTCTGCCACCGCACCCTAGTACAGCGCCTCAGCAACATCGGAATCCAGGACAAGGCGCTGGAATGGATCATCTCCTTCCTCGACGGAAGAACACAGAGAGTCCGCCTACCACCGTACATGTCAGAGGCCTCCGAAGTCATCTGCGGCGTCCCTCAAGGATCATCTCTGAGCCCCACCCTCTTCAACGTCTACATGAGCCCCCTCGCGGCCATCGTACGCAAACACAACCTCAGCATAATCTCCTACGCCGACGACACCCAGCTGATCCTCTCCCTGACCAACGACCCCGCCTCCGCCAGAGCCAACCTGCACGAAGGGATGAAAGAGGTAGCCGAGTGGATGACGACCAGCCGCCTGAAACTGAACTCTGACAAGACGGAGGTCCTCATCCTGGGCTCTTCCCCCTCCCCCTGGGACGACTCCTGGTGGCCTCCCGCCCTGGGCACCGCACCCAAACCGACAGACCATGCACGCAACCTGGGCTTCATCCTGGACTCCTCCCTCTCCATGACCA
This sequence comes from Lissotriton vulgaris, assembly GCF_964263255.1. Lineage (NCBI taxonomy): Eukaryota > Metazoa > Chordata > Amphibia > Caudata > Salamandridae > Lissotriton > Lissotriton vulgaris. The sequence goes on along the minus strand of NW_028240919.1, from coordinate 241,059 downwards.
GGCAAGTCAACAACGTCTCCTCGGCGTGCTTCAACATCCTACGCAGGCTACGGAAGATCTTCCGGTGGATCCCCACCGAGACCAGGAAGACCGTCACCCAGGCCCTCGTCACCAGCCGACTGGACTACGGCAACGCCCTCTACGCCGGTACCACCGCCAAGCTCCCGAAGAGACTCCAGCGGATCCAGAACGCCTCAGCCAGACTCATCCTCGACATCCCACGAACCAGCCACATCACCGGACATCTGAGAGACCTTCACTGGCTCCCCATCAACAAAAGAATCACCTTCCGCCTCCTCACCCACGCACACAAAGCCCTACACGACCAAGGCCCGAGCTACCTCAACAGCCGGATCAACTTCTACGCTCCCAAACGCCACCTCCGATCAGCCAACCACGCCCTCGCCGCCGTCCCCCACATCCGAAGAGCGACTACAGGAGGAAGGTCCTTCTCCTACCTGGCCGCCAAGACCTGGAACTCCCTCCCTCCCGACCTGCGCCTGACCCAAGACCACCTCTCCTTCAGGAAGAAGCTGAAGACCTGGCTGTTCGAGCAGTAGCGGGACCCCCCCTCCCCCCCCCCCCCCCCCCCAGCGCCTTGAGACCCTACGGGTATGTAGCGCGCTCTATAAGTGTCACTGATTGATTGATTGATTGAGTTACATCAAGGGCAATGATGGGTGGCACTTCTGCAGAGTTAAGATTTTATTTATCACCCTATTGATGAGGGCAAAAAAGAAGAGCCCGGTAGGAACCCGTCTCAGCACTCTCTTTTTAGAACAGCCGGTATGGCCCACATAAAGCCCTGGGTACAAATGAAGGCAAAGGTGTAAATTGGAACCAGTAGACTTTGGAATAATAAGTGTTTGACAACTGGAGGTGGCGATATACGGATGGTAAGAGACATATGTAAGGATGGAAAGGGATACTCCTGGAGAAGGCGGGACAGCGAACAGTGAAGACACGTGATACAGCACCCCCTACAGCACTGTAGGATGGAAGAGCAGTAGCGCCTAGATGTGAATTCAGAGACAGTGGGAAATAAATAATAACATCCCCTGCTCTCGCAGCATTTTCAGACAGTGGTAAAACTGTCTTGCAAGTACATCTCCCCCTCACGAGCCAGGGGCCCAATTCACAGAATGAACAAAGACTCAATCCTAAACTTACTACTATTTTTGTATTCACAGAATGCACTTACTACTTTTGGCATTCACAGAATGAACTTACTACTTTTGGTATTCACAGAAGTTCGGATTTTGTCTTAAGTTTATCTTTTTTGTAAAACCTTTATTTGTATTCAAGGAAAGAGAACACAAGAAAATAAAGAAAGCAACAGTTTCGCACAACTTCCTACACAGGGGGCAATCCAGGAGGCATGAATCAGGGCATTATAGGCAATAGCTCAAAGTCCATTCAGCTCGTTGAAACAGTCCAAAAAAGTGAGAGAGTGTCGCAAAGGAACAAGGAACAAGAAAAAAAAAAGGGGGAAAAAAAGGAACGCCCCCCTCCCCTCTTCCCCCCTCCCCCCCCGGTGGTGGTGACATCATACACTCTAGGAATCATTCTGGTTATATCAATCAGACTTGACCCAAATGAAGGGACCGAAACGTGGCAGGACAAACTGCCGATGGTAGACCCTTGGAGAGGAAGCGCACCAAGGGACCCCAGCTAAACATGAAGTTCTTTAAGTGACCTAGGAAAATGTCCGCCATCCGTTCCATGCTCAGCAGCTTCCACAACCTTGCATGCCACAGGGAAATCGCCGGGGCCTTCGGCGTCTTCCAGGCCGCTGCTAAAGTGAGTTTTGCAGCCCCCAGGCACAACCATAGTATCTGTTTGTCTGCTCGGGTTTGGTGTTCGAGCTCTGGGTCCCGAAGACCAGCAATATATGAGCCATGGAGCCATCAACAGGGTATCCTAGTATCTCTCCGATATGGGATAAAATCTCTTCCCAGTATGGGAGGATGATCGGACAGTCCCACCAAATGTGGCGGAAATCACCAAGCAAGCCACATCCTCTCCAGCATCTGTCAGATGAGGTTGGGAAGATGCGGTGTAACTTGGTGGGGTATAAGTACCAATCCATGAGAGTCTTGAGGTGGGCCTCTCTGATTTCCACAGAGTGGTTATGCACGGCGATGTCCCGCCACAAGCGCGACCACTCCCCATCTAAGATGTCTCGTCCAAGGAGGTCCTCCCATGTACCCATGTACCGGGGTCGAGGTGAAACTGCGGAGTAAGTAAGAGGCCATAGAGGAAGGAGATGACACCTTTTATAGAGGAGGTTCGCAGCAGAAAAGCTTTGAAGATGGAGGGCTGTCTCGTGGCCCCTGCGTGGACTGCAGAGGACGTGGCCCAAGAGAGCAGCTGAATATGGCGGAAGCGCTCGGATTCCCGCATACAGTTGTCAAAGGTAAGTGGGGCATGGCCATGAAACAGATGCGTGAGAGCGAGGCATCTCCCCTCTCTCCAAACATCGAAGGGCCCCTCCTGAAGAGCCGGTGGGAAGGCCGGGTTAAAGTGTAGTGATGTGAAGGGGGAGGGGAACGAAGTCCAGCGATCATCTCCAGTCACCGTGTCCCAGACCTTAAGAGTAGTGCCAGTGGGGGTAATAATGTATGCGTTCTTGCGTCTGTCCTTTTTGGGTTTCCATGCCAGATCCCAAATCGATCTTCCCGCTACACTTCTGTACATGTGCAGCCAGTGTTTCTCCGAGAGTTGTTGGGACCACTCCACTATGACCCACAGTTGTGCGGCTTTGTAGTATAAATGCATGTCAGGAAGGCCCACTCCTCCCTCCTTCAGCGGTCGGCGGAGTGTAGAGAAGGAAAATCACGCTCTGCCCCCCTGCCAGACGAACCGTAGCATCTGGGTCTTGAGACGCCGGAAGAAGGCAGTCTCCAGCGGCATAGGGAGGGCCTGGAAGAGATATAAGAATTTGGGGAGAGTGACCATTTTAAGTGCGTGGATTCTGCCCAGCCATGATATGTATTTCGGCTTCAAGCGCTCCAGGTCAGCCCGGGTTTGCGCCTACAACTGGGGAAAGTTTGCCTAATACAACTGTCCAATCGAGGGAGTAAGCCGAACTCCCAAGTACAGGATGGAGAGGGGGGACCATGATAGGGGTGTGAGTGGCCGCATTCTATCCACCTCCGCTGATGGAAGGGTAAGATTAAGGACGAAGGACTTATCGTAATTAACTTTGAAGCCCACCACCTCCTCAAAGCGAAGAAGAACCCGTTGGACGTGCGGAAGAGAGTGGGCCGGGTCCTTGATAGAGAGGAGGATGTTATCGGCAAAAAGGGTAATCTTATATTGCTCTCCCGAGAATGGGAGTCCACGTATCTCTTCATGCTCACGCACAGCAAGTGCCAGAGGCTTAATGCTCAGGGCGAAGAGCAGAGGGGAGAGGGGACACCCCTGCCTGGTGTCACGCGAATGAGAGAAGAACGCAGAGAGATGGCCGTTTACTGCTACTCGTGAGCGGGGATTGCTGTAATTCGCTCTCACCATCGATAGGAATTTCGTGGAAAAGCCGAAGGAGGCCAAAGTATGAAACAAGAAGCCCCAGTCCACCCGATCGAAGGCTTTTTCGGGGTCCAGGCCTACTAGAACCGCCGGAATTCTGAACCTATTGGCCTTCTCAACCAGATGGATGACTCTTCTCGTGTTGTCGTGGGTTTGGTGGCCCTTGATGAAACCAGATTGATCTGGATGAATGAGCATCAGGTCCTGGAGCCTTCCCGCAATGATGGAGAAATACAGCTTGGTGTCGATATTGAGGAGGGCTATCGGTCGGTATGAGGAGCATTTGGACAGGTCTTTCCCCGGTTTGGGGATAATCGAGATTACGGCCTCGGCCATGGAGCCCGATGTCTCCCCAGTTTCCGCCATGATATTAAAAAGAGAAACCAGAAAGTCGCTCATCTCTGATGCAAAGGTCTGATAGAATAGAGCAGTATAGCCATTCGGCCCGTGTGCCTTATGGGGCTTCAGATTTTTAATAGCATCCATGACCTCCTCCCTAGTAAATGGGACCTCGAGTAATCCATTCCACTCCTGGGAAACACGAGGAAGCGGAAGGCCACTCAGGTAGGCCTGTTGGCCATCAGGGTCAGAGGCTTCCCCTCTATAGAGCGCTGAGTAAAAGTGCCCGAATAAGTCGACCTTGTCCTCATCTCGATTGTGCAGGATCCCCGCAGCATCCTGAACACCTCCTATATATTCCCTTTCCCGTTTATCCCGAAGCTGGCGAGCTCCCCACTTTGTTCCCCTGGTGTCATGAAGCTCCAAACGCTTTGCAGAGGCAGACGTAGCTAGTCCAAATCTCCTGCCGACCGGTGTCACAGCAGTTAAGCTCCTAAACCAGCCGAGAGGGGAAAGGGGAAGTGGATAGAGAGAAGAGACACTCCCGTTGCTGAACGCCCAGGTCAAGGTCTGGAATCTTCTAATGGTTTCTTCCGACCATCTTGGCATGGATGTCTAATGCACAAAGAAGGGTAAATAAGAAAACACACCTACCAAGATACTCGAATTACAATTCTATAATAAGCACTTATCCTACCAGCTAGTGAGGGAGTCTGCGCCTCTCTTCTGTATTTATATTTGACTGGAAGCCCTGTCTGCAAAAGAAAGACCTTATTACTACGGAGCTAACTGGTAGTTCACTCTTGAGGGATTAACTAAGTTTCACCTTCATTACCTGTTAGCTTCTCTTTACTGTGGTGTATAAATCTCTGTCTTCAAGTAGACTTTCATCCGGAACTATAGTACAAATGTCTGAAGTAACAGCATCCTCCACAAGCGCGCAAAAAGGATAGGGGAAGGAACAGAGGGAAGGATAGAATAGGAAAAGCGCAAGCTGGGAGGGTACGAGAGAATAGGCTAGTTGACAGTTCCTCAGCGCCACAACAATAGCCTTACTGTAGGTCCGTCATTAAAGTTGCTCCGAGACTGTGACTGCTTACGCCGGGACTCTCTCCGGAAGAAGTTCTGACTGAATCAACACCAATTTCGTCATTGGCGTTTGAGGCGGAAATAGTAGTCTGGAAACTCCTTGTTGAATACGCACTTGACAGTTAAAAGGTGCGTAGTAACCAAAACTGAGAACTATGAAGCTCGAAGGTCTTAGGCAGAATTACTACTTCCCTACAAGGAGAAGTGTCAATACTCTAAACACGAAAATATTCCTCCCGCTAATACTATTTAGCGGAGAAACGAACTCAAGCTGGCTTCTCAGGAAAAACATTAGTTGAAGTGCGCTGCAAACAGCGCTCGCGCTCCCCAAAAAACACTCTGTGGCATAGAATGGCAACCGATCCCGTTACTGTTCATACTGGCGGCCATCTTAGGAGAGGTTGTATCACTAGTTACAGTAATACCACACATTTACTGTGCTAGGCTTAATGTTCAATCGTGGCCGCTTACAATCTACCTGACCAACTATGGATGCCACAACATGACTCCTGACACCTGGGCATAGGAGAGGCGCCGGAGTTTAAGTAGAGTGAGCTCTGCTCTGTTGTTGTAGTGAGCTCGAAGTTTCCCCCGAGTCACCGTCAATGGGCCAAGGGTCAACCTGGAAGGGTTCCATTTATGCTCTTGTTCAAGAACATCGAGTTCCTTCTCCAACTCCCCACGCTTCTTACGTCTCAGCTTATTAAGGTTGGCATTGAGGCCCAAGCAGGTGCCCCTTATTGACGCCTTAGAGGCGTCCCATGTGGTGAAGGTTGAGGTATCGGCCACAGGGTTAAGATCGAAAAATTCACGTATGGCCTTGCGCAATTACTTACAGGAAGTCTCATCTCGAATAAGCGAGGCTGGGAAGTACCATTTGCGTTGCCCGTCCCCCCTCGCCGACCAGCGCAAACAGAGCACGTGTAAGCTGTGATCAGAGACCGAGAGTGGGAACATTCTGGCGTCTCGAAGATACTCTCTAAGGGACTGGCTCAAAAAAATGTGGTCCAGGCGGGAATAGGTGTGGTGGACATGAGAAAAGAAGTTGTAGTCCCGAGATTGGGGATGGAGAGACCGCCGCGTTTCAGCTGAAAACACCCCAGTGTCCGAACGCTGGTTATGAGAGCTATCCATTCAATTATGCCATACTAAATTAAAGTCCCCCATCAAAAACAAGGCGCCTTCCACAAAGTCATCCACCCTTCGCATCAGGACCTGTAGGAAGCCATTCTGGCCTGCATTCGGAGCATACACTACCACAAAGGTGCACATTTTATCATACAACAACCCCTTGACCATCAGCCATCGACCTTCCTTATCGCTGCACACCCCCATGGGCTGAAAGAGAAGGACAGACCAGAAGAGAAGGACCACCCCTCTATGCTTCGTGGTAGCCGAGGACCTGTAAATAAGGGGAAAGTTTTCATGCTTGAGGCGCAATTCGTCCTTGCGCGCCAAGTGTGTCTCCTGGAGACCCCCCACGTCTAGTTGGTGATCAAGCACATACTTCCAAACTTTTTGGCGCTTCTGTGGGGAATTCAAGCCCTTCACATTCCATGTACCTATAGATAGTGGCATTACACAATGCTATCCCCACCCCCTGCTATCTGCATACTGCAAAGACATCTCACATACCTCACCGACCAGAGCAGCCAAACGGCTCGTTGTATTAGCATCTCCAACCATAAATAACTGCGAAGAGTCAAGTCCAGGAAGTTGTGTATCCCTCCTGACCTTCCCAGGCTCCTCCCCTCCGCCCTCAGCCACCACACTCTCCACGAAACCAGAACCATAGGGTCTAAAGGCATAACCCCAGCACGCCACCACTTGACATCCATCCACATGCACACTTCTTGGTCACCACCACCGTCTCCCCGTTTCCCAACTACCCCACCTCCCTCCAAAGCCCACCCACACAAACTTTCCCCCCAACCCCGGTAAGCCCCGCAAGGGGACAACACAACAAAAGAAAGCAATAGGAGGGAATAAGGAAAAGTCTCACCAAACAGGGCAGAAGGACCAATAGTTCCAAAATGCGGACAAGTACTGATACCCTCAGGGAACGAGGGTCGGGGGTACAGTCAGTGGTCCCCCCAGGGTCTGGTCCGGGGTGTCTTTCCAGAAAGTACATATGGACCCACAGTACCTGGATCGGAGGTGTCCCTCTGACGCCATCTATCCAGCCAACCAGGACTCAGGCCGCTGCGAGCTGTCTCTTGATGTGGCCTCCATCGCTGTGGTCACAGAGGCAACCGCTGCCCCTCTCTCCTGCAGGCTAGTCGTGGGTTCCGGTCTCCCCCTTGCCGCTGCGCTGCCTACTCTCAGCCAGGATGAAGAGCGCCGTCTCCGTCTAGCAGGGGATCTCCCTTCCCTCGGGGAGGGAGCCTTGTCGTCCAGACCCAGCAGATCTTTGGCAGCTTGCAAAGAACGGACCTGCACCAACCTATTTTGCCATCTGAAGATGAGACGAAAGGGGTGACCCCAGGAGTAGGCCACATTCTTGTCTCGCAAAAAGGCAGTAACAGGTCGGAATTTGCGCCTTTTCTGAAGTGTCGAGGCAGCCAAACCCTGAAAGAGCTGAGGATGATGATCCCGAAACTGCAGCTTTCCTGAGTATGCGCTCCTTCAGTTGGAAATCGTGGACGCAAACCAGGATGTCCGGGGGGGGGCTCTACCGCCCCTCGGCAAGCCAACTCTAGGGACCCTGTCCATACGAATTTCATGAAGATCTTCTCTCCCAGGATCTGCAGAAAGAGGGCCTCTACATAACTCCGCAGATCCCCAGCCTCAACATCCCAAGGCACCGCCCGAATGCGAATGTTATTCCGGCGGGACCTGTTTTCCAGGTCTTCCGCATGAGCCTGGAGATCCAAATTCTGTTCCGTGAGGCGGATCACGTCTTGCTGGAGCTGGTGCACTTCGCCGGCCACCCCCAGATCGTGGTCCTCCAGCGTGGCCACTCGCTCTCCAATGTCGTCCACATCCCTCAAGATCTCGCGGAGGTCCGAAGTGAGTTGGGAGCGGAGCTCCGAGATATCCTCCTTTCTCGCAGAGAAAAACTCTAGCATGAAGGCCTTAGTGGCAGGTGCCTCATCATCTCTTGGTTTAGGTGAGGCGCTGGGGCCCAGCGACGCCGGTTGCTGACAGCTTCTTGGCGGTGCGTCTTTGCCCGGTTTCCCTGCGCGTTGTTTGTTGGCCATTGTCTCTCCGTTGTTCGGGTCCGCACCCCAGAGGCACACCAGGGCAGCGGCCGCGCCGTCGGGTGGGTATGCTAGAGGCCCCCCCTAAGGCTCCGTAATCGTCGCAGACCCCGGTAGACCCCAATCGTGGGCAGCGGCAGGCACCCCAAGCAGCGTGAGCTATGTGGGCCCGCAGGGCGCGTCGGGGGGGAAAGGTTCTTTAAGTTCGTCACTGGGTCACAGGGTTACGACAGATTCACCAGCGATGTGCAGCCAGGGGATGTATTCCTGGTGGAGTCAGAAAGTGATTAATCCCTTCCAGGGGGCAGCCACAACAGCCCACGATCCCCCCACGGCCCACCGGGCTCAGGGGTCCGAGGAGCGATACTCGTCCGTGCCAACCAACCACTAGTCCAGCTAGGCGCCCCACCGGGCACCAAGCAGGCACCTCAGGCCTTCTCAAGTGCCAGCCCAGTCGCCGTGCCGCTAGATCTCCAAAACCTCGTGGCGCATCCTTCTTCACAGCAAGTGCACCCCAGGCGGAGTGCGAACGCGGCTCCCACGCCGGGTGCCCTCGAGTATTGCTCTCTACTCGCTGCTAGGGGGTCGAGGAGTGCCCACAGTCCCAAGCCCTTTGCCACTCAAGGAGCATCCCCTTTGATCCTCAGGTTTGCGGTAGGCCGAATCCACCTTCTTGTGGTTCAGGGAGAGGCAGGCCTGCAGTCCTCGGTCTCGCGCGCTTTATACCGCCGGACCGGAGCGTCTGCTTGTCCTACTGCTTCTGGCCGCCCTGTGGCCGGGTTCATGTGATCAGCCCCGATCTGGCCCCTCTGTTGATCTAAAAGTGCTCCGCTCCGCTCAGCTGGGCCTATCGCAATGCCACCTTAGCCGTCCTGCAGCCGTCCTGCAGCCAGCTTCCGGTTCGCGTCAGGGGTCCATAGCCCCGGCCGCGGTCCTCACCACAGCTACCGGCTTCAGCGTCGGCCACACCACCACAGGCCGGGGTGCACCACAAGTAGTAAGTTCATTCTGTGAATGGCAAAAGTAGTAAGTGCATTCTGTGAATACAAAAATAGTAGTAAGTTTAGGATTGAGTCTTAAGTTCATTCTGTGAATCGGGCCCCAGGAGTTTATAAGGGAAGTCATCACCCCTGGCAAGGCAAGTCCCTGAGTGCCAGGATTGTGTGGGGCATTCCGGGTGCAGTGTCTAGTGAATAGTACCACCCCGGTCTCTGTCCCTCCCCAGCAGCCTGTCCAATGAACACAACACTTCCTACCAACATCTACATTTGTTTATGCTTAAGGAGGGCTAAACGGGGTTCGTGCGATGGTGATTTCCCACTTACCCTTCACGTTGCTGCAGCCGTTCTTTCACCTCACAGGCGGGAGGGCAGCCGAACACAGGACTGTCGGTTCTGTAGACTTGGGAGTGCCAAGCATCCCTTAAATCTCTTCTCAAGAAGGCTCCAATAACTCCTAGTGAGCCAGTAAAAGGAGGCTTCCTTCTCTGGACGGCAGCATTGTCTGTTAGAAACTAAAAAGGCACACCGGAGCGGATGCCTGCTTGTGCCCGGGGGGACCCTAGACATAGTGCTAATACAAGGAGCACCTTGCTCTGGCACCTGCTTGTGCCACAGGGGCACTGTAAAGTGCACGCTCCATAACATCAATGCTGACGACACGCACAGCGGTAAAAATAGAAAGGCAGGGATTGCCGTGGCAATACTCCAGACTCCACAAAAGAGGTACAACTGATCGCCTCAGTGCAAGCGCTGTATAGGCTCAACCTAAGTAATCTTTACTATACTTAACGCAAGACCAAACGAAAAAAATTCACAATACTGTAATCAAAAATAAGAATTTAAAAAGGTAGAAATAGCTTTGTTCGATTTAGTTGGTAAATGCAACACTTTACTCTCAGAGTTCCTTGGATGCGTCACGCAAAACAAACAAAAGGGTCGCAGGAAAGTGATGCATCGGTTCCTTGCTTCGGGGGAGGTGATGCATCAGTTACTTACTGCAGTGCAGGGGAGGTGATGTGTCGGTTCCTTATCGGAGAGGAGGATTTGTGTTGTTTCCTTACTGCTCTCCAGTTACGATGTGACAAGATGGTGCCTTGATGCGATGCGACGATCCCTTGCGATGCTACAAAATGGCGTCTTTGATGTGATGCAACAACCTAGATACGATGCGTGTAGTCCGATGGCCGGGCTGCGACTCGGTGAACTCTTGAGCCTCGACAGGCCCGGCTGCGACGCGCTTCTCCAGTGATACGATAGTGTTCTCTGTGGCAACATACACACTTCTCTTGCTGCATCACACTTCCAGCTCCCAGTGACACGCAGTCGCCAGAGGGCCCAAACAACAGCAAACAACAGCAGGCACCTCACTGCAGGCAGAATTCCCAGTAACGAAATTCAGGGGGAGCTGGTGGTGAAGTCTTTGTGTCCCAGAGACTTCAAAATAGTAGGCAAGCTCAGCGTCAAGCTCTTGGATCTCTTCCTCAAGATAGTAAAAGTACGCACAAAGTTCCTTTTCTCCTTTCCTTGGCAATAAAGTAACCACTGCAGGCCAACCCCAAACAGTTACCAGCACATGGGTCAGTCTCCTTCAGTTCTTGGTTCTTCTCCTTGGCAAAGGGTTTGTCTTGATTGAGTTGATTCCCAGCAGTGACCTAAAGTTATGGGGTCTGGTGCCCAATATTTATACTGCAAAATCCGTTGTCCTCTGAAGGCATAGGGTGCCTGTGCCAAGACAAAACCAGATCTGAGCTGCTTCCTGGCAGGAGGTGGAGACAACATTATTGAAAGTAGACCTGGCACAGGTAGCTGAAAGGAAAGCTCCTCCCCCTACTCTCTATTCAACCCACCCTGACCCGTCAGACTGCTGGAGCCAAGGCCCTCTACAGCCACCTGTCACTGACAAACCAGACATGGAATACACAAACCTAGCAGAAGCATGCTAGATGGTTAGGCAAGAAAATACCTAGTTTCTAAAAGTGGTATTTTCAAACAGAGAATTAAAAAATTGCCCACACTAAAAGATGTACTTTAACATTCTGAGTTCAGGCATACTAAACTTTATTTTCCTATCTTGTTGCTAGGATCAGTTAGGATTATAAGATGTTATAACAAGCTTCCCATTCTGGCCTATGGGAACAGATAGCCTTGCAATAGTGAAAAATGAAATTGGCTGTAATTCCCTATTAGGACATGCCACCCACATCAGGCCATGTCCTACCTTTTACATACAATGCACCCTTCCCCAGGGCCTACCTTATTGGTGTCTGATATGTAGAAAAGGAAAGGTTTATAGACTGGCAAGTATGCACACTTGCCAAGTCAACATGGCATTCCCAGACTGCACACAGACTCTGGAACGGCTGGCCTGAGTCACATTTTACAGGGTGCTTCTGTGGGTGGCACAATCAGTGCTGCAATTCCACCAGCAGCATTTGATTTACAGGCCCGGGGCACACATGGTGCACTATACTTGGGTCTGACAAGTGAATCAAATAAGGCAATCATGGAGTCACTAATCCATTACACAATTCACAACAGGGAGCACTTGCACTTTGGCACTGATTTGCAGTGGCAAAGTGTCCAAAGCATCTAGACCAGAAAAATATAGCAAAAACATAGGAGGCAATGGCAAAAAAATGGAAGGGAGAGCCACACCAATGGTGCCAGGTCTAACAGACACTTTGAATTCTCAAGAGGAACTTCATGAAGAAGTTCCAGACGTTTGGAGCAATTTTGGAAAAAAATTCAATGAGGTGATATATGTCGGGAGTTTAGCCAGCCACCTTTGATCGCGACTTGGCCTGGATTTCACGTTCATCCCACTGAAAGGGCCGGAGTCTCAGACTTCTAGGATTTGACTGGGGCCTCGCAGAGAAGCAATCCAACGATGTAGACTTGAATACCGGCTTGAAAAGGAGCCTCCCCCAACGTCAAGAGAAAACCCTCCAGAAAAGTTTTTAAGTCCAAAGGAAATATTTTGACCAGAACCTCACACTTAGGGTATCTGATCAGGACTCCATCGTGGTCAGTCTCAAACTGTGACTTTGTCCTGGTCAAGTATGACCATATGTCTCAAGCTGGCGCTATATGTTTTTAAGCACGGGAAAGTATTAATTCTATATCTCTGCGTCCTTATATTGGAATTTTGTCATTTTGTCATTTAAAACTATATATATATATTTCCTAATTTTATAAACTGGTGTAGGATTTTTATTGCGTGTTGTGTTTTACTTACTCTGGGGCAGATTTATAAGAAACTGATGCATCTAAACAGATGCATCAGTTTTCCTACGCCTTCATATGAAACCCTTGCTCCAACATGGATGCGCTGTATTTACAATATGGCGCACCATGGGATGTACGACATTACAACGCATGCTTTTACATCGCATGCTTTTACAACGCGGGTTTTACAACGCATACCATTACAACGCATACAGCCTGATTCATCAATCATATTTGCGCTCGCAAAGGGCCAGATTCTGAGAATCTGGCCCTTTGCGAGTGCAGTTTTTGCATTTGGGATTCATCATCCCAAATGCAAAAATCGCTATTTAGAAACTCGCAAATTTGTGAGGAATAGCATTTAAGGAATCTCTATTAGAGATTTTTTAAATGGTATTCTTGAAACATTTCAAAATTGCGAATTCGCAAATTTCGGCCGCTATTTACCGCGAGGTCAAACCTATTGAAATGTGCATTTAAGGGGTGCTACAGGGTGTCCTTTGGACACCCCTGTCACCCTTCAAATCGCTATCTTATTTGCGATTAGCAAATTACTAATCGCAAATAAGGAATACTCCCCATTCATTCCTATGGGCCTTTTGGCTTTTGCTAATTGCAAATAAGGAATGTGTAGGAATCGCATTTAATTTTGCGATTCCTACATGAATCCCGTTTTGCGAGTCTGTAATAGCGATTCCTTATGAATCGCTATTTCAGACTCGCAAAACGGGTCTTTCATGAATCTGGCCGATAGTGCTTTGGGGCGCTGGATAGTGAATAGTTTAATTTACTATTCCAACTCCAGTCCCCGTGGATAGTCGGGAAGGTGTTGGACAGTAAATGAAACCTATTCCCTATCCTAGAGCGCCCCCCAGCGCAATGCGTTGTAATGGTTTGCGTTGTAAAAGTTGCGTCCTAAAGGCACTGCGTGGTAAAAGTTGCGTTGTAAGTGATGTTTCCCGCACCATGGCGCAAGGATTGACAGATGGTAAAAGAATTCTGACGTATTTGTTGGCGCAAAAGTGACGCATTGCTGGATTTGCTCATGAAAGTGACGCCACTCCCTCAATGCACCACAACAGATAGGTGAGTACAATTTAAAAAGCCTGGCGTCATTCCTTTAGCCTGGTCTGAGCAGGCATAGGGATTTTGAGGCAGTGAAGGTGTAGAATGACACAGTGAAATGTTGTAAGTTTCACTGTGTCAGTTCTACATGGCTTTTAGCGTGTTATGTTAAGTTATGTTATGTTATGTTATGTTATGTTATGTTAAAAAGTATTTATTGAGCGCACTGCCACCGATTGGTTTCCTGGCGCTAAGATAGACAAAAAACGGAACCTAAAAACGTGAATAGAATGGAGTTAGTGATACGCTTGTCTGAAAAGCCATTTTTTAAAGCTTTCCTGAATGACATGAGGTCCGAGCAGGACCTGATCTCGAAGGGGAAGGTGTTCCATAAACGAGATGCAAGAACAGCAAATCTACAACCACCGGACCGTTTGCGTTTGAAAGCGGGTGTCTGGAGGAGAGCTAGGTGGGCAGAGCGCAGGTTACGGGAAGGGGTGTGCCTGATGATGAGGTTATTTATGAATTTGGGACTTTTGCAGTGGAGAGATTTGAAAATCATACAGCCAGTTTTGAAGGAACAGCGTTTGGGCCAGAGGGAGCCAGTGAAGGTCCCTGAGCAGAGGAGATGCTGAATGCCATCTGGGTTGGGCAGTGATAAGTCTGGCCGCATAATTCTGGACCATCTGGAGGCGCTTCAGTAGATATAAGGGTAGGCAAATGTATATGGAGTTTGCATAGTCCAGGTGGGACAATACAGTAGTAATCACCACCTGGGTGATGGCCTCTGGAGTAAAGAATCATTGCACCTTTTGGATTTTTCTAAGCTGGAAAAAACACTTGGCGACCACTTGGCCCACTTGAGTTTTTAGAGAGAGGTCGCTGTTCAGGGTCACTCCAAGTGTCTTTGCAGAGGAAGTAGGGGTAGGGACTTGACCCATTTCTAATGGCCAGTAGTGAGTGCCCCAATATTTAGCACTATCACCTGTGAGCACCAGCTCGGTTTTTCCAGGGTTTAGTTTTAGGTGGTTTTGGTTCATCCAGGTTTGGATGAACCTCATGGTAGACTGAAAATGAGAAATGGAGAGGGTGGAGTTGTCAACAGTGAAGAGCAATTTCAGGCCGTCCGCGTAATTAAACACTGACACCTGCTTGTCTCTTAAGGCCTGGATTAGAGGGAGAATATAGATGTTGAACAGATGAGGTGACAACGATGAGCCCTGAGGGACTCCACAGGTGATGGACCGTTTAGGGCCGACCAGGGTTCCAAGGCGGACCGACAGAGAACGATACTCCAAAAAAGACCTCAGCCAACAGGCTGCTAGGCCCCTGATGCCGGCCTGGTTGACACGGTCGATCAATATGCCATGGTCGACCGTGTCAAAAGCGGCCGACAGATCCACCAGCACCAGCGCCTGAGGAGAATGTCTATCAGCACAGTCATGGAGTGAATCTAAGACTGCAACTACCACTGCCTCTGTAGAATGGGCAGGGCGAAAGCCCGCCTGGTGGGGATCAAGACAGTTTGAGCCCTCCAGAAAGTTGGACAGATGTTTCCCGCCATGGGCTTCCACAACTTGGCCATGAAAGGGAGCAGAGAGATTGGCGTGGGAATGCCCACCTTGAATACATTATATCTGACGCAGGTATAATGTGGCACAGAGCTTTACAAGGTGACGCATTTCCCTAAATACGTCACATTGTAAATTGGCCACAACGTGGCCCATTGTGTACGCCGCTGCTGCGTCACAAAAAGTGATGCAACGGCGGTGCAAAAAACTTCGGAAGGGGCTTTTGAATCAGCCCCTTAATGTATTGGTATTTTTAAATGCTTTACACACCTGTCTTCTAAGTTAAGCCTGCTTGCCTGCTGCCAGCTACCAAGGGCTGAACAAGGGAATAATTTATTGAGACCCTATCTGGACCTTATATTGTATTGATGGCCTTATTGTCAGTGGAAGGTGCATATTTACCCCTACTAATAATCCACCTTCCAACAGTTGTGATGCAGAAACCCCACTAATGAAACAATTAACAGCCATAAACTTACTCTAATGGCCAACCTCAGAGCCTCCCTGCAAGAATTGAAGAGGGAAAAGCACCCAAAGAGGAGTTCCATTAATTCAATTGCAGCACATTTTTATTAAAAACCATGAAAAATCAGAGCTGTTCAAAAATAATACACTGGACAGCCATCATTGATACTTGTGGGTGTGTTAACATTTATCAGTGAGCCTGGCTTGATTTGTTTTCTCCCGACCCAACACAGAGCTCCTGATATTCAAGCTGTTCGCCATTATCTCACCCCCTCCTCTGTGTCCACAGCCCCGGAAAGCCCCAGCTTCCCTCACCTACACTTAAATAGACACCCAAGCTCTGACAGATACACGGAAAAATGGAGGTCAACCAATACTTAAATACAGTGGGACTGTGCTGGGCTGCTACTAAAGCAATCAAGCAGTAAATATCATCTGAAGCCAATGCAAGCGATTATCTTTCCAATTTGATGTGCATCTGTGTGAAGTCACTCTGCACTTCAAAGCTGTGAGTGTTCATATATTGCGGGAACGCGACCAATACACCAAAGGTATTAGAGTGCGGCTTTACATGAGCACGCCAGTTACAGTACACAAGGAAAGAGGGCAGGATAAACAAAGTCAAAAACATCCAAATATGGGATGGATTTTGCCAGATGAAGTCCACTGCTTTGCTTGGGTCACTCAAGCAAAGTAGTGGACTTCATATGCCAAAACCATCCCACATACATTTTTTGGTAGGCACAGGCAAGGGGAGATTTATTAACAGAGATTTGCCTAAAGGCCATGACTGCACAAAATGTTGAGCGATCGATGATCAGACTCGAACCTGGGGGCATATTACCAACGAGTAGCGATATTTATCGCTAACTAGGCTTTGCAACGATTTTTGTATCGCTAAGCATCGCCGGAAATTATAACTGAGATAACTCGCTATTAGCAACGTTTATCTCCACAGCGATAATTTTTCCGGCGATAGCGGAATATCGCTGAGAATACAGCGATATTCACGCATTAGCGACAAAATGCTCTTAGCCATTTTATCCACCTCCCATTGGATAACATAGCTAAGAACTGGTCTGAGCAGGCGTTAGTTTTTGGCGATAGCGGGAATATTTCCATCGCTACGCCCGCCTTGCCAATAGGCGATAGTGAGGTTAGCTACTGCTTTCAGTCGCTAACAGGTTGGATGTATGATGTTACAATACATGCTTTTACCACGCATGCCTTTACAACGCGGTTTTTACAATGCATACCATTACAACGCATACTGCTTTGGGGGGCTGGATAGTGAATAGTTTAATTTACTATTTCAACTCCAGTCCCCGTGGATAGTATGGAAGGTATTGGATAGTATATTAAACCTATTCCCTATCCTAGAGCGCCCCCCAGCGCAATGCGTTGTAATGGTTTGCGTTGTAAAAGTTGCGTCGTAAAGGCACTGCGTGGTAAGAGTTGCGTTGTAAAGGTTGTTCACCAACAGGTTGGGTACGCCCACTTTGCATGTCATTAGCAATAAATATCGCTGACATGCAAAGCAGGCCCCAAACCGCTCGCTAGCGCCTAAAAGCTGTCCCTAACTGCTGTTAGCGATAGCGTGCTAATAAAGAGATAGAATTATCGCCGCTTAGCGGCGGAAAACGGCCGCTAAACCGGCGATAATTGCCTATCGCCCCCCTTGGTAATATGCCCCCTGGTTCTCCTGAGAGAAACCAGGATCTAATATCGGCTTTGTTGGCTCAACATCCTCTGATTCTTTCTGGGCAAAGGCAATGCCTCTGCTCAGAAAGAATCACGGGATGTTGAGCCGCCGTCGCCGATACTCGAACCTGCCTTTGCCCTTTAAGAATCACAAGATGTTTAGCCGATGATGCCGATACTCAAACCTGGTTCCCCTCTGGAGAAGGTTCGAGTCTCAAAGGCTCAACAGTTTGTGCAGTCATGACCATTATGCCCATAGCAGAGCGGCCAACTTTGGAGAGGGTGTGCGACAGTCAAGCTTGGCTGCAATGGAGAGGGTATGTGTGACACGTGCAGTCATGGCCATAATGGCCAGAGCTGCTCAGGCCATTACGGCCATGTCTGCACACGTTTCACGAATCACAACGATCCAACAACACGTAAAACTAGGAGGCCTCGAACTTGGCACAATCAACGCAGACGTCGCAGAGTACTCACTCAGGGCCAGATGTAGGTAATCTCAATTTACCTATTCTTAAATACCGAATCATACCGATTCGGTATTTAAGAATAGGTAAATGGGATGTAGGTAATTTTTCGTTAAAAATTACAGAATCAGTAAGTTTCGGGAATAACCGAATCGGTATTTACCAATTCGGTAATTGCCATTCATTCCTATGGGCCTGGAGGCCCATAAGAATGAATGCCAATTACCAAATCGGTAAATACTAATTCGGTAAAAGGGGAATAACATTGAAGGGTGGCAGGGTGTCACTTTGACACCCTGTTGCACCCCTCAATTGTGTAAGGGTGCACATGTGGCACACATACATGCCCTGAGGGCATGTATGTCTGCCACATCGCAGTGTTGGGAAAGCAAAAGAAATGCTTTTTCAAATGTTTTCATTATTTACCTCCAACTTGTAGTTGGTGGTAAATTACGAATCCTTAACTGAGGAATCCACTAACTTGAGTGCTCCCTACATCCTGGATTTGGTAATTTACCTAATCGGTATGTTAAGAATTCGGTATTTTACCGAATCCTTAAATTACCGATTCGGTAAAATATTGAATCCTAAAAAATGCCACCTACATCTAAAAAGCCCAATACCGGTCGTTAACGGCCGAAATTCAGTAATTTCGCCCGTTACTGATCGGTATTGAGCGACCTACATCAGGCCATAAATCCTGTCTGCGACTCTTTGTCTGACTCTGCACTCATCCGCCGCCCTCAGGGGTCTACCAGGGCCACGACTCACAAGGTCAGATGGAGCTCTCCTCTCAACTCTCTCTCTCCACTGCCACTCGCTTCCTTGTGGTTAATGACATGCACGCACAAAGAGGGGAGGAGGAGAGAGAGAGGCTGAGCTAGAGCTAGGGCAGCAATGACCAATCACTGCAGTGATTGGTGAATATTCTCCCTATGGGCATGCTCAGTGAGCATGTCCAGTCCCTCCCTCCCAGGCTCTGCCTAGAGACCTAAAGCAGCCAATCCAGGTACTGCTAAAGCAGTCCTTGGATTGGACTGGGTAGGACAACTCGCCGCTCATCAAGAGACTGGGGGGCTGCGGCTGCGACCCCCTCTCCTCCCCATTGTACTGAGATGAGATGCTTAAGATTGCGCATGTCGGGTTGGCCAGGTAAAGGCACCGGCCAACCCGACGTGTGCATTGCGCAGTTGGTGTCACTGTGCTAACTCTACCACACCGCCTTAAGCCTGTCGCAGGCAGACTGTGATGCCATGTAACCGGCCGCAGATAAGACAGCTGACTGCCACGGGCTGATATTTTGTAAATATATGAATTTTCATTTTTGTCCACAATTGCCTGGATTCTGGGGCAAAATAATCAGTGGGGTAACGTCCAAACTTCCACACAATGGATCCGCCCCTGCCCACGTCTGGGCATATCCTTCAAACTTAGGCTGACACAAGCAGATGGACGCTTGTTCCCATGGCCTGTCCTGGCTGTTCAAGCTGGACTGTTCCTATGAGGAGCAGGGTCAAGACTGATTTGCATATGGCTGGGTCCAAACTGGTATGGTGAGCAAAAAAACAAAGAAGGTGGATCAAACCCAGATGTTTGTGTCGGGAGTGAATGTTTTCATTGTTCAGCATTCCGTCCATCATTGGTTCTTTTGCAACAGATTTATTTAGAACACAAAAACCACCTGAGATTTATTAAGCACTATGGAACTATGAGTGGCTTGTTGCTTCCAGCGGGGAATACTTGGTTGTAAAGATCGGCTATGAGCCACACATGCACACACTCATATATATACCGCTGGGACCAGGGGCTAATGGTGACTGAGTGACCATATGTTAGGCTAAGTGCCGCACACTATCCAGTGATTGTCTCTACATGTCGAGAATACTGCATGATAAGAATGACAATATATTGGCATGTCGGTTTGAACACATGACAAACATAGAGTTCTCTTAAAATTTGACTCGTGAGGGACATCTAGTAACCACCAGTTGAACTGCAGCTCTTTGTAGAATTATTTTGATATTGGATGCTATAATATTCACTGCCCACTGCTAATCTCATCCCATAATGCTTTGCAGGGCCTTTGGTTGGGAATGTTTTTTTGCTATTAACTGTTCTTGGGGTGGTCCTAAGAGGATGGGACCACCACCAATTTGTTTAATAAAATGCGTTTTTTTGTTTTTAAGGAATCTGTTTGGTACTCCCCCTAGGTTTTGGAGGATCCGAAAATCATCACCTCTCTCACTGCTAGCTTCTTCTTCACTTTCACTAATATGTAAGTACTATATGCTCTTTAACATAAAAAGAGGGAGATACTTATTTAATTAGAATTGATACTGTGCAGATTGCCATTTTCATTAATTTTGCTATTATTTCATAGTGCAGACAATTACACAATGTTATCAGCTACACAGACTATGGGCCTGATTCACAGAATGAATTTAAGACTCAATCCTAAACTTACTTCTATTTTGGGTTTCACAGGATGCACTTACTACTTTTGGTATTCACAGAATGCACTTACTATTTTTGGTATTCACAGAAGTTAGGATATTGTCTTAAGTTAGTCTTAAAACAGACTTAAGACAAACTTAAGTTAGGAGTTAGTCTTAAGTCTGTCTTAAGTTTCTCTTAAGTCTGTCTTAAATCTGTCTTAAGACTAACTTAAGACAAAATCCTAACTTCTGTGAATACCAAAAGTAGAAAGTGCATTCTGTGAATACCAAAATAGTAGTAAGCTTGGGATTGAGTCTTAAGTTCATTCTGTGAATCAGGCCCGGAGTGTACATCACACTACATGTACTATGTGAAGATATGGTTGCGCCGCCCGCTTGGCGACCAGCTGAGAGCGTGCAGAGCCCACACACATCGCTCCGCTCTCGCCTGGGGTCAGAAGTTGCCCGTTGCAGAGCCCACACGCATCGCTCCGCTCTCGCCTGGGGTCAGAAGTTGCCCGGTGCCTCCGTAAGCCTTTGCCGGCATATGTGGACCGCATTGCCTGCCCCTGCTGTGACTGCCAGTCTTGTGTCTGAGAGGACCACCTCCAGGTCCTCTGCCGCTGTGCCTGCGCCCGCCCACACGTCTCCCTGACAAGCGGGAGCACGTTCAGCTGGCAGCGCTCTCTATTGGCGGAATCGTCTGGGGTTAGTGCCTGTCACGTGAGGGTCTTTCGGCTGTCTCGCGGTTGTGCGGGCGCCCCTCCTGCTCATCGCTTTAGCTGCACCGACACAGGACATCTCGCTCCTGCCTTCAGCCCCCCCACCGCTGTATACTAGCGTCTGGGCCCATTGCTAGGCCACAACTCCCACTGCGGCCTGAACTGCTGCAAGGCCCCAAGTCATTGCAGCCCAGCCTGCCGCCTTCATCAACCAGGAAGACAGGGAGGAGAAGGAGGAGTGAGAGGGGGATTTTCTAAAATATAAAAAAAAGGAAGAGAGGAAAAGAAAAGCATAACAGGATCTCAGCAAGGCTCCCCAGCACAAACAATGGTCTGGTGCCTGCTCTGTTCCCCTGCTAGCACGCCAAGGAGACGCCAGTCACCCCAGTCTGCGCCTCTTCTGCACCATCAAGGTCACAGAAGAGTCTGTCACGCGTGGCCATGCACTAGAGCACACACCACCCACGGATTCTCAGAGTCAAACCCACACCTTCACACCTGCGCACAGATGCACGGTCGCAATGAGCAAATCACCAACGACTGGTGCTGCCAGCCAGCAAGCCGGGGGAAGCAATCCAGCTAGGGGTGCCACTGCACCAGCCCCAGGGCACAGCTACACGCCCGTTGCACCTCTACCACTTTTCAGTGAAGCCTCAGACCATGCCACGGGTGAGCCACGATGGAAAGTGTGGTTTGGACGGCTCAACCATTACTTCAAAGGTACAAGGGAGACCGATAGCACCGTGAAACGGTCGCTTCTCATCTACTACAGAGGTTTAGAAATCTATGACCTCTTTGAAACGCTCCCCAAAACATGCAACGATGCCGACTACGATGCAGCGGTTGCTGTGCTCAACAGGCACATTGACCCCCAACTTAACCCCGACTTTGAGAAGTTCAAGTTCAGAAGGGCGTCACAGTTGGACACGGTGAGTGTCAACATGTTTTACACACGGCTGCGCCGGCTGGCCAGCACGTGCACCTTCAGGGATCACAGGGAGGAGATACAAGACCAAATCATCCTGGGATGCTGCTGAAAAACTCCTGCTGAAGCTGATCCTTCGTCAACCTGGGATCTCGCTGGACGAGATCCTCGTCTTGGCCCGATCCCACGAGCTGTCGGATGTTCGAGCTGACAAAATGGAGTCTGCCCTACACACGCCAGTTGCCACATCACATGGGTCCAGGCACCTGCCCATCAAAGAAGAGAAGGTCGAAGCAATCCAAAGACGCCCCAACACAGCTCGCCAAGCACCCAGAATGCAACCCAGAGGGCAGTGTGGATACTGTGGAGAGGATCACTCAGCGACAGATGCCTGTTGGGTGAAGGGGAAGACATGCTCCCGCTGCGGCAAGCTCAACCACTACGCCAAGTGTGCCACAGCAGATGGTTCAGGCAGACTCCTTTGAAGCCGTGAGGCATGTCGCAACGCCTTCGCCAGGTCTCCATCGACGACTCGCCATCGATAAAGGAGGTCCAGCAGCAGAAACGGTGTGTTGCACTTGAAGATGATGACAACGAGGTGTTTGTTGTGTCGTATGTCAGCTGGACTGACCATCACCAAAGGCCACCACTAAAGTGCTCTGTCCCAGTGAAAGGCATGGCTCATTGACACTGGTGCCTCGGTCAACGTGATGGACTCAGAGCAATACTACCTCCTGTCACCACGGCCCCCATTTGCGCCCTCCAGGGCCAGGATTTATACCTACGGAGGGACAGATCCACTTCCTCTCCGAGGAGTCATCCATGCCAAAGTCGCCAGTGGAAAGTACACCATGGAAACCAGGTTCCACATCACAGAAGGAAGGATAGGGACATTACTCAGCTGCCATACAGCTGAAGACCTGGGGCTTGTCTTCTTTGCCAACCAGATCCATGACTCCCACGCTGAAGCCATTATGAAGGAATTTCCAGCACTATTCACGGGACTAGAGAAACTCAAAGGGAAGAAGTTCAAACTCCACATTGACCCAACAGCTCCGGGCTCTCACACGCAATTATCACAAGTGGGAGTGGACTGGGTCCGCCAATAAAGCGTTTAACGACATCAAGGCAGCACTGCTGGACAAAACGGTAATGGCTAACTTCCATCCGGTGCGGCGCACTGAATTGGTCGTTGATGCCAGCCCAGTTGGCCTCGGAGCAGTCCTTCTTCAGGAGCACAGCCCTGAAGTCTGGAGGCTGGTGGCCTACGCAAGTAAAGGTCCTCACTGACACTGAAACAAGATATGCCCAAACCGAGAGGGAGGCCCTGTCCATTAAATGGGCGTGTCAACATTTTCACCTCTACTTGTGCGGCCAGGAGTTCCACGTGGTGATCGATCACAAGCCTTTACTCCTGCTCTTCGCAGGATTGTCCAGACTGATACCCCCGAGGATTGAGTGATGGGCAGTGCAGCTGCAGTTATACAATTTCAAGGTCATATTTTGTCCCGGGGTCCACAACCCGGCCGACTACCTATTACGCCACCCTGAGTCCATGTCACCTCCAGGAGAATAGCTGGGCACACTTCATGGACAGAACCCGGACTCTCAGGACAGAAGTCAGCCATGCTCGACAACAGCTCTGACAAGTGCGCCACAAACTCAGTGTGGGGGAGCAAAGGGTCTTCTTGAGAGGACATCTGATCGTAATTCCAGAAAGGCTGCAAAAACGGATTCTCACGCTGGCGCATGTCGGACACCAGGGGATGGCCAAGACGAAGGCCAGGCTGCGGAACAAAGTCTGGTTCCCAGCAATGGACTCTATGGTGGAAGAAATGGTGAGACAGTACCAAGCCTGCAAAATCACAGGGGGAGATCCGGCACCAGCACCAATGATCATAGAAGAACCCAGTGAGATCCCCTGGGCAAAAGTCAGCCTTGACTGCGGGAGTTTCCCAGACGGGTGTCACATGCTGGTAATGGTCGACTCTTTTTCGAAGTTCCCTGTTGTGGAGGTGGTGGTGTCAACAGCGTTCACACATGTAAAGATAGTTCTGGACAAGACATTCGCAATGATGGGGCTGCCTGAGGAAATCAATTCGGACAACGGGCCTTCGTTCCAGGGCCAGGAATTCCAAAAATACCTCAAAAACAGAGTGATTCATCACCAGAAAATCACCCCGTTGTGGCCTCAAGCCAACGGGGAGGTGGAACGTTTGATGTAAACACTTAACCGAGCACTGCGCATTTCCATAGACCAAGGTGAAGACGCCGAGGCAGCACTGTACCAGTTCCTTGGTGCCTATCGATAGAAGCCCCACAGCACCACCAAGTGTGCGCCGTTTCACCTGCTCTTCAAGTGGCCCCCTTGAGACAGTATCCCATCAAACCCAACGTGGGAGCCCTCGGAATGAGACAACAAAGCTGTTCAGGCAAGAAGGAAGACGATGAACTTCAAGGCCACTGAGGCCTGCCGGGCACAAGAGCCCAAGCTAAGAGTGAGAGATCGGATAGTGATCAAGGACAGGCACCCTGGCTGGAAGTTCCGCACACCGTACGAGCTGGAAGTGTAGACCGTCGTGGGCATTTAATCAATCAATCAATCATAGCATTTATAAAGCGCGCTACATACCCGTGAGGGCCTTAAGGCGCTGGGGGGGGAAGCTGCTACTGTTCGAAGAGCCAGGTCTTGAGAAGTCTCATGCAGGTTAGAAGGTCTTCGGTTAGCCGCAGGCAGATGGGGAGGGTGTTTCATGTCTTGGCAGTGAGGTGGGAGAATGATCTGCCACAGGTGGTTACTCTTCAGATGTGGGGGACGGTGGCAAGGGCACGGTCTGCAGAACGGAGCGGAGCTGGCGGGTGGGGGTTTAGAGGCTGAGTCGGTTGTTTAGGTATGCTGGGCCGGTGTTGAGGAGTGCCTTGTGTGTGTGGGTGAGGAGCTTGAAGGTGATCCTCTTGTTGATGGGGAGCCAGTGCAGGTCTCTCAAGTGGAGTGTGATGTGGCTGCAGCGAGGGATGTCAAGGATCAGGCGTGCGGAAGCATTCTGGATGCATTGGAGCTGTTTCAGGAGTTTGGCCGGGGCTCCTGCGTAGAGTGCGTTTCCATAGTCAAGGGAACATGGTCACTGCCCAGCAGGGACAGCAGTTCACCACGAGAAATGTGTCCAGTTTCAAGAAGATCTGCGAGAATGCCTTTGGCCACAAAGTGTCGGACTATCGGGGACTAACCTGAGTCTCTCCCCAACAGTCTTGCCAGGAACATTGAGTCAGTCGCCGAAGGGCTCAAGAAGGGGGAGCGAAGGTGCTGTTCCCGTGGCTGGGTCGCCCGTTCTGATGAAGCACCTGAGTTTCCCCTGAATACTCCATCCAGGGCAGTGGCCAGTTCCAGCTCCCGGAGCCAGAAGTATGGTCTCCGGCCGAACCCTGCGCCAAGTCAAAGACTGAAAGACATTGTATGCACCTCTCCATGAATCTGGGGGACCTGATGCTCTGGTACTGAAAGGAATGAGGGATGTAGAGAGCCACCCGGGCGCACCCCTATAAATATCTAAATACACGCATGCATACACCCCTTGGGGCGGGCTCGACCCGAGGGGATAAATAAACGCTCTGGGTCTTCCGGCCATAAAAATAAAACTAACGTGTCGTACCTTTCCCAGAAGCGCTGCAGCAGCCTTAAAAAACCCACTGCTGATGCGAATGACCTCAACAACTTCCGCCCCATCACTAACCTCCCCTTTCTTGCAAAGATCACAGGAAGATGTGTAGCGAAACAACTCTCTCGTCATACTAAGGACAATGATCTTCTTGACAATTTTCAGTCTGGCTTCGTCCAAAACTGCGGCACTGAAACAGCCCTGCTGCAAGTGATTGATGACGCGCAGCAGATACTCGATTCGGGGGGGGGAGTCATTTCTTCTAATTCTCCTTGACCTTTCTGCGGCCTTTGACACTGTCAATCACAACACTTGTTAACAGAGAATGGGCATGGAGGGCATTGTGCTTAAATGGTTTGCTTCCTTCCTCTCTGATAGATCCCAAATGATCAAAATAGTGAACAGTCTTTCATCTCCTTTGGCGGTAGGTCAAGGTGTTCCTCAAGGCTCTATACTTGCACCCACATTGTTCAATCTCTATTTAGAACCACTGGGAAATCTCCTAAGTAAATCCGGGATCCACTATCATCGCTACGCAGACGACACTCAAATCTACCTCAAGATTGCCTCCACTCACGATCTCTCCATCCTAAGCTCTACTCTCGACTCCATTCAAAACTGTCAACCCATCAACTGATTCTGAATCCCTCCAAAACTGAATTGCTCCTCCTCTCCTCCTCACTTTCTCCTCCCCTGGTACAATCATGGATGGATAAGATGAATCTACTTAACAATAAACCCATCATTATCGACAGCCAAAATCCCTTGGTGTCATACTCGACAAAAACCTCAATCTAATCTCCCACATCAATTCCATTGCAAAGTCTGCTCGATACCAACTGCGCCTTCTTTGGGGAATTTGTTGCTTCTTCCCGAAGAAAGACCTTAAAACCTGGTCCAATCGCTGGTCCTCTCCGGACTGGACTACTGCATTTCTCTTCTTACTGGCCTCCCCGAATCCCACCTGTCCCCCCTTAAATCTGTTCTATATTCAGCAGCTGGTTTCATTTATGGGGACAAAAGAAGCAACTACATCACACCCATGATATCCACCCTCCTCTGGCTTCCCATCAAGGCAAGATCTATCTACAAGACTGCCTGCATTACCCACAAAGCCTTGCACTCCTCCTCTCCGCGCTACCTGGCGAATAAACTGAAACTCTCTGGAGGCTCCAGACTATCACGTAATGCGGAAAATTTACTGCTTGAACCTCCCACTTTCAAGAAGGAAAGATCGATGGCCCAATCCTTTTCGGGCAACGCCGTGAGAATCTGGAACTCACTTCAGCCTCAGCTCCGGACCACCACCTCCTCCCAGGCCTTCAAAACTGACCTCAAAGTTCTCCTCCTTCAAAGACACTTCCAAACTTAATTCACGCCCTCTCTATTATCTGAAGGAAGACCTCCCATTATAGAAAATTATGGGGCATATTATCAAGGGGGTTTATCTCCGCTTTTTTGGCTTTAAAAGCCAAGAAAGCGGAGAAAAAATTATCTCCCTATTACCTAGCTGTCGCTAACACCAGTTAGCGACAGCTAGTAGGAGATAGCGACCATCTTGGGCCCCACTTTGCATGTCAGTGATATTTATCACTAATGACATGCAAAGTGGGCGTGCCAAGATGTTAGCGACTGGAAACAGTCGCTAACATCGCTATCTCCTATTACCAACTTTTGGAGATATTCGCTCTTAAATATCTCCAAAAGCTAACACTTGCCCTGAGCAGTTCTTAGCCATGTTATCCAATGGGAAGTGGATAACATGGCTAAGAGCATTAGCTCGGTAATGCATGATTATCACTGACTTTTCAGCGATATTCATGCATTGCGGTCGATTTTTATCGCATTTGCGATAAACCTTGGTAATACCAAGGTTTATTTGCGACAAAAATCGCCGCAGCTCTGCGGTAATTTTTGTCTCTAACCAAGCAATAGCGATAATTATCGCTATTGCTTGGTAATATGCCCCTATATTCTCCATGACTATGGAAGTGATAGAGCGCGCAGTCCACCCAGGTCACCGAGGTTACCAATTCTTTACACGCACTGGGCCCTGGCGTGCAAATTTCAATACCACACTAATAATTTGGGTGAACCGGGTGAGGATGTCTTTGGTTTCTCCTCCTGCACGCTGCTATGAGTAATTAAGGTTTGGTTTCACCTCTGCTTACCATGCACCTGACTTACCACAGGCACAATTCTTATGACAGATCTGGAGCTAACAGGGAAATAGCAGACAGGCCTGAGATCAAATACTCTTTATAATCAGTACAATACTTATCCACAATTTCTGTAAAATGACCACAGACACATGAGGATGTTTAAAGCTTTATATGAAAGTTCAAAGGGAGTATGACAAGGCAATAAGTGATATGCAGAGTAATACGTCAAACATCAAAATCAACACCATAAAGTAACTATAGATTAATGCTAAGACCATTTGAGTATATGGGAAGACTAAAAGGTAGGAATTTAGAACAAAACTAGTCACTGCAACTTTATACTAGAACATAGGACGTGGATGGGACCTAGAACATGTACTTAACCTAAGTGCACTAGACTATTTTTGCTAAGTTCACTGCAATCAGCTAAAGGAAAGGGAAAAATTGGAGCATACTAATAAAATATAACAGTTTGGCAATCTTCTAAAGGTAGGGAGAGAAGTGGAACAATTCTAACAAACAATTGCATATAACTTGCTTTTCACGGTGATAGGGCAATATCACAGGCAAGAGTGCTTTATTAAGAAAATGGAGAGAGAGAAAAAGAGAGAGAGAGAGAGAGAGAGACGCAAACCCACGGACTGATAATTACCTAGTTCAGAATGAAGACTAACCCTGGCCAGGGGTCAGTTGAAAGGACGGGGACAAGGACCCTCAGGAAGGAATGCCAGAATGCGAGCAGGTACAGCTCACGGACAGTAAGGACAGGATACCCCTCAGGATTTGGGATCAGGACTGGGCTCACCAAGGTACGACCAACACCCACAGCTTCGGAAGCAACGCCAGCGTTACCCCTCTCTGCAAGTAATCCGCCAATAACCCCGATTGGGTTTTTCGAATTTCCCAGCAAAGTGCTTCGCCAACACTTAGGATTATTTCCACCCCTTAGGAGTTTGTGGAAAGTATGGACAGAGTGCTCCGCAGCACTTCAGATTGAGCACCTATAGAGTTCGTAGGGTCAGTGACAGGTCTGCTACTCGGACAAGTCGGACAATTTTCCTAAGCTAAACTAGGGCAATTATACTATTCTGGGGACCCTTAGACCACCCTCTAATGTTGCAAGTGACAGTTTCCCACATTATGATTGGTCAGGAGAGGTGGTGCGGTCATTACCACCTCCTAAAATTCAACGTTCCCATCATGAAATTTAAATTTTCTTGTCCGCCCATTAGGTTCACGTTCCCATCCATAGAATACAATAGAAAATATGAGCGCACAAGACATCGCAACAAAGTCTCTGGGTTTTCAAGGTGAGTTTCATCATCTTGTGCTGGTTTCTCAGGCGCATTGGGCTTCAGGAGCCAGCTGGCTGGTTTCAGCTTCTGCGCAGTGGGGGTTTTCTCTCCCGTCATGTGACAGTGCCCAACAGAGCCTCAAGTATGGCTCCGCTCCCGATTTCCCAGCCCCAGAGACGCGGTACATGAAAAGTAAGCGAGAACAAATTAAAATCACATATAAAATGATGACACTGTATACCATGATAAAATTCTAACCAACCCTTACTTTATAATGACTATAGCATTATTGTTTTAGTGCGAAAAGACAGATAGGCTAAAGCAGCAGTAGCAAGCAGAAAGCGTGGTGAGAGACAAGCAGCCATGTTTGCAACAGTGCGCATGAGCACAAATTCCCTCCAGAATGCGAGTGCGTCACATCACATGGGTATGACCGACGCATGCGCAGACTGAATTTCAGCGAAGCAGCCGGGTTTAGTGCAAGCTTCGTTAGTATGAGAAAAGACATACAAGCAAGCATCCTGGGACACCCGCGTGTTGGGGAAAACACTTAATAAATGACGAACAATGGTGTTAATATGATTATACAGTTTAGGCAAGGGTTTTGTATGCGAGCAGGGCGCTTTACATGCGAATCCCTGCTCCATCAGAAGTGCCTTCCCAAAGTGTTCTTGTAGTTTGAGTGTCTGTCATTTATTGCCGTATTATCCTTCTACCTGTGTTTGGTACTCTTTTGTAACATGCACACGTTACTTTTCTCTTGTAACATACTGTTTGCTACCTCTTACATTTTGTTTGCTTTAGATACTTACATTTTGTTTACTTTAGATACTTGCACAAGTGCCACCATTGCCTACGTAACGTATGTTCTTGTGTTTGAGAGTCTGCCATTTATTGCAGTACTATACTTCAAGTTGTACTTTGTACGCTTTTGTAACCTGCACACACGTCACTTTTTCCTCCTGTAATGTACCTTTTGCTACCTCTTGTATTTTGTTTGCTCAAAAGTGTCACTTTTGCCTCGTGTAACTTAACATTTGCTTTTGTAATTTGTTCACTTGCAATCTCATGTATCCGTTCTGTCTCTATTGTGACGCGCTCTGAAACCTTCGGTTGAAGTCCCCGCTATATAAAAACGCATAAAATAAAATTACATTAAATTAAATAAAAAAGAGAGGGTGTGTGCGAGTGAGAGAGAAAAGGGAGAGGGTGTGTGCATGCGTTGTGTGGAGTGGAGTGGAACGGAGTGGATTGAAGGAGGAATGCAATGGAACACGACAACCGAGCGTCCGGTGCAGTACTAACCGCGGTTACTAGAGGGCAGTCTGCCTGACAACAGCCAGCTGTCTTGTAGTAATTTGCATACCCAGAAGCCACTATAGAGCCGCAATCACTTCCGTTTCATTGTC
Source organism: Lissotriton vulgaris (assembly GCF_964263255.1). Lineage (NCBI taxonomy): Eukaryota > Metazoa > Chordata > Amphibia > Caudata > Salamandridae > Lissotriton > Lissotriton vulgaris. The sequence goes on along the minus strand of NW_028240919.1, from coordinate 210,801 downwards.
TTGGGTAAAGGAGTCTTTTTAGCTGTGAGAATCAGAAGTAGTTTCCGTGTGTACATGCTTTGCTAAAATAGCATTACAGTTTTACTTGTATGAATGTTTATAAAGTTACCATCATTTTCATGAGCGTTCTTTATGTTCAGGACGCCGAGATCGAAAGTAGTCAGTATACCGTCTCCAGGACTGTACTCAACAATGAGTTTGAAATTATCTGCACTTTGTGTGGCGATGATGGTCAAACTGGAGTAATCCTTAATTTTTGAAGGATGCTTGCGGATGCAAGGTCCAACAATCAGTAGGTGAAAATTAGTCATGTATGTAGGTGGGCGAATGATTGCTCATGGACAGGCAATACGATAGTGCCGCTTTTGTCTATATCCGCGATAACGGCCTCGAAAATATATGCTTTATGAATAACAATCGAAGCCCATGTTAGATTTGTTCGCATATAACATGGGCTTCGATAGGAAATTATAGAGCATATTATCAAGGCCATTATCACCGCTTTTATCGGCAGTTTCCTTCCGATTTAAGCGGCGATAATGCGCCTGTCCTTGATAATATGCCCCTAAATTCGTTGAGTTACCATTGATAATAAATGTAATCTTGGTTATGCCCCTAAATTCGTTGAGTTACCATCGATAATCAATGTAATCTTGGTGCTGCGTGGCTCTCTATTGTGGCTAGAGGTCAGGCTACTCCACAACAACCTCAATTCATCACGGGCAATAATGCATCATTGGGAACAGGTAATTATCAATAGTAGTGACCAGAGCACCCTTGCTGGACTCCACTGGTTCCAGGCAGCCTCTGGCACTGCACCTCTGTGGGGTAGACAGTGTGTTCTCTGGCTGACTTGATTCAGGACCTCTAGTGATGACCTGTGGTATGGCACTCATTCACTATGTTTTTTGCAGCTTTGTATAGCTCCAACTTGATCTGGAGGTAATGGAGCGCTTTACATCAGTGGCTCCCAACCTTTTGATTTCCAGAGGACCCCCACAGAATCACTACTGAAAGCTGTGGTTCCACCGAACAATTTGAAAATTTAAATGCATAAAAAGTACACACCAAAGAAAATACTCGAATTACTAAAGATTTTATTATTTTATATTGATAAAATATGCAAAAACTGAAAACTTTTACAGCCTGATTCATCAAGCTTTTTTGCGCTCGAAAAGGGCCAGATTCTGAGAATCCGGCCCTTTGCGAGTGCGATTTTTGCATTTGGGATTCAGCATCCCAAATGTAAAAATCGCTAATTGCGATCTCGCAATTTTGCGAGGAATGACATTTAAGGAATCTCTATTTCAGATTCCTTAAATGCAATTCAACATCCTGTTTAAATTTGCGAATTCGCAATTTCTAGGCGCAATTTACCGCGAGGTCAGACCTCGCGGTAAATTGCGAAAACTCAGAAAAATGCATTTAAATGCATTTTTCTGAGTTGCATGTTACACACACACATGTCCTTTGGACATGTGTGTGTGCAACACCTGTGTCACAGATCATTTGAGGGGTGTTACAGGGTGTCCTTTGGACTCCCCGGCACCCTTCAAATCGCTATCTTATTTGCGATTAGCAAATTGCTAATCGCAAATAAGGAATACTCACCATTCATTCCTATGGGCCTTTTGGCCCATAGGAATGCATGGGGAGTTTTTCCTTATTTGCGATTAGCAATTTGCTAATCGCAAATAAAGAATGTGTAGGAATCGCAAAAAATATTGCGATTCCTACATGAATCCCGTTTTGCGAGTCCTTAATAGCGATTCGCTATGAATCGCTATTAGGGCCTCGCAAAACGGGAGAATGATGAATCTGACGGTTAATGGGAAGTTTGGTGCTGCAACTCACTTTTCAATGCTTGATTTTATTTCGGAAAGTTAACTCATGCCAGATTCTACATTTTCCAATCAATTACTTTATTTATTTTTCAGGTAAATACGATCTGAAATAGCTTTTTCACATAAAAGCACACACATACATGCCAACATTTAAGAAGTGTAAAGTGGGAAATTAAATAAAAAATATTTGGGAAAATTGATTATCCGAATTTGTCTCTATACAAGCAGATGTAATTTCAGGCGGAGAGACAGCCTCAATTGGGTCTGTCGGCATGTATGCATACAGTATTATAATTAGTGGTCCGAGCCCTTTACATCACACATACAGAGACAATGACTGATGCGTGTTTGTAAATCAGGGTATAAAAAATGTTACATAAAGCAAAGGGGACTACAAGGTGAGGGATTCACATGTCATCCATCCTGCTAGGCATTGTTTGAGTGCTTTTCATCATCATCCGAATATTTTTATTTGGCGTATTTAACCATAAAAATTTGCACTTTACAAACTTTTAAAACATAACTTAACCCAACAGTTTTCCCATAAAACAGTATTCTACACGATGAAGGCCTACTAAGACATGTCATAAAAGGCTCCTATATGAGGGCTCTTAAATCATAACCAAAGCAGCAAGGGTTTGCGTTATACCGTAGCTATACATTTGTACAAAATCTTGCATAGTCCCCTGATCATGGGTAAGATTGAATTTTCACCGTATGTTCTTTTCAACTTATGCCATTTCATTCATTGACTCCTGTATAGCAATTAAAAATCTTCCTGTTGCACATGCCACGTCTAGAAATCTCATATTTATCATTAAAGTAAGTGCTCAGTCTCTACTAAAATTTTTATAAACAATAAAAATAGGTTTTCAAAATATTTCCTTTCTTTTAAAAAGCGCAAACAATCCAGCAAAATATGTTCGCTACTGCATTTTACTTGTAGGCCACAAGAGCACAGTCCTTGGTCGTTTGACATAAGTGATCTTATCTTCCCATTAATGTTACTTGGGTTCAGACCGACTCTAAATTTCAATATTGCATTTCTAAGCTTTGGATTAGGCATAGCTTCTATATAGGGGTAATTATCGTCATTGACCCATCCATTTATCAGAAACCGAACTGAAGATTTACTCTTCAAATAGCATAGGTCTTCTTCTCGTGACTTCGCATCAACTATGGCCCGTAACTCCCGCTTAGAGATCTGCTGCATTGATTTCCAGTGGTCTTGCTTTAGAGTAAGTTTAACACATAGCCTATCTACAGCCTGATTCATGTAGCTAAATTGCACTCGCAAAGGGCCAGATTCTCAGAATCTGGCCCTTTGCGAGCGCAATTTTTGCATTTGGTATTCATGATGCCAAATGCAAAAATCGCTATTTAAGAATTCGCATATTTGCGTGGAATGGCATTTAAGGAATCTCTAATAGAGATTCCTTAAATGCTATTCATGACACACAACAAAATAGCGATTGTGGACTTTTGGGGCCGCTATTTACCGACAGGTCAGACCTGTCGGTAAATAGCAAAAACTCAGAAAAATGCTTTTAAAAGCATTTTTCAAAGTTGCATGTAGCACACACACATGTCCTTTGGACATGTGTGTGCGCAACACCTGTCCATAAGTGCATTTTAGGGGTGCTACAGGGCGTCCTTTGGACACCCCTGTCACCCTTAAAATCGCTATCTCAGTTGCGAGTAGCAAATTGCTACTCGCAAATCCCCATTCATTCCAATGGGCCTCTTGGCCCATAGGAATGAATGGAGAGTATTTGCGAGTAGCAAATTGCTACTCGCAAATAAAGAACATGTAGGAATCGCTATTTAAGTTGCAATTCCTACATCAATGCCGTTTTGCGTGTCCTCAATAGCGAATCGCTATGATTCGCTATTAGGGACACGCAAAACGGCCCGTACATGAATCAGGCTGCTAGTGTATTCCTTGCTTGAACCGCCCAGGTAAAGTCACTGGTCTCTATTTCTTTCTTGCAAAGATATGCTATTTTGTCGGGGCCTTCTCCCTTCAGTCTATTCCAAAAATTAAATGTCGCTTGCATGCCCCAATAGTTCCAGGCTGTGAGATGACATTCTACTCGCACAGCCTGTAACATAGTTGAAGATGGGAGGGCAAGAAGTTGCTTCACACATTTTCCCTCTTCTTGATTCCAATCTGATTTACCCCCCATGAATAAAATTTCAACACCATATAAAAATTGTGGTTGGACCGATGCAATAAAAGCTGAGGGCCTTATTTATGAAGGCGTTGCGTCAGTTTTGTGCCGCTGGTGCGTCACTTTTTGTGATGCTCCTGCGGTGTAAAAAATGTGCCTCGTTGCGCCATATTTAAAAAGTGACACATGTAGGTAGATGCGTCACTTTTTAAACCCCTGCGCCACATTATATCTGCGTCAGGTATAATGTATGCAGAGGGGGGCGTTCCCCCCGCAAAAAGCCTCGTAATAGTGACGCAGTGAAATCTATGAGATTTCACTTTGTCACTTTTAGGACGCTGTTGCGTCAAAATCTTGCGCCTGCCTCACAGCAGGCATAAGACTGACGCAAGCCCTTTCACATGGGGCTTTCCCCATGTGAAAGGACGCATTGCTGGAGTTGCATCACTTTTGTGACACACTCCAGCAATGCGTCACTTTTGCGCTTACAGATACGTCAGAAATACTGACGTATCTGTAACTCCTTGCGACATGATGCATCATACATTAAATATGACGCATCAGGAATGTCGTAAGGAGTGCGCAGTGAAAAGTGACGCATCGCTGTTTTCACGCAGCGATGCGTCACTTTTCATAAATGAGGCCCTGAGAGTATTGGTCGCAATGAAGGGCCTCCATACTTCTGTTTAAATTGTTTGAGGCCCCAGACCGTGGAAAGGGACCTCGCTTTTAAGGACTGTATGTGGTCTTTCCAATTTAATCTACTATCAAACCACATGCCCAAATATTTGTATTTATCTACTATTCCAATTTTGACCTCCCCCAGTCTCCAGTAGAAGGAACTTTTTCTTTTACCAAATACTATTATTTTGATCTTTTCCAGATTAACCGTGAGGCTTTTCTTGTTGCAATATTCTAAAAAGGTATCCAATTTCTTCTGTAAGCCTAACTCAGTCATGTCTGTTATCACTAAGTCATCCGCGTATAGCAGACATGAAATATGGGTTCCCCCCATCTTAGGGCTTAAACCTCCCGCTTTACTCAATGTGGTTTGTAGGTCAGATTAAAAACAGGGAAAATAACAAAGGGGCTAAAACGCAGCCTGTCTCAGGCTGTTCATTATCGGAATCTTCTTAGATAATGTCCCAAGATCATCCAGGATTACTCTAGCCCTATTCTTAGAGTGCTTATCCTGGATTAATGAAAGAACTGCTTTGTTGATTCCGAGTTTGATCAACATACTCCACAATATTTTACGATCTACCAAATCCAATGCGGTCGGAAATCAACAAAACAGCTGAACAAGCTCCCGCGCACTTCTATTGCCTTTCGTGCCAAAGCCCATAAACTAAGGCAGTGGTCAACGGTCGAGTGCTCTTCTTTAAATCCCCCTTGTTCTATGGGTATCAGGTCATGCTGTTCTGCTCAGGCTTTCACTACCCCTAGCAATATTTTGGAGAAGACCTTCTCCCCCACATCCAATAAACGTATGAGGCGATAGTTCTGGGACAACAAAGCATCATCCTTTTTATAGATTGGTCTCCTAATTGCTCCCTTCCAACTTTCTGGGAAAGACCCCACCGCAAGAATTTGTTGGAAAGTTGTTTTTAAGAAGCTGGCCCACCAATCTGTGTTATTTTTTAAAATAATAGCCAGAAAATTGTCTGGCCCTGCAGCTTTAGTTAACTTCAAACATTGAATTGTTTTTTTTTATATTCTGAAAGGAAAAGTGCTGCTTTAGTTGTTCTAGCTCCTCAGGTTTTACTTTCAAGGTGTTCCTCAAATATTTACCCCTATATAGGCTGCTCAGATGAGTTACCCAATCATCTTCACCCACCAAGCATCGCATTTCCCCTTGCACCTTCCCCTCTTTTACCAATTGCCAGAACGACCTTATATTATTTGTATTTATCACTTCAAACATTGTTTGACAATTTTTGGATTTATATTCTAGTTTCCTTTTTCTCATTTTATTTTTTGTATTCAAATTTCGCCACTCTAAGGCTCTCCATTATCTCCTTGTCTTGTTTTGTTTTTTAACTGCCTTTCCCATTTTCTTACCCTAAGTTTCAAGTTTCTACACTCGTTATTAAACCAGTTTTTTTTCCTTCCGTTTTTATTATGGGCGGGCCCTTTTTTAACTGTTATTTTTAGGCAATTTACCACATGCATGATAGTCCGCTTGTAACATGTTAAAGTTTTTCCTTTTTGTGGTACGTTACCAACAGCAGTATAATCTATAAACAAATTATTGACCAATTGCAGGCTTTCCTCGGTTATATGAGTGGTTATGCGTCTTGGGTATTCGATCTGCAAGGGGATCACTCTTTCTCTCTTTTGTTCCTTTTCCATCTTAATTAACAATTCTAAAGGCCAATGATCACTCTGCAATACCTCAAATTGTTCCACGTCCTTAAAGTGCCATGCATCAATAAAAGCATAGTCAATTGAGCAGTTCTGATTCCCTGAACGGAAAGTCTTCTTTGCCGGTCAATCCAAAGACGTCCGTTCATTGGCACAGAATAGTCCTATTGATCCAAGGAATTGTACCAAATATTTATCTTGTACGGTGCTAACTACGCCACCAAAATTAGCATGAGGAATTTGTGAGGTAGCTAAAATTTCCTTAAACAATTTATCACTAAGGGATGGTTCTAATTCATGATTAAAATCTCCTAAAATTATTATCAAATTTGCTGCTTTCATCATACATATAGATTCCAGATCTTTCTCTAGCATGCACAATTGGATTTCATAATCTGTTATTACTCCTGGTTGAACGTATACATTTATCACAATAATTTGTCTTTTTATCCCGGGACCACTGTAGAGTTCTACCTGACATGCCAATAGCCACCAACAATTCATTTTTAGCCTATTTATTTTGTTAGCTTTTTTACTGATACCAGAGTAATTAAGCCCCCCCGAGGGTCGGCCCAAATTCATTCTTACTGCCTCCTTGGATACCATAAAAAAAACATCTATTGGATTGGGTACCTCACACAACCAGGACTCCTGCAGACACAATATGTCGTAGACACCTAACATTTCTCTAAAGGTGTCTTGTGCTAGCAGTCTCTTATAACCCCCAATATTCCAAGACAGAATCCGTAGGCTGTGTGAGTACCCTGAGTCCTAGTCCACTTCACTTAACACACCAGACAGATTTTCCTCCAAACTATTTGAAGACTCGTTTAGGAGGTCATATCGGTTACTCAACATTTGCTCGTATGTGGAATTCGGTATTGTTACTTTTAACCCTCTTGATCTTTATCTGCGCAGATTCTCCTATCGTGGACGCCTAGTACTTCATACTGTACTTGCTCCGGACAAAGACCTGCGTGGTGAAGGAGCGCCACAGAGTTCCCGGGCTTATTCCCTTCTCTCTCAATTTCGTTACTCTGCACAAATCTTATACCCTTCTTTTCCAGGTCTTTCTCTGCATTTACCACCGCATGTTTTACAAACTCGGAATAAAAAAGCACCTTAGTTACCTCATTTCCTTCTAAACTTGTTACAAAACCTATTTGTCTTATATCTTCAGTTGTAACCTCTCCCAGTGTTGGGCATTTGACCAGGGTTTGCAATAGATTTGCACGATTTAGCGGTTTTATTTTCTTTTTTTGCTTTTTCCCCACCCTTTGACCCCATGGTTCCATAAATACACATAGGTCCTCAAAATTAACGTACATCCTTGTGTTTCTCCTAATTATAGAAACAGGCTCTCTTCTCAATCCTGTTCTATCTAAGTGGGACTTACCCTTCATTCTTGAACCCGCTGGTACACGCTCCACCCTGTTCCCCAATCTTTCTGTTTTTTCCTGTGATACAGGGCACAGGGTGTTCATCTTCTTTGATGTACTTATCACTTCCCTATTCTGAATCTTCCCTTGGTATTTTTTGTTTATAAACTCATCTGTCAGTGGTCCCTCACTTCCTGAAATTACGACACCTTTTTTTATATTCTGGCTTTGGTATACCTCCCTTGTCTTTCCCAACATCTTCTCTAACTCATTTCTGAACCTTCCTCTCTTTCTTATAATCCTTTCCCTTTTAGTTCTTTTATATGCACTCCTCTTTATTACCCGCATAGGGCACTTTGAGATGTATACTGTCGGGGGGTTTACAATCTGAACAACTTTATTCACCTGTGTGGCTTTATTCTCGATGTTATATAGGGATACATTTACCTCCTGTTCCCTTTTCTCCGCAACTGGGTGCACTATATTTGGCATACAGTTATTAATTTGTTTTAACTCCTCTGCAATCAATTGTAGTTGGGTTTTGTGGGATTTCCCTTGTCCATTGTTCTCAACTAAAGCTTCTAGTATTGCTTGGAGGGTTTTTTGCATTAAGAACATCACCTCTAAGAGAGATGATTCTGAGGACGCCATCATGTCAAGCGCCAATGATGATTGTAGGGAATCTGGGGAGTTAAAGCTCTGCCTGGGAATTGCTGTTCCCCTCTTCTCCTGACTATTAGGTTCCCATTGCGGTGTTTTATGTACACTAGGGTTCTCCCCTTCCCTTCCATTACAAGATAGACGGGTGATGATGACAATCTGGGCTCCAGTTCAGACATTTCCCCTTCATTTATCCCCCCTTGGTCCAAAAATAATTGGCTGGAGGGAGTCATGTGTTACATCCATTAATGCTCCTAGTTCAGTTCCGGTCCTTTGGCCGCTCATGCTGTCCCTTTCAAGAGTTCCCCTCAATTGCGGGGAGTATTCACATACTTACGGCTTCTTTTTAAAGTACTTCCCCACAAATTTCTTTATAGATTGCCCTAACGAAGTCCCACTCACTTCTTCTACTGGGGTTGGCGGACGGTCATGTCTATTTGGTGACATTGTTTCCTCCAAGGAATCTATGCTGATTCTCTCCAATATCAATGACTTTTGTTGCTGACAGTTTTTCTTTCCTTTTCTTAGTACCGCCTCTTTCAAAGTCTTTTTGATCCCGCGGGGCTTCCCTTTCGGGGGCATTTTCCTTTATTCCTCTACGCTCTGGAACCACCTCCTTCAGAGTCCACCAGCGCCACTTGTATTTTCTCAAATTTACAAGGTCCCAATGGGATTCTAAGCTCTAAATGGTGCAAGTCCAGGTACTTGATGTATTAAGATAACACGAAACCTGACGTGATCACTCAATGGAAGATAACCCCCACTCAAGCTTTATCCCTCCATCTGACCACTCATATATATTATAACAACAAATAACTCAGGCTAAGGTCGGTGAGGGTACATGTGTCTGACAAGGTTACTCCCTACACCGGCTGGCGCCACATCCACTAGAGTCTCCACGGTGCTAATCCCACTTAAGTTCAATGAGAAACAGGCAATGCGCTTTACCAACTTGCCAACTTCTATTTTATTTTTAGGAGGCAATCAGGTTTTTAACAGCGGCTTTACCTTTTAAGCTGGAGAAGTACATGTTGCGTTAATCACTTCTGCGGCTCCTATTGCGTTGTACACTCCTGCCACCTTACCCCTACTCCTGCACCCACCCTTTAGGTGTGGAGGAGTGTGGCTCAATGGTTAGAGCGGCAGACCCTGATGCAGAGTTCTGGCCCGGGACCAGGGTTCAATTCCCACCTTGGCGGGTCTTGGGCTCAATTTCCTCGGACCTGACAATTCTTGCCTCGATGCCGATTCTAATCATAAGCCCCACGCTGAAACGCTGGGCAATAGTTTGCTTAACATCCACACCAGCCGCAACAGCGCTAGGATGCCTGGCTTCACCCTGGGGGTGCCCAGGAGTGGACACATCACAGGGAAAGTCAGTAAGGGTTCCACAGCGGTATGAGTAATAGCGCCAGGAAACCGCTTGGTGGCAGTGCGCTCTGCAAATACCTTGACATTTACATTTAGGAGCTGTCGCAATCACGGTGTATGGGCTCGGTGACGCCCCACCCCCTAATTGGGGAGAGATGGCTCAGCCTATAAATCCGTGCCGTGGTTCAGCTGCTCCGATTACTTCCAAGCTCTCTGGCCCACATGCATCATTGTGTCATTTTGCATTTCTTAATTTGCGAAAAATAAGGAATCGCAAATTAAGAAGTGCAAAATGCTATGCATCATTTTTTTCGGTATTTCTTTGTGATTCGGTAAAAATCGCAATTTTTACCGAATCCCAAAGAAATACCGAATTCTTAAGTTAATTTTCGCAATTCCCATTGATTCCTATGGGCCAAATTGCGAGTGGCACTTAGAAAATTTCATGGGTGCAGGGGGGGTCCAAAGGACCCCCCCATGCACCCCTGAAATGTATTTTTCGTATCATGTTGCACACACACATGTCCTAAGGACATGTGTGTCCGTAACATGAATGTTGAAAAAAAAGCATTTTCAACATTTTAAACACTTTTTCCAAATTTACCGAGTGGTTCAACCACTCGGTAAATTTGGCACCCTATTTGCGAATTTTCACTTTTTAAAATAATGATGCATTGCTTTTAAGAAATCGCACATCTGCGACTTCTTAAAAGCACCCGCAATTTTAGAATTCGCAAACATGTTACGAATTCTAAAATTGCTTCATGCATCCCAAAAAGCACTTTTGCATTCGCAAACGGCCGATTTTAAGGAATCGCACCGTTTGCGAATGAAAAAGTGCTTGATGCATGTGGGCCTCTGCTCCCCGCCGCAGCCGCTCAACAATCCTCACAGCTCTGTTTTTATTTCAAAAGCATGCCTTGTTTTGCTGCTCTATCTCGGCTCCCAGTTCACAGGAGCACAATTCTTCACCACCACTTGCCGGTTTTCACGGGAGCACAAGTTTCCCAGTTCTTTGACCCGCAGCTCGGCTGGCTCAGCTGCGTACGCTGCAACTTGCTGCTCTCCTGCTCCCGCGCTCACACCAGGCAACTCGCAAAACCCGGAGTCTGACGAGTGCTTATGTTTGGAAGATTTGAATGTGGCGGCCACCTCTTTCACATTTATGGGGCCAAGAACACAAGCTGTATGAGGAGGGTAATAAGGCATGTTTGCTCTAGGATTGGCTGGTGCAGGAGAGGCAGGACAGAGATGGGCGTGCATATAGCCCAGGGAAATGCAGTCTACACAGCCTTGGACAATGCAGAGGCTTTAGCCAAAATACCTGGGAAATCTATTTCACGCAGCAGTGACAAGACCACAGTTCAACTGTTACAATTTGTGTAGGATCTACCGATACCAAGTATCTCACCCTGATGGTAGGGCAGTTCCTGAGAAAAATATTGAACCGCCTGAGGTGGCAGAAGCCATCAAACATCTCTAACGCGGTAGACCTCTTGGTCCAAATGGCCTATCACCTGAAATGTTTATATATCGGACAGCATCTATGTGTGCCTCTCACACAGGTGTTCAATGAGTCCCAATGGGAGGCTCCCTCCCAGAAGATCTCGGCACTGCCAATATCGTCCTAATCTAAAAAGCTGGGAAACCAGTGGATGAATACACCTCCAATAGGACTATGCCTTCATCGTATATAGAGACCAAAATATTGGCCAAGATCCTCCACCTGCCTCTACAAGGTAGTGGATGAATTCAGGCCCACATATCAAAGCCGCTCAATCCGCAATGTCTATATGATGTCCTGCATAAAGCCTCAGACAAAAATGAACACATGGTGATATATTCGCTGCATGCCGAAAAGGCCTTATATTTGTTTAAATAGCCATATCTGATGGCGGTCAAATGGAAGATGTGATTTGTACCGGAATTCACATCTTTGGTCCAAATATTGTACACAGACCCCATTACAAGATTTAGATTTAACCCCTCAAGTGCTGCCGTCGGCCGTTGGACGTTGCGTAGTGCTGCGCACGTCCAACGGCCGACTCAGCCCCGCCTGTTTTTATGAAAGATCCGCACTAGCATAGCAATCGGGTTAATGGGACAATATCATAGATCTTCCAGTTCGGTCGAGGATGAGGCAGGGCTGTCCACCCTCCCCCTGCTATTCGCCATAGTAGTCGAACTATTGGCTTGTGCATCCAATGAGATTAACATGCATAGTAAATACGATGGGATACGAATAAAATGCAGCACAAATAGAAAAAGGAAGTAACGAGCAGAAATAAACATACTTCTCCTCGTTACACCTTCTCTGAAGAGGCGTATCTCTTTGCCGTAATCTGTCAATGCGCCAAGAACCATGGGCGTTGTATGGAAACACCCACACACCCACAATGGAACTCTTATCCTGGGAAGAGTAATGCAGCACAGCGATTTGCTCTATTTTTCATTCCTCAGTATTTTTAGAGCCCCTCAAAGCTACGCTGACAAACTAAGAGGTGTGCATCAGGCATGTACTATATTGCATGCTGCAAACGTGATGCAACCCTCTCAAAAATTTGCCCCTGAGCTGGCAGGCAGACCGCCCTCCAGTAACACAACAGAGTACTGCGTCTGCTGCTGGCTGGAAGCAGCAGACGCACACATGTCACAGGCAACTTAAAACAAACAGTGGCAAAACAAATGCTGTCATTTTTAGAAGTCAAACAGCTTGCTAATTAGTGGGTAAATGTCTGTGCATTGTAGAATCCCACATAGAAATCAGGGGTGGCACCAGGCGGTACTGAGTGCCCTCACACCTCTTTCACCATCATCAAATGCAAAAAACAATAACGTTCAACAGGCAGCCGCATGTTTAGGTGCTGGATTAAAAAATGCCACTTTATATATTAACTAGCAGCCCGTCCCGACGTTGTCCGGGTATGAATTGCTGCCGGCCAGTAGTATATTGTTTCATAGGATTTCATTTTGATAGCATTTCTTATCTGTGACAGGCCTGTGAAACGTTCCGATTCACAGTGCACTGCTGATGCACTTAAGAGTGCGAGTTCAGTAGTGTGTGAACTCGAGTTTCCCTACTTTATTTTCCTTGCAATATTATATAGCGCGAACTCGACAACATGGCATGAGCACAATTTACATTACAGAAGAACACATTGATTTGTGGTAGGCATGGGGAGACAAAGCGATTTGCCTGGAATCACAGGATGTTGAGCTGATGCTGAGATTCTAACGTAGCTCCCCATCTCTAAAGTTCGCAATTCTAGAACTTGTGGTGGGAGGTGTGTCTAAAAGTGTATGTCGGTGCTGGGCATCAATGAGAGAGACCTGTGCATTTTTCCAATTGGTGGTGAAAAAATATGAGTATGTTGCTGGAGATGTGGGCCGCCGTGCCACCAATGTACTTACGGGGGAGGGTAAACACCAATTATTCTGCAAATTTCTTTCCGCATACCATCACTCTGCATACTTTCATTACGAAAGTACCATGACTCCGCAATGCCATTATAACGCATGGCATTACATTTTATATGCTTTTACCACGCATACATTTACAACGAAATTTGTTGTAAATGCATGAATGGTAAAAGCATGTTTTTTAAAAATGTTTGGATAAGGCAAGTATGGGTATAGGGGTATATGTTTTGGGGTACTGAGGTATATGTTTTGGGGAGTTTGGGTATTTTAAGGGTTCAGATATAGTTTTGGGTTATGGGGTACAGGGGTATTTTTCGGGTTCAGGGCTAGGTTTGGGTTTTGGGGTATAGGGGTATTTTTAGCGTTCAGGGCTAGGTTTGGGTTTTGGGGTACAGGGGTCTTTTTAGGGTTCAGGGGTAGGTTTGGGTTTTGGGGTACAGGGGTATTTTAAGGGTTCAGGGCTAGGTTTGGGTTTTGGGGTACAGGGGTATTTTTAGGGTTATGGGCTAGGTTTAGGTTTTGGGGTACAGGGGTATTTTAGGGTTCAGGGGTAGGTTTGGGTTTTGGGGTACAGGGGTATTTTTAGGGTTCAGGGGTATGTTTGGGTTTTGAGGTACAGGGGTATTTATAGGGTTCAGGGCTAGGTTTTGGTTTTGGGGTACAGGGGTATTTTTAGGGTTTAGGGATAGGTTTGGGTTTTGTGGTACAGGGTATATTTATAGGGTTAAGATAGGTTAGTGTTTAAGGGTGTTGGGGTATTTTATAGAGTAAGGGTGGGTTATGTTTATGGGGTGCAGGGGTGTTTAAAGTAGGGGTGGGCGGAATTGCCGCGAACTTGGTACAATAAATCCGCAATATTTCGTTCCGTCAGATTTCCAATTATTAAAACAGAAACCTCATATATTCAAGGTAAAATAACAAGTATTTCTACATGCTAAAATGCATATAGTCATTTCACAAAAGTGAAATTAGCTTCCAGCAAGCAGTGAGAGAGGTGATGATTTTGAGATCAAGCCCCTGCAAACCATTATGGGACGAGATTAGCAGTGGGAAGTGAATATTATAGTATCCAAATAATTCTACAAAGAGCTGCAGTTCACCTCGTTCTCCCCAAGAGGCAAATGCAATAGCATTTAAAATATTAGACATCAAGCTGCAGTTCACCTCGCCGTTCCTAGATGTCCCTGATGAGGCAAATGCAATAGCATTTAAAATATTAGACATCAAGCTGCAGTTCACCTCGTGTCCCTAGATGTCCGCGATGATGCAAATGCAATAGCATTTAAAATATTATATATCAAGCTGCAGTTCACCTCGCCGTCCCAAGATGTCCCTGATGAGGCAAATGCAATAGCATTTAAAATATTATACATCAAGCTGCAGTTCACCTCGTCATCCCAAGATGTCCCTGATGAGTAAAATTCAAAAACATTGAAACCCTTTCATGAATGCTAATAATGATGCTAATCCTATCCCATAATGCTTTGCAGGGCCTTTTAGTTGTATTTTTGCCCATAACTGTGCTTGGGGTGGTTCTAAGAGAATGGGACCTCCACTGAATTACTATTTAAAGGGAGCAGGAATGTATAGAACCTGGGAAGAAAAAACAACACTTGTGACGGAATGCCCCCAGCGATTGTCACGCCCTCAGCACACACCCACAGCCCAATGCAGACACGCCCACAAGGGACTACTTTGCTGGCACGGTTCTTTTACATTTTAAATGTATATGGTGGGCGTCTGCATAGCCTATGTCCTTCTGCTGCAACTGCCCTTTCCAACGCTGTATTGGGTGTTGTGATTGGTGCTGTGGTTCCCGAGTTTACCTGGCCAAAAGGTGCAAGTTCTCTCTTTATAATAGTAGTATAGATAAAGAATACTTTTTCTTAAATATGTCATAGGTCTTCTGCTCCTTCATAAAACTACCCAAAATAGATGCATTGCTCAACATCACCACACAAAATACGAATAAACTACAACACCTTAACCCTTTCAGAAGCACAAAAAAAGAGAACGTCTCCTGCTCTGCCTCTTGGGTTTTGAATAATAACTTATACTAGAGTGGTAACTGTGAGAACTAAGGGGCATATTATCAAGCCGGTGCGCTAAAATTATCGCCGCTTTATCGGCCGAAAACGGCCGATAAAGCGGCGATAATGGGCCTGATAATATGCTCTGTGGAATTCCAATCGAAGCCCATGTTAGATGTCTTCACATGGAATTCCATAGAGCATATTATCAAGCCCATTATCGCCGCTTTATCGGCCGATAATTTTAGCGCACAGGCTTGATAATATGCCCCTAAGTATGTAACACTGTCTGATGATGACAGCCCACAACAAACCATACCATTCTATGCTACAGAATGACATGCCATACCATACCATACCATTCCATACAATAGAATTACAGGTCATACCATACTATATTATAGAATACCATACAACACTACAGAATGACACACCACCTAAAATATGATTGGCAAAGTAAATAAATACGGAAAAGCTGAGACATATTGGTTTTGCCAATGCTTGTTTTATTTGACTTTTCTGAAAAGTTTTGTAATGCTCCCATCTCCTATTGAATTATGAGTTGGCCTCTACAGTTGTTAACAGATTTGTACAGGGCACTAAAAAAGTACCAAAGAATTATTATGCACTATGCAGCCCTGCAAGTAGCACGCTGCCGTGGTATACTTGGAACTTTGCGTAGTGCGTAGCTGATGGCACTTTGTACTTGTCTGCACTGTGCAATAATTACAAATGGCATCTTGCACAGTGCCAGTTATGAGGAAATAAGTATCTTTATCTTTATTTATATATATTTTGTTATCTTTATTTACGTTATATAAAGGCACACATACAGGAAAAAGACAGTCTACAATATGCTAATAATATATGAGAGTCCTGTTACAAAATTACATTTCTCAGAAAAAAACCTATATAAGTGCCAATCCTTATAACCCGGTGGCAGGGTATTATGCATCAGAAAGGAGCAAACATGAAGCCTGTTTTAAGTGTTCCACCCCTTCCATTTGTCCGTATGCCAGAGTGCACCAGCCTCTGCCTCCCCCAAAAGTGCTCGGTCAACATAAACATAAGTCATTAGTTTGTTAAGTAAGAGGTTCCTGCAATAAGTGGCAGAGATTTCTTTATGCAAAAAAGGAACAAGTTCTGTGAGTCCCACAGGGATTTCACCACAGTTCAAAGGTCTCCAGCTGTGGGAGGACGTTTCTCGGAGATTGAATGTTCATGCAGCTCAGTGTCCCAAGTCAGCAATGTCCGCGAGATGGAGAAGGAATGGCTTTACCAAGTCTAAAAGGCTTGCGCCTGTCTGCAGCCCTAGAACAGGTGAAAGACAGTTTCTTCGTTGTCGCAGCGGGAGCGTGGGCATTGCGCTGATGGTGCCAATCCTCTGTGATGCGGGAACACCTTCACTGGCAGGCAGTTGTGTATGCTCATCCATGCCAAGTCCCTCTGGCTGTGTGAGAGATCTCGGTGACCCACCATTCTCCAGACACGCAAGGACGGAGACTCTGACAGGAGACCCACTTGTTGGGGGTTTTCACGGGCGACCAGAGCCTGTTTCAGTTTTTTTGCATGGGAGCATATCGCTCTGGGGAGTACGCGGGAGTCCAGAGTCTTTAGAAAGTTGCAAAGTCCATATAATATGGGGGTAGATTCAGTGCAAATGGCATTAAATTTGAGTGGGTAAACAATCCATATCCTGCAGCATAGTTCCCAAGAAATACTTGGTGAAAAACCTTGGTACAGACATGGAATCCACATTAGTCCGGGATACAGCAGAGCATAATACTTTAGAAAAGAGAAACACTTCGATATTAGGCATACTCTTCCCCCCATTATTCCAAATGGTGCACATCTTTTCCCTGCTCAACTTTTCCATTTTCGAACCCCAAATAAAAGAGAAGATCAATTGGGAGCATTTCTGCAATGTGCGAGCCTGTGGAGGGAAAACCATAGACAGGTACAGCAGGATAGGAAGAAGAACAGCTTTTGTTACCATGATCTTACCCTCGATGAGGAGTTTGCGCAATTTCCAGAAGGTGCTCTTTTTTTCATGTTTTCCTGCACTTCTTTCCAGATTTTCTCTATATGAGTATCATCAGCGAAGTGCACCCCTGGGGCCTCATTTATGAAAAGTGACGCATCCCTGCGTGAAAACAGCGATGCGTCACTTTTCATTGCGCCCTCCTTGTGACACCAATGATGCGTCATATTTAATGTATGACGCATCATGTCGCAAGGAGTTACAGATACGTCAGTATTTCTGACCTATCTGTAGGCGCAAAAGTGACGCATTGCTGGAGTGTGTCACAAAAGTGACGCAACTCCAGCAATGCGTCCTTTCACATGGGGCAAGCCCCATGTGAAAGGGCCTGCGTCAGTCTTACGCCTGCTGTGAGGCAGGCGTAAGATATTGACGCATTGCATCCTAGAAGTGGTGCAGTGAAGTCTTATAGATTCCACTGCGTCACTTCTACAACCCTTTCTTGCGTCAATACGCCCCCCTTGCATACATACTGGTATAATGTGGCAAAGGGGTTTACAAAGTGACGCATCTACCTAGATGCCT
This sequence comes from Lissotriton vulgaris, assembly GCF_964263255.1. Classification (NCBI taxonomy): domain Eukaryota; kingdom Metazoa; phylum Chordata; class Amphibia; order Caudata; family Salamandridae; genus Lissotriton; species Lissotriton vulgaris. The sequence continues at coordinate 192,996 of NW_028240919.1, read as the reverse complement.
CACTTTGTAAATATGGCGCAACAAGGCACTTTTTTTACGCCACTGGTGCGTCACAAAAAGTGATGCACCGGCGGCGTAAAAGTGACGCACAGCCTCATAAATGAGGACCCTAGTAAGACAAACTTAAGACAGACTTAAGAGAGATTTAAGACAGACTTAAGACAGACTTAGGACAAAATCCTAACTTCTGTTAACTATCAAAAGTAGTAATATCATTCTGTGAATGCCAAAAGTAGTAAGTGCATTCTGTGAATACAAAAATAGTAGTAAGTTTAGGATTGAGTCTTAAGTTCATTCTGTGAATCGGGCCCAAAGAGGCTTTCGCCTGTTATTATTCCCCTGTAAATTCTGATTCTACCACCTCCTCTGACCACTTACCTCCTTCCTCTACCCTTATTGACTTCTCTACCCAATTTAAGGCTGCCACCATTTATAAATTGCTATCCCATCCCCATGCCATTAGAGTTAAATCCCCTTTAGAACTATTATGGGAAAAAGACTTAGGGCCCGATTCACAGAATTAACTTAAGACAAAATCCTAAATTCTGTGAATGCCAAAAGTAGTAAGTGCATTCTGTGAATACCAAAATAGTAGTAAGTTTAGGATTGAGTCTTAAGTTCATTATGTGAATCGGGCCCTTAAACCTTGATCTTCCTATGCGTACTTGGGATTTTCTTTGGTCCAAGATTCATACTACCTCCCGTTCAGCCAGCACAACGCAAACTATATATTATGTTTATAATAGACTTTTTTTGACCCCTAGCGATCTCCTCCGTTTTCATTTGCAAGACTCCCCTAAATGTTTGTCATGTTCTCATGTTACGGCAGATTTTTTACACATGTTCTTTCATTGCCCTCTGATTACCACCTTTTGGACCACTATTTGGAATTAACTTAATGATATTCTCCTATTAGATGTTCCATTCCACATTCACTATGTGTTCCTTGGCAGTCTCTCCCCAGTTTTTGTTAATCATAAGGATGTAGGCCCTTTTATAAATCTGTTCTTAGCTATTTCCTTTCAGATTTTTACTGTTAATTGCAAGGATACTTCTAAAATCTCTTACAAAGCATGGTGGAACTTATTATGTCACCATCATAGAATGGACAGAGCAAAGGCAACCTCCACGTCCTTGTTGATTAAAAGAGATTTACTATGGTTACCTTTAACCAATTTCTTATCTAGGAAGTTAGCATAATCCATATTGTTATTACTTTTGAACTGTTATCTATTTTAAACTTTAAATGGTTTGCAATATTTTTCTCTTCCTAGTTTTCTTCCTCTTTCGGACCTTTCTCTCTCCTTTCCCCTCCTTTCTTGCTTCTTTTTCGTTTTACATTGTTTTTATTACCCCAATAAATAATTTTAAACTAAAAAAAAAAAGAAAATCCAGCAGTATAGAGACTTTCCCCTAGAATCATCAAAATGCTGTTTTGCGAGTCCTTAATAGCGATTATTAAGGAATCGCTATTTAGGACTTGCATAACGGGATTCATGTAGGAATCGCAAAATAAATTGCGATTCCTACATATTCCTTATTTGCGATTAGCAAATTGCTAATCGCAAATAAGGAATAACTCCCCATTCAATCCTATGGGTCTAAAGGCCTATAGGAATGAATGGGGAGTTATTCCATATCTGCGATTAGCAATTTGTTAATCGCAAATAAGGATGCGATTTCAAGGGTGCCAGGGGTGTCCACAGGACACCCTGTAGCACTCCTGAAATGTAAATTTAGACTCACGTTGCGCACACACATGTCCAAAGGACATGTGTGTGTGTAACATACAACTGAGAAAAATGCACAAAAGTGCATTTTTCTCAGTTTTCGCTATTTACCACGAAGTCTGACTTCGCGGTAAATAGCGGCAAAAAATAGCGAATTCACAATTTTTTATTGGGTCAGGAATAGCATTTAAGGAATCTCAAATTGAGATTCCTTAAATGCGATCGCAATTTGAACAATCGCGATTTTTTGCGATTTCTCAAATTGCGAGTACATGACCCAATGATGAATTTCAAATGCCATTTTTGCGGGTGCAAGCGGCCGAATCGCACCGTTTGCGCACGCAAAAATGCTTCATGAATCTAGCTGTTTATTGTCAAAAGAGTCAAATGAAAATTAATATAACTAAATGGGCATAACTTTTTAGGTAGAGCGTAGGCAGTGTGCATGCGCTTTTTGGAAGACCTGATGTAGTCAAAAAGGGCTTATCTCTAGTCTGCTGCCTTCCCATTGGTTAAATGCAGTGTCTCTTTACTTTGCTGCTTCCTAAGTGGTTCACACAGGGAAACCTCACTTCTGAGAGGAGCACCAGCCAACTACAGTTACCTTCTGCTTGCATGCTTTATCTCTTTTCTAGGAGTACTCTTTTTGCTCTGTCCGGCGTGCCACGGCTTCAGCAGCAGCCCCTTTGCTTTCCACCAATCGCTTTCAGTGAAATCGGATTTTTTTCAGAAACCTATCTCAAACTAAAGTAGTGCACGATAATAAAGATATACCAACACTTACAATTGCCTTTGCAATGTGTTCAGCTGCAGCCGCTTTGCCTTCTGCCCATTGCAGTCAGTAAAATCGGATTTTCTTTTTAGAAACCTATAGCAAAGTAAAGTACCGCATGACTATGAATCTATACCAAGACTTACCAGTTGCCTTTGAAAGCCACAAGAAGTTACTGCCAAAGAGGTAAAAAGCAAAAAGAGCTGCGCTATAGGCTTTTGATTTTTGTTTTTTACTGCAGTTCCTCTAGTCGTTACTAGATGTCCCTCACGAGTCAAATGCAAAACCATTGAAACCCTTTCATCAAGCATTTGCATTTGACTCGTGAAGGACATCTAGTAACCACCAGTTGAACTGCAGCTCTTTGTAGAATTATTTTGATATTGGATACTATATAATATTCACTGCCCACTGCTAATCTCATCCCATAATGATTTGCAGGGCCTTTGGTTGGGAATGCTTTTTTGCCAATAACTGTGTTTGGGTTTGTCCTAAGAGTATGAGACCACAACCAAATTGTTCAATAAGATGTGCTTTTTTGTTTTCAAGGCATCTGTTAGGTACTCCCACTAGGTTAGGAAGGATCCCAAAATCACCACCTCTCTCACTGCTCAGCAATTTTTCAGTTGCACTCTTGTGAAAGGTTTATATGTGCTTTGCCATATAAAGATAGAGATACAAAGGGGCAGATTTATGTCGGAATTGCGCCATGTTTATGCCACTGTTGCGTGACGCCACGGCGCGGAAACGTGGCGTATCCCTGCGACCTATTTACAATGTGACGCATCTAGGCAGATGCGTCACGTTGTAAAGCCCTGTGCCACATGGAACCTGCATCAGGTTTCATGTGGGCGTTCTGTCGCAGGGTGGGCGTTCCCTTGTAGGAAAGAGATGCGTCACATTGTAAAGCCCTGCGCCACATGGAACCTGCATCAGGTTTCATGTGGGCGTTCTGTCCCAGGGTGGGCGTTCCCTTGTAGGAAAGCCCTGTAAAACTGACGCAGTGAAATCTACAAGATTTCACTGAGTCAGTTTTACGACGCTGCTGCGTCAAATCCTTACACCTGCTTGAAGCAGGCATAAGGAGTGATGCACCACGTTATGTATGGGTGGCCTCTGTACATTGCAGGAGTTGCGTCGCACTTGCGACGCTACTCCAGCAATGCGCCGCCCGCACACCACAAGATGTGTCACGCATCTGCCCTTCCTTGCACCATGGTGCGCCGCATTGTAAATGCGGCGCATCTGTGGTGCCGCAAGGAGGGAATTGCGTGACGCATCAGTTCTGGCGCATCCCTGCTGATTTGCAGAGATGCGCCAGAACTCATAAATCTGCCCCTAAGTCTATCATAACTGACATGCCATTCACAATTATTTCACAGTGCAGACAAGCAGCTATGTACATGAAGTTTAAAGTATATTACTACACACACGCCCAAGTCTGTGAGGAGCTTGAGGGTGATTATCAGTTGACTGGGAGCCAGTGGATTGACTGGGAGCCAGTGGATGTCTCTCAGGTGGCCGATGATGTGGCTAAGGCGATCTGAATGCTCTGCAGTTTCTTGAGAAGTTTCTGGGTGATGCTGGCATAGACTGCATTGCCGTAGTTGATTCTGCTGCTGATGAGTGCATGGGTTACAGCAGTTCTGGACTTGGTGTGTGAATTGACGAGGCATATCATGTTAAAGCGGCATGATGAGACTGCGTTATTATGGCTGTTCATGGTAAGCGAGGAGACCAGGATGATGTCCAGGTTTCGTGCGTGGTCTGTGGGTGTGGGATGGGTTCCGAGAGCTGCAATCCACCAGGAGTAATCTTAGGAAGAGGGGGTGGAACCCAGGATGAGGTCTTAGGTTTTCTCTTAATTGAGTTTGAGGCAGCTGTTCTTCATGCAGGTGGCGATAACTGTGGAAGTTGTTCTTGGCAACTATGTGTTCCTTGGTGAGGGAGAGGATCAGCTGGGTTGTTGTTGGCGTAGGAGACGATGTTGAGTTTGTGGTTCCTGGTGATGGCTGCGAGCTGGCCATGCAGATGTTGAAGAGTGTGGAGCTCACAGAGGAGCCCTGAGGCCATCACAGGAGGGACTGTATCCTGACTTTATCCGACCACAGGTCAGTGAGTAGGCACGACTCCTTGACATCAGTTAATTTTTTCATTTGACTTTTTCTAATTAGTGATACATATTATTGCACTCCTAGGCTGCCCCTCTTCACCCTTGTTTTTAGGAAGACCCGCCCGCTGAGGGCTCTATGCACCCGGGTCGAAACGTCGACACTCCCGCAGTGGGCTGTACCAGATACCAGCCCTGCTGATTCCACAGAAGATAAAATCTCTGTGCACCTCCAGAAAATCAGAAAACAACATTTTGGAACTATCTATGAGGGAAAGGCCTAATTGTGAACTGGTGTCATTAAAAACATAGCCGGTTTGCTTACGATAATAAAGTAAAAAGTGTTTTGGTGAACTCTATTTGACTTGATTTCCCTTCTTTCATATCTGTTCCATTCACAAGCACACTTTCTGTTTCACACTCCATGTTAGAAATGGGGATCTCTAGTTGGCAGTGGCTGGCGCCAATGGCCAAATAGGAACTCTTCTTCCTAAGTCAGAGTAAGGGAGCTACACCCTTTGATAACCCCTGCTCAACCCTCGGGTGACGTAGCACGAGCAGACAGGCCTATCTCAGAGGCAGTGTGTGAAGCATATATAACCATACACAATAACGCAGTAACTACACTACAAAGGGACACCACACAAGTAGTTATAGAAAAATAAATATCTTTATATAGGCTTAAAACACGGCTCAAAAGCGATCAAGAAGCCACATTGCACGTAAATATGAAATCACTTAAAAAGCAATAAAAGCAATCAAAAGCATGTGAAACGAACTTAGTTCGAGGCCAGGGTCTACGCGACACGGTGATGCACAATGCACCTGAAGTTTAAAGGGGCAAGGCACGCAGCCCTGTGAGTGATCCGTGATGATGACAGGCAGGCTCGCAGCGGCCACAGCTCAGAGCTGTGTGGGTCCGCTGCATGCTCTCACAATGATCCTGAGACTATGATTAAAGGCGGGCACACAGGGGCACAGCTTCTCAGCTGCAGCGGCCACAGTCACAGAAGTGATGATTCTTGTAGCACAGGCAAATGCGGGCTCTCAGCGGCAACAGCTCCTCAGCTGTGGTGGCCCACAAAAGCGATAGTGATGATTCTCGTAGCACAGGCAAATGCAGGCTCTCAGCCACAACAGCTCCTCGGCTGCAGTGGCCCACAATAGTGATGATTCTCAGCCCGTTTGCCCCGCAGTAGACACAGAGGCTCTGGAATTCTCTACAGAAGCCTCACCTGTGAGTAGAATCCCATCAGTAGGAATTCAGAAGGCTGATGGGCGAAGCCTAATGTCCCTGAGACTTTGGCTGGAGGCAAGCTCAAATCAGGCCGTTGGGTAGTTGCTTCAGCAAGCTAGATAGAAGTTTCAAAGTCCTTTCCCTCTAGTTACACGGACAGGGTTTGTCTTGACATCCAGAAGTAACACACTGTGTAGGGGTTTTAGCACAGATATTTATACCCCAAAAGTCTTTGTTCTCAAAAGTCACAAATCACTGAACCCAGCCAGAACCAGTTCGGTGTGGTCCTGGAGCACTTTGTTTACAAGGCTGCATCCTGCCCTTCAGGAAGAGGGGTCTGCCATCAGACGCACAGTGGAAGGTGGAGCCATCATTCACCCTGCCAGGCACAGCCCTGCTCAGATCAAAGGGTCACCCAACCCCATACTCCAACTGCAGATCTCTCTGTTCAACCCAGGTCGGGCCCAGCCTGCCCTGTCCCTCCAAAACCAGACAACCAATACACATAACAGCAGAGCTCACTGGAAGACCTAGGCAAGTAATTCAGATACAATAAACAGTCACTATTGGAGATATATTTAGACCACAGAGTCTTTGACGGATCAACAGCCCCTGCAGCACCTTTAGACCCTTACAGCTGAGTAGTCACGGTTTACAAGACAGACTGTTGTTTAGGTCAAATCACACCCATTCTCAAAAAAACAGGGGAAGGCCCCAATGACCTCAATAACTTCAGACCTACCATCACCATCCCGTTCCTAGCCAAAACAATAGAGAAGTGCATTCTACAACAACGCACCCAACATTTGAACAAACTCAAACTCCACAATACCTTCCAATCAGGATTCGAGAAAGGCTGTAACCCTGGAACTGCTATGCTCAATAGCTCAGATGACATTCACAGATCCTTAGATGAAGGTGATGCATGCCTCCTAATCTTACTTTGATACAGTAAATCACCCAGCCTTATTTAAGACACACACAAATCTCACTGGTAGCAATGGCACAGTCCTAAGATGGTTCACATCTTGCCCGCAACATCCCTCACAACAAATACAAATCAACAACTGTATCTCGAAACCAACACAGTTCCACAGGGTGTACCCCAAGGCTCAATTCTCTGCCCATCCCTTTTCAATCTATTCATCAAACCCCTTACTGTTATCCTGAACCAAGAAGGGGTAACAAACCACCCATATGCTGATGGTACCAAACTCTACTACAAAATTAAAACACCCAGTGACATCCTACATCTGAATGCCACACTAATCAAGATACAAACTTGGCTCAACACCAACCACTTAAAGTTGAACCCCAACTACACTGAACTACTACTTTTCTCCCCTAGAAACAACCCCCTTCTAAATGAAGATTGGAAAAAGAGAGCGACTAGTGTCTTTAGCTTGAATCAATAGCATTGATATATAGTGAAATAGTGAGAGAGCCATTAAAACAAGTAGAGGGGGGCATTTTTAGCTCTTCCAAACGCCCTAAATTGTTCTCTCACACTATCAAACTCCCTAAAGTCCGTGGTCATCACCCTGGACAAAAACATGTCAATGAAGGACCACATCAACCACTCAGCCAAAGGAGCACTTTACACACTGAAACATCTCAAGAAAATCAACCTGTTCAATCCCCCTGATGACTTTAAGACGGGGGTTCAATTTCTAGTCCTCTCAAAACTGGATCATGCCAATTCCTTCTTCAGAGGAACGCTGAAAAATCACCTTGCCCCCCTAAGAACAATCTCTGCACGGCTGCCCGGCTCCTAACAGTTTTTGAACGGTTTGAGCGCATCTCATCCGAACCTCAAGAACCTCAATTGACTTCCCATCGAAGGAAGATGTATCTACTAGACTGCTTGCATCACCCACAAAGCCCTTAATACACATAAACCCCAACAATCTAGATACCAAACTTTCAGAAGCAAGAAGAACCAAGACTCTGAGAGGCTCAAACTCACTTATTCTCATACCTCCCAAACTGAAAAAGAAATACACCCAGACTCTCTCATTCTCTGGAAATGCACTGAGGATCTGAAACTCACTCCCTCTCGCTCTTCGCTGCAACCCCTCTTTTTCCTGCGTCAAACAGGACATTAAATACCTCCTGCTCAACAAATCCAACACGCACTCAGACTGAGCTATGTTCCAAAAGCTCACACCCAATCTGACTTGACCCGTTGTGACGGTCGATTTATTGTTTCGGCTGTCTACTATGTCATGTACTTGATTAACGTATGCTGTTCTGATGCCCGCATAGTGTAACTACTTTGACTGCCAAGAGATTTTGAGGCGGAAAGCCGAGAGCAGGACTTTTTTAAAGATTGCTTTTAAAAATTGTTTACTGTGATACTGTGTTTTTTAAAAACAACTATAGTCTACCTCTTGGCTCCCCACGTGACTCCCTCCCCGCGCAGCTGAGTCAGGCGCTGCAGCGGGTCGCAGGCGAATCGCCGGGACCCAGGGCCACGCCCATTGAAACAGGCCACGCCCCCTTCACTACAAAAGCGCGCCTTCCTCGCCTGCGCTTGTTGTAAGCAGAGCTCTTGAGGCGGAAAGCCGAGAGCAGGACTTTTTTAAAGATTACTTTTAAAAATTGTTTACTGTGATACTGTGTTTTTTAAAAACAACTATAGTCTACCTCTTGGCTCCCCACGTGACTCCCTCCCCGCGCAGCCGAGTCAGGCGCTGCAGCGGGTCGCAGGCGAATCGCCGGGACCCCAGGGCCACGCCCGTTGAAACAGGCCACACCCCCCTTATTTCGTCATATAAGGATGTGCTGCGTTCGGAGGCGCAGCGGACGGGCGCAGCGGGCGCGCCAGCGGTGCGCCGAAGGCGCGCCAAAGGCAAGCCCGTCTGCGCCCGTCCGCGCCCAGATGGGACCAGGGGCCACAAACCCTGGCTCCCCCACATTTCAAGGCAGGACATACAGCTTGGCAGCCATACACAACATAGGAAGCACAGCTGATGTCCAGTGCACTCGCATCTATGCACCTACAGAGCTCCTCCCCCGTTGCCCTGACTGCAAACACTCCTTTCGCAACACCTCCCCGTCGGCCTCGTCACAGAAATACTGTATGTATGCTCTAAATTGCCGATCACTGCCGAAGCATAGCACACAAATTGCTATGCTGCTCGAGGAGCACAAGCCAGATGCGATCTTCTTGACAGAGACTTGGCTCACTGCTCAATCTGAGCCAGATATAGTCTCAGCCTTACCCGCTGGTTACCAAATCTTTAGATTGGACAGGCCGGAAGGGAGAGGCGGAGGTCTGGCAATCATACTAAAGGACCAGTATCGTTGCCGTACAACAGCGGAAACTATCCCTGAGTGCGAGAGTGTAGAATTTTGCATAGAGTTTAATGCTAACAGTTCATTCTCCGGCACTTTGATTTACCGCCCCCCTGAGCCAGCAAAACTGTTCCATAGGTCTCTCCCAGAGATTATAGCAAAAAGAATTCTGTCTTCTGCCAACCATACGGTCTTAGAGGACCTCAATTTCCATTTTAATTCCCCTTCAGACCACATCGCTAAGGAACTAATAGATGACCTAGGAGCTCTTCAACTGTCCCAGCTGGTTACAGCCCCGACCCACGAAAAGGGTAATTTACTCAACCCAATTTTTAGCAATTGCACTGATCTGACTGTTGACCAACCCACCCCCCTCCCATGGTCGGACCATTTTTTGGTTCCGTTCACCTGGGTTACTCACAAAACCCCCCAGTTACCCCCCCAAGTCACAACTAGGAGGAACTGGACAAAACTCCCCTTGGAATCCTGGACACACAACCTGGACTCCACTCGTCCACCCCCCTGCCTAGACCCCAATGTGGCAAACGAAAACTATGTAGGCTGGATCACGAACTCGCTAGATACGATCCTCCCTCTTCGCAGATCCTCCTCAAAGAGAATGCAGAAATCAGCTTCCTGGTTCTCAGACTCTCTAAGAGAGCTAAAACGCCTTTGTAGGCAACGAGAGAGAGCCTGGCGATTAGACTTCCTCCCGGAAAAAAAGGCATACTACAAAGAGGCGATCAAAGCCTACTGAGAAGGGGTCAGGGCGGCCCAGGCAACCTATTACTCTGTCAAAATTTTGGAAGCCAAATCCAAGCCCAAGGAAATTTTCCACATAATAAAACAATGCACCAGTGTCAACACTGCTCCCCCCCCGACCAAAACACAGGACCAATGCAATGAGCTTGCGGAATTCTTCCACAATAAAGTCTTGAACATCTACTCCACCTTCCCAACAGTAGCCACAACCCCTGATGCGACTGACCTACCCCCCCTAGACCCCCTCTTCCCCCAGACCAGCCAACTCTTGAGCAATTTCCTCCTCTGGACCTTGACACGCTTGGCAAAGTGGCACGCCAAGTTAAGCCGGGCTCTCCACGCGACCCAGCTCCACCGGAAGTCCTGATGCAGGCATGCCAAGGCTCCCTGCCTGTAATCTTGGAGCTTCTAAACTCCTCCATATCCGCATGCACAGTCCCCACAGCTTGGAAGCAAGCCATGGTGCGGGCGCTGTTGAAAAAACCCAACCTGGACCCTGACGATCACTCCAGTTACCGCCCCATCTCACTCCTCCCATGGGCAAGCAAGGTGCTGGAGAAATATATAAATGCCCAGCTGGTCCAGTTCCTAGAGAACTACTCTCTATTACATACGTCCCAGACAGGCTTCAGACCGAAGCATGGCACTGAAACCGCCTTGTTAGCGGTCACCGAAGAATCTCAAAGGGTACTGGATCAGGGAGGATCAGTGGCAGTGATCCTCCTTGATCTAAGTGCTGCCTTCGATACGGTCAGTTATGCCACCTTGCTGAACCGTCTCTATGACATCGGAGTATCAGGTGACGCATTAAGGTGGTTCGACTCCTTCCTGTCCGATAGATCTTTTCAGATCTTCGACGGTGACACAGTGTCATCCAGCAAACCACTTAGCTGCGGAGTACCGCAGGGCTCCTCCCTGAGCCCTGCGCTATTTAATGTATATATGAGACCGTTGGCTGGGGTCGTCGAACCGCACGGCATTAAAATCGTGTCGTACGCCGACGACACTCAGCTAGTGGTTTCATTGGCCCAAGAGAACAACAGGCAATCCCCGGTAGGTCTGCTGAAATGCTTAGAGGACGTCAAGGAGTGGATGACCAACTCCTCCCTCAAATTGAACGGAGAAAAAACAGAGCTCATGCTCCTAGGTCCAGCCCCGCCAGTGCCTTTCACTTCTTTGTGGCCCCGCGGTTTGGGCTCTCCCCCCACCCCTAAGGAAAATGTAAAGAGCCTAGGAGTGTGGCTGGACAAAAAGCTCTCCTTCTCCACCCAGGCCACCAAGTTGTCCGCCGCATGCTTCGGCCTACTCAGAACCTTGAGGAAGGTCCTCCCGCTTCTACCTCTGGAAGCCAAACAGGTGGCAGTACAAGGCCTCATCCAGTCCCGCCTAGACTCAAACAATGCCCTATACGTAGGGGCCCCTGAGATGACTCTCCGGAAGGCTGCAGGTGGTACAAAACTGCTGCAGATTCCGCGAACCCAGTCAGCCAGACCTGGACTAAAAAGTCTGCACTGTCTGCCAGTGAGGCAGAGAGTGGCATTTAAGGCGCTATGCATTGCGCATCGGGCCTTCTGGAAGACAGGCCCAGCAATCAATGACAACCTTGTCTTCCCCTACCACCCAAACAGGAACCTCCGCTCCACGGAGGCTTTCTTGGCAGTTGTTCCTAGAGTAAAGAGAGCCAGGACCGGGGGTAGGTTGTTCTCCTTGAACGCCGCTAAGCTTTGGAATGCTCTCCCCCTCCCACTTCGGTCCAACCCAGATCTGCTCTCGTTCCGTAAAAAGCTGAAAACACTACTGTTTGCCAAATCCTCCGAGTTCTAACTCCTCTGCTCCGTCACATCTCTGCTTCAACTCAGCGCTTGGACGCCCGTGGGCAGCAACCGCGCTTAACAAATTTATTTACAATTACAATTACAATTTTCTTTGACTGTATATATGTATGTACTTCAATCAAACGATCTTGCATTATATGTAAAGCGCTCTGGTACCTTTGCTTCTAGCTAGCGCCATATAAAACTTACAAATACATTTTGTAGGTACCATTAAACATTTGCTTTCTTGCACAGCACTTTCATCCCATTTTACTAACAACAAAAGACTGCTATATTTTGGATATTTTTTCAGTTCTTTCTAGCGGAATCCACAAACATTAGAATCCCCAAGATATGGGAATAAAGCACACACCTTTGGCCTGAATACCAATTGTGGGAAAAACAGAAATGAAGGCCTAATCGCAAAGTGCCCCAAACATCAAAAAAGAGTTTAACACTGAGGGGGAAAAAGCTGAGCAGCTAAGGGATTAAGGGGCATATTTACAATGAAGTGGCGGAGCGTGGGGTTAGCCGCATTGGCTTCAGGCCACGCTCCGCCACTTCAGAATCACAGGGCTGCACTATATTTACAATAATACGATGCAGGCATTTCCGCCTGTACTAGCACTAAATTTAGCAGCCTGGCGCCAATGCAGGTAGCCTGCACAATAGTGCAAGGGTGGCTGCATTGAGGGGAAGATTGTTTATGTGATGGAAGGTGACCCTCCCTACACCTAAACAATCTTTAAATGGTGCTTTGTCAAGTTGCAAAATGTCATTTTTTTTAAAGTTTGTTTATGTGCAGGAAGGGTCACCTTCCTGCACATAAACAATCAGAGGCCTTTTGCTGTTTCTATGCGTGCTGCACAACGCAGCACACAAGGAAACAGCAAACGCGAGGAGAAATAAAGCATTTCTCCTGGTTTCTCCTGTTTAAGACCTGGTTTTCACTGATCTTAATTTTGCCGCTGCCTCCCATTTATGCTGCCCTTGTAAATAGGGAGCAGCATCAAAATCAATGGGTGTTGCGGTGGAGCCCCCACCTCAACACTCATTGCCTCCCCCTTTCCTGCTATGTACAATGTGAAAGGAGGCCTTATTTACAAGGCAGCGTTGTAAATAAGGCGAAGCACATATTGCTAAAATGACATTCCTGTGGCGAATGAGGCTTGTAAATATGCCCCAAAGTTGTCAGAAAATTAAGGGGCACATTTACAAGGGGATTGCACCACAGGAACTTAACTTTTCTTACGTTTCAGTGGCGCAATGCCCTGCTCCATATTTACAAAGCGATGTTAGGTCACTTTGCATGACTTAACAGCGCTTTGTAAACATGGAACCCTTTCATGCAGGTATCTGCGTGAAAGGACCGTGCAATGGGTGTTGCTGTGGGCGTTCCACTCCACCGCGTATTGCTTTTTGATGCTGCCCCAGATTAACAAAGATGTGTGAATCTGAGGCAGTGCCAAAAACTAATGCTATGCAAAAGCAGGTGTTATATTGGTGCAACAAGAACAAATACCTGTATTTATCTTCATTTTTGCTCATTCTATGTCCCTTCCTGCAAATAAACAATCATTCCCTGCAACGCTGGCACCCTTGCACCATGGCGCAAGGGTGTCTGTGTTGGCTCTAGGCCGCTATTTTTAGCGTTAGCCCAAGGGAAAACACACATATATTACTTCTGTTTTCCTAAATGCTGCTGAGAAATTGGAATGTTTGCCACTATAGGTTCGAAATGTCAAAAACCTCTGTGTCAGTGGGATTGTCTGAAAGTTTTAAATCCCAACATTAACAGACTTTGGCCTCTGTGATAAAATGTACAGTCTGTTGACCCTCCTTTTATTACCTGCACTGTATAAATCTTTTGCCACTCCGTTTTTCATTGTGCATGCCCTCAGCACTTAAATATATTTGTTTATAACTACATGATATTTGAATATATACATATTTGACAAGCTGAGGCTTCTTGACTTTGCCATTGCTTGTTCATTTAACTCTGCACTAATGAATAAGTGGCAGATGAGACAGTGCATTTTTCAACGTAACATTTTAAGTTGGTAGAGAGTGGTGGGGGAATGTGAATCTCATACTTTACAGGGTGCAGTGGTGCTGAGGGATGGACCACATTATCGATTCCAGGAACCGCTCGTGAAGAAGCAGCGATGACCAAGTTAGTGCCTCCTCGCCCATTCCCCACAGAAGGGCTGGGTTAATTTAAGACCCAGCGGTGCCAGGGATAACACCTAAAACCTTTGTGGGTAACCTGTTCCGGCGTACAAATGACAGAGACACGGGACACTTCCTTCGGCGTCAAAGATTCGAGGTTTATTACTGCAGGGAACACAGAAGTCACAGGAAGTACAACTCGTGTAGGTTCGAGGAGTCTGATTCGACTTGCCTCTGTGGATCGCTCCTTTTATACAGTTCTCATGCATAGAATATCATAGTACACAAAGGTTTACAACTCGGTTCCCATCGTAAAGACCATAAGGGGTTGCTTTCATGTATTCAAGGCCCGGAACATAAGTACAGAAACATTTGGTAGCTCCCAACTGTAAAAATCCGTCTTCCCACCATTAGTACATTCCAATCAGCAGTAAACAGATCGAGGAAGGGACAGAAACAGGTGCGGAGGAAGACAGAAACAGTGGGGAGATCGAAAAGGGTGTAAAAGGGGTGGTATCGGGAAACACGAGCTGCGGGCATCAAAGGGACGTGCCTAATGAGATGCACAACTAAGACAATAGTCCGGCACGGCAAGATGAGCTTCGAGCGGGGCCAGCTGCCTTGCAGTGTCATCCTCCTCATCATAAAGACACTTTCAAAAGAAACGTGTCTTCCGCAAGAGCTTGGAATCCCAGGGTCGCGAAGCGGACAACGTCCGTTCGCTGGCTACTTGAGGGCAAGAAACAAAATGGATGCCGTATCTAAGATGGAACCCGTGGGTACAGATGAAGAAACCCACGAAACAAACGAACGGTATAAGATAGTACAGCGAAAACGCGTACACCCACTAAACTCGTCATTTGCGGTTCATAGATACCAGACTCGACCATATTCGTGCGAGTCGAAAACACCACTTACGAACGTCACGGAACCTCCTTTTGCCCTCATGTAGGCAAGCACTAGTCGGAATCATATTCGATATTCATCAGACCATCTAGATGCTGCTGCAACATAATTCTATCCATCAGAGTTCCTTTGGTAACAGGCGGCTGTCTCATACACGTCGTAGCACAGAGGCCAAATAAGGCAGGACCACACTGCACACAAAGGCAACACGTGAACAGGAATGCTACAACAGCCCCGATAATCATCAGAATCTTCCAACCCCAAGTCGACATTAGGCCCCAAAACCACCCAAGTAGCGTCCAATCCCCTACGTCCACGTGTATGGACTCAGAGATTTTATGCAACTTCGAGATGGCTTGATAGACAGTCGGAGCGTTATCTGGAATGAAAATACAGCAGCTCGAATGGATCACCTTACATACTCTACCTCGATCTGCTAAGACAACGTCTAAAACCATACGGTTTTGTCTTCGGCCACGACCTTTTAGACAGAAATTACCAAGGTGGGGTACGATCCATATTGGAGACGAGCTTTTAAGCTGTCTTTTACCCACGAGCGCATTATACTCAACCTCACTTAGATCCCTATAGGCTCGCACCTCTTCATCTGGGATAAGCGACGGCTCATAGATATCCCTATCTAAATCAGCAATCGCTATTGCCAAAGGCTTATGGTACGGACCAGGACCAAAGTGGGGAGAACGTGGCTCTCGATTGGGGTAAGAATCTAGTGCGCTTCGAAACATTGTTTGAAATGCTCGAGCTGAACCCTGGGAACTGTAAGGCAGAACCAAATACGGAATTCCCTTATCGGTGGTATGTGGCATTAACCCACACACCCAACAATTGGTAGTGTTTACGACCAACTGATGCTGATGAAGGAGCTGAACGAAGGAATTGTTCATGAACTCCGCACGTCTAGCCTGCTCGTGTTGTGGTAAGATGTGGAAGGAATGAGGAGAAACAGTGGAGATAGGTTTAGGTTCAGAAGAAGGGGTAGGTGAGGCAGTAGGTACGAACGTCAATATCATATAATACACCCCACCCACCAATAAAGAAGAAACAGTTAGGAATAGAAGGAACACTTGAAACATGAAGCATTTTGTACGAGCAATTTGCTGCAGCTTGAATCTTTGGGCCTGAGCTTTTTCCAAATCCAACAGCTTTGAGAAAGCCATCCTCTAAAACCATCCGCAACGTTTCTTGACGCACTTCGTTCTGTGTAGCAGTAGTCAATCCCCAGGAGTTCCCAGGAACCGACGGTCTTCGACCTAGTGTCAAGACCTACTAACCAGAAGGAAGTACACGCGCGGCCCAACGGCGCACCCGGATGCAAGGTATTTTTAATTTACAAATATATACAAAGTCTCCTAGCTGTGGAAGCAAAAACACATATATATGGAAAAAGGCTCACAATATTACAAAAAACCACAATTATACGAGTGTGTTCAGACTGAATAGTAGCAGTGGGGTAACGTGAATGTCAAGGGAGAAAACAGAACTTTATTAGTCTTTAGTACTAGATCGCAGAAAATAGCGGCTTCTCCCAGGACGTGTCTGTTCGTCAAACAGCCGATCCGATGATAAAACAGAGTTCTGCTGATCAGTCAATTGTTCAGATCTTGAGTTTTGTGGTGGCAAATGTTCAACAATGTCGTTCTGCTGCACTGAGGGCTCTCCAACAGGCTGAGCGTCGCTAAAAGGGACGAAAGTCTGCACAGTTTCCGTTTCAGACGAGGCAATGCCCTTCCTCACCCACGAGTCTGCTGGTAAAGGTATAGGTACCTTTTTAGTATGGGTGGCGTGCACCCAATTTTTCCGTCCTTCCAATCGAACAGCAGTCCTCGTGGCAAGAAGTACTTGATAGGGTCCAGTAAAGCGGGGTTCAAGGTTACGCTTTCGTCCGAAATTCCGCGTTACCACCCAGTCTCCAGGCTGGAGCTGGTGGCCTGGACCCTCCGTCTGCGTCGGCAGTGCTTTAAAGACCTGTTGGTGAATTAACCTCAGTTTAGCAGTCAGATCATGCAGATAATCAATCAACATTGGGTACTCAAGATCAGAGAACACACTCGATCTAGGGACCCCCCAAACATTTGCAGGGCGGCCGAACACAATCTCGTAGGGGCTAAGCCCTACTCTGGAGTGTACAGTCGCCCTTGTTGACAATAAAGCTAAGGGCAAAGCGTCAGGCCTCGAGAGACCAGTCGTAGCCTGAATCTTCGCTAACTTCAACTTAAGGGTGCCATTATACCCTTGAACCAAACCTGCTGACTGGGGATGATTGGCGCTATGGAATTTCTGTGTAATTCCAAGGCCCTTACACACACTCTTCATCACACTCCCCACAAACTCACTTCCGTTATCAGACCATACAATCCGTGGCATTCCATACCGAGGAAAGTATTCCTTCAGTAGGATTTTCGCAGTGGACAAAGCAGTGTTATCTTTGAGAGGGTAGGCTTCGATCCATCGGGAGAATGTGCAAACCACAACTAAAACGTATTTCAGGTTATTGCATCGCTCCATATGGATGAAGTCTAGCTGAATCACCTCAAAGGGACATGAAGGGGGAGCAAAATGGCCAGGAGGTGTAGGGGTTCCCTTACCAGGATTGTACATCATACATATCATACAATTCTTAACCAATCTCTCAGCACACTTAGTAATACCCTCATTCTTCCATACAGGGGACAACAACTTACAAATACCTTTCACGCTAATATGTGCCAAACCGTGTGTCATCGTCACAACAGGTAGTACATACGCATCCGGCAACATCCACCTCTTATTCTCCGACAAATCAATCCAACAGCCATTCGCATCCAACTTTCCCGTTCTCTCTTTCCATTTCGTCTTTTCAGATTCAGTGGCCTCGTTCTGTATCGCTTTCACACTCTCAATAGTGTCTTCACACATACCAGTTTCTGCAGGCCACCTTACCGAACTTGTCACATACATTCTAGTGCTAAGATTCCTTGCGGTCTCCTTAGCAACTACATCAGCGAACGCATTGCCACGACCAACATCATCCATCACCTTACGATGCGCACTACATTTAATAATCGCCACCTGCTTGGGCAATGTAAGTGCATCCAAAAGATCATTCACAAGCTGTCCATGCTGAATCTTCGTACCATGCGATGTCATAAAACCTCTCTCTCTCCACAATCGTCCAAAACTATGCGCAACACCGAAAGCATACTGGCTGTCAGTAAACACATTCACCCGCTTCCCTTTCGACAAAACACACGCTCTTGTTAAGGCAATCAGCTCTGCCGCTTGTGCAGAGTTCTGATTCAATCTCGCAGTCTCCACAACCGTACTCAATGTTACCACAGCATACGCAGTCGTCACATCACCATTCGGCAACTTAAAACACGAACCATCCACATACAGGGTCCGATCGGGGTTTTCCAATGGAGTATTTTTCAAGTCAACACGACCTTTTGTTTCCTCCTCAGTTCGTAAGTAGCAGTCATGGGGGGCTACCTCATCTGATTCCATACTGATTGGCAACAAAGTCGCTGGGTTTAGGACATTGCAGCGTTTTATTTGAATGTGACTTGCCAGAAGCGTCAACTCATAACCAGACAACCTTGCACTCGTCAGATGTTGAGTTTTCGTACGATTCAAGAGAGTGTCAACTGCATGCGGAACCATCACCGTAAGCATATTATCCATGACCAATCCTGCAGATTGTCAGATGGACACCGCAGCTGCCGCTGTTGCTCTTAAACAACTCGGCAATGCTCTAGCTACTGGGTCCAAGGTCGAGGAAAAATATGCACATGGACGCTGCTTACCACCAAATTGTTGCGTCAAAACACTCAACGCACAACCTTCCCTCTCGTGAACGTATAGTGTAAACGGCTTACTGTAGTCAGGAGTACCTAACACACGGGCCGAACACAACGCATCACGTAGTTCAGAAAAACTTTTCTGACATTCTTCCGTCCATGGTAAAGGAGTTGGAACATCCTTGCACGTGAGGGCTACCAATGGTTTTTCTAGCAATGAAAAATTTGGAATCCATTGCCTGCAGTATGACGTGATACCTAAAAAGGCACGCACATCTCTCTGAGTTGTTGGCACAGTCATTCGAGCGATCGCTGCAATTCTCTCTGGGGTCAACCTTCTTCCCTCCTTTGACAATAAGTGACCTAGATAGGTTACTTCTTGGCAACAATATTGCAGTTTAGGAGGTGACACCTTGTGATGTAAGTCACAGAGATGCTGCAACAACGACACCGTAGCAATTTTGCAAATGTCCTGGGTGTCCGCAGCCACCAATAAGTCGTCGACATATTGGATCAAGGCCGCACCAGCCGGCAACACAAACGCGTCAAGTTGGCTCTTCAAGGCTTGACTGTATATCGATGGACTCTCACAGTAGCCCTGAGGAGCGCGTTTGAACCTAAAGCTGCGGCCACCGAGAGAGAAACCGAAAAGGTCCCTACTCTCCTCAGCAATTGGAATGCTAAAGAAAGCATTCTTCAGAACGATCACTGAGAACCAGGACGCAGATGCTGGAATCAGAGTCAGTAGAGCCGTGATGTCAGGCACCACAGGGAACTGAGGAATCACAATTTTATTCACCTCCCGTAAATCGATAACAAAACGATAAACAGGAGGCTTAGATGGATCAGTGCATTTCAGAATGGGCAGCACAGGGCTATTACACACGTTTCCCCGAGTCTCCTCGATAACATCTTTCTCAATCAAGTCGTAGATAATTGCTAAGAGCGCTCGCTCACCATCAAGGGAGATACGATACTGGGGAATACGTGGTAATCGCACATTCGATTTGAGTTGGACAACATAAGAGGGAATGTCAAGCAGGCTCACATCATTTGGACCCGTTGCCCACAAAGATGCAGGAAGAGAACTCAATTCCGGTGGAAGCTTATCAAGAGACACGTACATAGGAGAGATGACTCTCTCACCCAAAGTAAGCTTCACTCCCGCAGGAGAACAATACAAAGTCGCATATAGTTGTTTCAGCAAATCCAAGCCCAAAAGATTTTCACCACAACCAGTAGTCAAAATCAAAGGAGCTTCCAGCTCACGCGGCCCAATTGTAAGGGGCAAAGGACGAGAAACCGGATTGCTAACAGGGGCGCCGGAGAATCCAACGGAAACATTTGTTAAGCCAGACAAAGGTGCGCCAGGGAGTTTCGAATGCATGATGGAACTTTTCGCTGCACCAGTGTCCAATAGAAAAGGCTCAACTACGCCCGAGGTGGCAACTGCGACGTAAGGCCCTCTCTGATCAACCGGAACTTATACTACTCCCTCTCCTTGTCTATGGCTGTCCTAGTAATTACTGTCGTCAGTGCCCTGATCGACGTAATAATCGTCCACATTGTACTGTGCGGATCTGCCTTGCGACGATCCACGCTGATCAAAACAATTATTAGAATCAGAAGAATTATTAGAATGATCATTTTGAACACCGCGACCTCTACCACGTGAAGCCTGTTGAGGGCCACTACGGCCTCCTCTAGATGAACTACCACTGTTTTGATCACGCAAAACTGGACAATCGAATTTCAAATGACCCTCCTCCCTACAATAGGCACACTGATTGTACCCCAACGTAGATCTCTGCGAAGAGGAGTCATTTCGTGATTGCGACCTATTCGACTGAGACTGCGATCAATTCCGCTGTTGCGACTCATTCTGATTCGAACGGGGAGGATACGCTTGTTGCAACAACACCTTCGTTTTGAGCTCTTTTGTCTTTTTGTCAGCACGATCATTTTCCTCTTTCTCTCTATTCTCATAATATTGGGCCCTAGCCAATATCTGAGCAGAAGTGGAAACAGCCCACGCACTCTCTGAATTCCTTAACTTGTTGCTTAAGTCCGGCAACAAGTTCGACACAAATTTGTCCACAAACAATCTCTGACCTCCCTCAATGCCCATATCCTGACCACTGTGATCGATAAATGCCTCCCCAAATCTCGTAAAGAAATCGGAGACACTTTCGTCCTTCTTTTGCTTACAGGCAGACAATTTGTCCCAATTCACCTTCATAGCTGGCATAAGCGTTTTCATAAGAGTAATTATTCTCTGAGGAAGATCGGAAATGAGATGATCGGGCTTAGCCCCACCGACTTGTAAGTCATCTGCAGCTCTAAGTGCAGCCCAGTCACCACCTAATACTGCTGCATGGTCTTGCTGACGAATCTTTGCCCATACCGGTTGCGGTACGACATTGCCGAACAGCATATCGATGTCGGCAAGATTCATTATCGAAGCATCCACTAGCTGCGACAATTCTTTATAGTTCCCTGCAGGTTTTTTGCGAGGATCGGGCAAAGTCTGCTTAACCTGCAAAACTTCTGACCGTTTCCACGGAAGATGTATCCACACTCTCTGGAAATGTGGCAAAACCGCAGGATTACCACCAGGGTTACCTGGCATCCACACTGGTGGAACTTCACGCATGGGATACTGACCAGGCGCTGCTAGCGGTTCCTCAATGTCTTCTAAAAACAATGCCCGAGGCATCATGGAAGGACGGAAAGATAGCAACTGCTCAACAGCACGTCGAACATTGCTACCCACCATTATTCCGCTCGCAAACTGAAGCTGAAGATTAGTTAGAGCAGCCAATACATCATCAGTCGCATCGGCTGATATTTGATCACGTAAAAGTTTGCACATTTCCTCAAACACGAACCTCTGTGTCAGTTCGTTGAATTGAGAAAACGTATCAAGCACCACACGCGGAGGATTCCTAAGGGGGTATCTAATCCAACCCATCGCCATATGATATAGCGAGTCACGTTCCCTACTACCAGGAAGCTGACTCCATCTTTGGGGAGCATCAGAACCAGCGGACTCAAGAATCGGTCCAAGAGAAGTAAAGAAGTTAGCAGCAACAGAAGGGGTACGACGTCGAGCAGATGGGGTAGAGGAATAAGACAACGGGGTAACAAGAGAAGCGTCAGGAACGGAAGGGACAGCAGGAGTAACCAGAACTGTAGAAACAGCGGGAGCAGGAGTATGAGGAAGTACAAGCGGGGGAGCAGTAGGGACAGGAGCAGGTAAGGGAGCAGGAACAGGTTGAGGAACGGGAACAGGTTGAGGAATGGGAGCAGGAGGAACCACAGGAACTGCGGTACCCTGTGCATACGGAGGTGGTGATTTCAAAAGATAGGACAACAAGGGGTCCTCTACTACTTCCTCCTTCTTATCCGTACCTGTCGGTAAAGCGGGATAACACTTATCCACTGACATGCGCTGCAATCTATCAAAAACGTCCTTTTCCTTTTCCTCCTTATCTCGCTGAAACTGCTCTGCGTTTCTTACCGTTGTAACAATCCCTTCTCTCTTATTACGTTTAATCTGTTTGATTTCTCTCTGCTTGGCTTCTTTACGCCACAACCGAAAGGAATCAAACATGGCCGGCCTTGCTTTTCTTTGAAACAATTTAGCTTCAAGATTATCTAAAATCGGGGCCTCAAAACTACCATGAGGTGGCCAACTAAGGACACCGTCCTTTTTGGTGTAACGAACCCAACACTCATTGAACGTGATTGGACCCAACCCGTGTCGACTGTATAACTCATAAGTTGGAGTTCCAACCGGAGGTATCGGACACGAGTCCTCCAGCCGGGAATCCGTACCACAACCTTTAAAGCAACTAAACAAAGTACTAAGGCCAGGCATCATGCACACTAACCGAGTTTCACAAACGTCAAAGGTTACAGGATTACACTATATCCCAGCGAAAAGAGCAAAAACCCTTGGTTTTTGGCGACTGCAGACGTCAACTAGTACAACTAAAAACAGAATACAAAGGACCACAAATGCAATGGAACCATGCAACAACTAAGGGATCACTGAAATAATATCGAGGGACAAAATATCGACTTGCCAAAATATCGTGGACAAAATATCGACAGTCAAAATATCGAGTTTGTATCTACAAACAGGTAAGTACAAAAATATCGAGTACAAAATATCGTTAACAATAATATAGATGTAAAAAATATCGACTTTATTAAAAACAGTGTTAAATTAAATTAATATTAAATTTTAATTACTAAAATATACTTAAAAATACTTAAATTAAATTATAATAATTAAATAATAAATGAAAATAATAAAAAAAAAATTACAATCTTATTTGTTGACCCTGAACCCTAAAATATACCCCTTTACCCAAAAACCCCAAACTGACCCTGAACCCTAAAAATACCCCTTTACCCAAAAACTAAAAACTGACCCTGAACCCTAAAAATGCCCCTTTACCCAAAAACTGAAAACTGACCCTGAACCCTAAAAATGCCCCTTTACCCAAAAACTGAAAACTGACCTTGAACCCTAAAAATGCCCCTTTACCCAAAACCTGAAAACTGACCCTGAACCCTAAAAATGCCCCTTTACCCAAAAACTAAAAACTGACCCTGAACCCTAAAAATGCCCCTTTACCCAAAAACTGAAAACTGACCCTGAACCCTAAAAATGCCCCTTTACCCAAAAACTAAAAACTGACCCTGAACCCTAAAAATGCCCCTTTACCCAAAAACTGAAAACTGACCCTGAACCCTAAAAATGCCCCTTTACCCAAAAACTAAAAACTGACCCTGAACCCTAAAAATGCCCCTTTACCCAAAAACTGAAAACTGACCCTGAACCCTAAAAATACTCCTTTACCCAAAATGTATCAATATTATTTAATTACCAAATAATTATTAATTAACAATAACAATAAAGTAAATATATTAGCACATTAGCTGTAATATTTTAATAATTAATATTATTTTTTCCCAATTAATTACTTAACAATAACACAAAATTATATATATTAAAATGTACTCTAATTAATGTAATTAACTAATTACAATTAATTAATTACCAATTAATTACTAATACAAAATATGTACAAAATTATATTAATTAATTAACTAATTATTATTAATTAATTATCAATTAATTATTAATTATAAATATTTACAAACATATATTAATTAATTAATTATTATTAGATTACTTCCCACCCTATTCCCCTATAAACCCACAACCCGCTACAGAATTACATTACGCAAGTAGTAAAAAAACAAAATTCATTTAATAAAATATTTTATAACATTAATACACACTTTTCACACATATTATTACATAAAAATACACTATAAAATATTATATATTATTAAAAATTCGATATTTTTGATATCTATATTTTATACAGTCGATATTACTTCACTTACCTGAAAAACGATATTTTTATAGTCGATATTATGTCCAGTCGATATTTTGTCCAGTCTATATTTAAAACTCGATATTATGTCCAGTCGATATTTTGGAGTCGATATTTTGTCTGTGCACCACAACTAAGCACCCACAACAACTAAGGATTCTGGGGAGCGACCCACAAATACTTAACTCAAAGATCAATGGCGTCACCAGGAAGTCCCGTCTACCCTCTCGCTGTACAAAGGTCTACGCCAGGCGCCAAAACAGGTCTACAGTCAGGGCAGCAGTCCGTCGCAGCCGTCAGGAGGCGGGAATCTTCGCTGGAAAAGTCGTCGGGCCACTTGTTTCGACAACAGGATCGATGAAGCGGGGTGCACCTTCCCTCGGAGATTTCACACGAAGTTCCTCACGATCGTCGGGCTTTGGACCGGTACCGCTGATGCAGCCCCACGTGGGCGCCAACTGAAGGACTGGGTTATTCTAGACCCAGCGGTGCCAGGGACAACACCTGAAACCTTCGTGGGTTACCTGTTTCGGCGTACGAATAACAGAGACACGGGACACTTCCTTCGGCGTCAAAGATTCGAGGTTTATTTACTGCAGGGAACACAAGAAGTACATAGCATGTATATTCTGGGAGACTGCTTCAAATTGTATCTGTGGATCGCTCCTTTTATACAGTAAAAACGTCATAGGACAACATGATGAACAAAAGGTTACAACCAGGTTCACACAGTAAATTTCATAGGGGGTCGCTTTCATGTATTCAAGGTCCCGGAACATAATTACAGTAGCGTCGCCAGTTTCCAACTGTAAAAGTACGTCTTCCCACCATTAGTACATTCCATTCCGGCAATAAACGAATCAAGGAAGAGTCAGAAACAGGTGCAGAGGAATACGAGGATAGCGAACAGATTGAAAAAGAGTGTAAGGAGGTGCTATCGGAAACACGATTGCAAGGATCAAAGGAGGTGTGCCTAATGAATGCACAACTGAGACAATAGACCAGCACGGCAAGATGAGCCTCGAGCGGGGCCATCTGCCTTACGCCAACGCAGACGGCCTGTCACGCTTCTTCCGCCTCGGCGAGGAGAGTACCCAAGAGGATGGGTGACTCTCCCTGCCTTCAGCTGGGGGGTATGCATGTTGGACAGGCCTTGTGGAAGGCCCGCTCCCTCCCCGCATGACGGGGCCCGGACCCCGGCTCTCCCTGTATCCCCAGCAAGAACCATCCCGGCAACCCACCGAGGCAACCCACAACTCATCCCCAACTGGACTCCAGCTCCCGAACACTCCAGTATCGGCTGGCCCAGGCCCCCGTCAGCACCATTGCCCCAGCCCAGCCGCCATCTTTGGACACTACACCACGAGGCTGCGTGGCCTCGGCTCGACCCCGACCCTGGGCCTGGCCATCGAGGCACCACCATCCACCCAGGAGGTGAAGAGACCACTTGGCAGGTCAATGGGAGAAGGAGTGTCAACGGCTCTCCTCCGCCAGGTGTCGATCGCCCCCGGCCTCCCCGGGCGCTGGCTCCACCCCCCTGCTGGGTGTCTGGACTCCCTCATCCCGGACCTCCCGACCTCCAAGCGCGAGGGTCCGGACATCAAAGGAGACCAGACCTATAACTGGGGCAGCTCCAGAGCAGGAAGGCAGTTGTATCCTGGAGTCGAGAGACACCGAGACGAACTCATCCTTGACGGACTGCTGGCGCTGCCACAGCCCTTCCTTGTGAACCATCTCCGAAGCCTGCTGGCGCTGCCGCGGCCCTCTTCAACGTGAAACCATCGTCTTGGCCTGCTGGCGCTGCCGCGGCCCCTCCTTGTGAACCATCGCCTTGGCCTGCTGGCGCTGCCGCAGCCCTCTGCAACGTGAACCATCGACTTGGCCTGCTGGCGCTGCCGCGGCCCCTCCCTGTGAACCATCGCCTTGGCCTGCTGGCGCTGCCGCGGCCCGTCCTTGTGAACCGACGCCTTGGCCTGCTGGCGCTGCCGCGGCCTTCCTTGCTGAGAACCGTCACCCTACCTTGCTGGTGCTGCCGCGGCCCAGCCTTACAGACCCCTAAGCTCGAGGATTGTGAGCTTCCCCCTTGCCGCACCTGTACCGGACCGGTACTAAGACTGTCCCGCTACCCTTTCCCCTACAGAGACTAGAATTGAGAGGATCCTCGTGTCCTGACCGCACTGTATCGTTTACCACCTCGCCTCAAGAACCTTATATAAAGTGTGTTAACCTCATCCTTGTGTGGTGTCCATCTGTGGGGGGGAAGTTACTTGTCTGTACGATCGCCGGAGATGGCCCTCACCAGAGGCCTCTCCCCCTGTACTCGGCCGACCCTCCGGGTCCCCGTCTAACACACTGTCATACTAATTTTAGTTTTTTTAGGTAGGGGGCGCATTTCACGCAACACAGGGCAGCAAGCATCCTGGCACTGTAGTGCCAGGGTGTCTGTGTTATTGGCAGGATGTTTTTGTGCAAGAAGAGATACCTTCCTGCACAAAAACAATCCTTAGAAGCAGTTTCATCTTTCTATTTGTGCTGCATAATGTAGCATACATTGAAAGAGGAAATACAAAGAAGAAATAAAGATATTTCTCCTCATTACGTGTAGCTTTTTGGCTCATACCTGGTTTACTCCCCTTAGTAAATCAGGAAATGTATCAAAATCAATGGGTGAATGCATGAGAGCACCCGTGCTCCACTCATGGAACACCTCTCAGATGCGAAGTAATGCAATAACCTGCCTTGTGCTACTTTGTATTTACTAAACCACGCAAAGCCACACAAAGAGGCTTTGTGTGGCATAGTAATTGGTAAAAAAGATTTTGCGCCAGGCTGCACCATTAAAGTATCGAAACCCCAATGAAAAATCTTAGTAAATTTGCCCCTCAAGTGATTTGCCCAGAATCACAGAGGGCCCGATTCACAGAACTAACTTAAGGCAAAATCCTAAACTTACTACTTTTGTTATTCACAGAAGTTAGGATTTTGTCTTAAGTTTGTCTTAAGACAGAATTAAGACAACATCCTAACTTAAGTCTGTTTTAAGTCTGTCTTAAGACAAACTTAAGACAAAATCCTAACTTCTGTGAATACCAAAAGTAGTACGTTTAGGATTTTGTCTTAAGTTAGTTCAGTGAATAGGCCCCAGAAGGTTTCGCTGACACCGAGACTCGAACCTGGTTTACTAGTCTCAAAATCAGCAGCTATAGCTTTAATGGCGCACCCTCCTATTTTGGAGGGGGAAGAAGTGGAAGAGTAAAAAAGGATCTATGGGCACATTTACTGACACTGTGCCCCGTGGATGTGCCACTTTTATTCACAGCCACCATGCAAAATGTTATTTCTGAATTACATCACCTTGCAAATCTGAGTTGCGTGGCTTTGCATGGGATTTTTCCTAAAAAGTAATGCAAGGCAGCACATACCCCTGTCTTGCGTTACTTTGCATTATGTAGGCGTTCCATGTGTGGTGCATGGGCGTTCCAGTGCATCCACCCATGGATTCAGCGCATCCCACATTTACAAAGACTTGCAAACCTGAGAATGCATCAAAATACTGCTCCTCCCTGAACCAGAGGTAACTGGGAGAAATAACCGTATGTCTCTGTAGGAGAGTAGGATCTGCTTCTTATGGTACCCCCACATTTTGCTGATGGGCCCTGCTATCCATAACCCCAGCCGAGCTGCTTCCACTCTAAATTTATTTCCTGTACTCTAGGTACACTCCAGTTTGGTTATTGGGGTTCCCATCAGAGTGCCTAGTAAATGTCAACTTAGGTACCAAGGGCATAGGTACCCCAGAGGTCTACCATGGGCTGCAGCATGTATTATGCCACCCCTGGGAAGCCTTCCAAAATGACACCACAGGACTGCTACTGCAGCCTGGGTAAGGTGGTGCATGCACCCCTTACTTAGATATAGGTTATCTATATCTACCTTAAATCACTACACATGTAAACCTAGCAGTCACCCATATGGCATTTCTTATCAATCCTGAACGCAGGGTGCTGGGTTTTGTGTGAGAGGTTGCCCATGCATGAGCAAAACCCCTCTGCAGCCTTCGGAATCTATTCTCTGGGGCTGTTCTGTGATGCAGCCAGGCCATATACTCTTAAGTGTATTATAACCTCGCTGTAAATGCTAACTTTGGAATGGCTGCAAGGAAACATGTTGTGTTTGGTTTCAAACACTTTGGAGACATACCCCCTGCCAATCCTGGCAGCTGGGTTATGATTCCACCCTTCTAGAGGGAGAGACATGTACACACCGGTATACCCGGCATCGGTTTAAAAGAGCCCTGGCATCACAAAAGGGATGCTGAAGCCACAGACACGAGTGCGGCCTCCTGCTGCTGGATGAAACTCCTGCAGGGGAGGCCTGGACAATAGGTTTGCTGTCAGAGGGAGGTGCAACCACCTCCCAGACAGGCTTTAGTGTATTGAGGCTGAGTGGGAGAACTCCAAGAGGGCTTTGAAGTCTGCCCTGGGGACACATTTGGTGTCCCTGTGCATAGCCCAGTTGAAACCAGTTGCAGGGGCTACTAGTCCCTGCTCTGGCGCAAAACTGGACAAAGGAAATGGGTGTAGCCACCCCTCTTTCCAAACCCTCCCATAGGTGGGTCCACCAGAGTATGTCCAACCCCTTCCTTGGGCTTTAGAAAGGAACCCCTGACTTCCGGACTTTAGATTACACCTGGATGAAACTCTGCTACAGAAATCCCAGGACTTCAGCGATCTACACGACTGGATGACTAAAGAATCTCCCTTGGAGTAAAGGAGTTACTTCCCTGCTTGGCAGGCACCAAAAACGCATCTGCCCGGTTTTTCATCTCCAATCGGACTCTGAAGTATTTACAACACAGGAGGTGGGTTTCCAGACTTCCCGGAGGTCGGACCGAGTCTCCAGCAAAGTAGAGATCCATAGCCCTCGTGGGTACCGTGGAACCGGAACGCCTGGACAGCGTGCACATTTGCAAGTGCATCAGCTTCTCGACGTTCCTTGAGGCTGTGCATTGGGTTACTTGTAGCCCAGACCCTGAGCACCTTTTCCCCTGAAGATTGCTGGCCTACACTCCAGGAGTGTTCCGTGAGCCGGGACTTTGTGTTCTCGCTCGAGGTATCTTCTTGATCCCTGGATCAATTAACTGGTCTGTCCCTGAGAATGCAACTCTGATTTTACTTTGGTTTCCCTGGTAGCTCCAGATGTGCCCTGACTCTCCATCGATTGGGGAGTCCCCTGGACCTGTCTGGTCCACACCGAAGCAACTTTTCCCTTTCTGCGTGGGTAGCTGTTGCCAAGGTTTGTTGTATCCAATCCGGGCACCAACACCGCAGTACTTGACATCCTTTGTGGGACAGCTCGAAGCCAGCTTCTGGTTATTGTCGACGCGAACACTTTACTACATTGACCAGAGTCCTTAGGGGCGACACCGCCGGTGTGTGAGTAGTGTGCGACCCCACCCCCATTTGTAACTTTAAAGCTCCCGTGAGCAGTGGGCTGACGAGCCTGGGATCCCGCACCTACGCGCCTGAGTGGTACTATACCTGGCAGATATTGACAGCCATCGGCAACCCCAGTACACGGCCTATCCCTGCTGATGAGGGGTAATACCCCGAAACACGTGTCCAGGGATGGCGAAGACAGCGAAGATAGCAGAAGATCGAAAGATGATGCATCGCGAACACTTTACTACATTGACCAGAGTCCTTAGGGGCGACACCGCCGGTGTGTGAGTAGGCTGCGACCCCACCCCCATTTGTAACTTTAAAGCTCCCGTGAGCAGTGGGCTGACGAGCCTGGGATCCCGCACCTACGCGCCTGAGTGGTACTATACCTGGCAGATATTGGCAGCCATCGGCAACCCCAGTACACAGCCTATCCCTGCTGATGAGGGGTAATACCCCGAAACACGTGACCAGGGATGGCGAAGACAGCGAAGATAGCAGAAGATCGAAAGATGATGCATCGCGAACACTTTACTACATTGACCAGAGTCCTTAGGGGCGACACCGCCGGTGTGTGAGTAGTGTGCGACCCCACCCCATTTTTAACTTTAAAGTTCCCGTGAGCAGTGGGTTGACGAGCCTGGGATCCCGCACCTACGCGCCTGAGTGGTACTATACCTGGCAGATATTGGCTGCCATCGGCAACCCCAGTACACAGCCTATCCCTGCTGATGAGGGGTAATACCCCGAAACACGTGACCAGGGATGGCGAAGACAGCGAAGATAGCAGAAGATCGAAAGATGATGCATCGCGAACACTTTACTACATTGACCAGAGTCCTTAGGGGTGACACCGCCGGTGTGTCGTAGTGTGCGACCCCACTCCCATTTGTAACTTTAAAGCTCCCGTGAGCAGAGGGCTGACGAGCCTGGGATCCCGCACCTATGCGCATGAGTGGTATTAACCTGGCAGATATTGGCAGCCATCGGCAACCCCAGTACACGGCCTATCCCTGCTGATGAGGGGTAATACCCCGAAACACGTGTCCAGGGATGGCGAAGACAGCGAAGATAGCAGAAGATCGAAAGATGATGCATCGCGAACACTTTACTACATTGACCAGAGTCCTTAGGGGCGACACCGCCGGTGAGTGAGTAGTGTGCGACCCCACCCCCATTTGTAACTTTAAAGCTCCCGTGAGCAGTGGGCTGACGAGCCTGGGATCCCGCAACTAGGCGCCTGAGTGGTACTATACCTGGCAAATATTGGCAGCCATCGGCAACCCCAGTACACGGCCTATCCCTGCTGATGAGGGTTAATACCCCGAAACACGTGTCCAGGGATGGCGAAGACAGCGAAGATAGCAGAAGATCGAAAGATGATGCATCACGAACACTTTACTACATTGACCAGAGTCCTTAGGGGCGACACCGCCGGTGTGTGAGTAGTGTGCGACCCCACCCCCATGTGTAACTTTAAAGCTCCCGTGAGCAGTGGGCTGACGAGCCTGGGATCCCGCACCTACGCGCCTGAGTGGTACTATACCTGGCAGATATTGGCAGCCATCGGCAACCCCAGTACACGGCCTATTCCTGCTTATGCGGGGTAATACCCCGAAACACGTGTCCAGGGATGGCGAAGACAGCGAAGATAGCAGAAGATCGAAAGATGATGCATCGCGAACACTTTTCTACATTGACCAGAGTCCTTAGGGGCGACACCGCCGTTGTGTGAGTAGTGTGCGACCCCACCCCCATTTGTAACTTTAAAGCTCCCGTGAGCAGTGGGCTGACGAACCTGGGATCCCGCACCTACGCGTCTGAGTGGTACTATACCTGGCAGATATTGGCAGCCATCGGCAACCCCAGTACACAGCCTATCCCTGCTGATGAGGGGTAATACCCCGAAACACGTGTCCAGGGATGGCGAAGACAGCGAAGATAGCAGAAGATAGAAAGATGATGCATCGCGAAAACTTTACTACATTGACCAGAGTCCTTAGGGGCGACACCGCCGGTGTGTGAGTAGTGTGCGACCCCACCCCCATTTGTAACTTTAAAGCTCCCGTGAGCAGTGGGCTGACGAGCCTGGGATCCCGCACCTACGCACCTGAGTGGTATTATACCTGGCAGATATTGGCAGCCACTGGCAACTTCAGTACACGGCCTATCCCTGCTGATGAGGGGTAATACCCCAAAACACGTGTCCAGGGATGGCGAAGACAGTGAAGATAGCAGAAGATCGAAAGATGATGCATCGCAAACACTTTACTACATTGACCAGAGTCCTTAAGGGTGACACCGCCGGTGTGTGAGTAGTGTGCGACCCCACCCCCATTTGTAACCGACACCGCAGTACTTGACATCCTTTGTGGGACAGCTCGAAGCCAGCTTCTGGTTTTTGTCGACGCCTCCCGGTTCTCATGGCTGCAGAGTGAAGCCTCACCTCTTCAACCTGGAAACACCCAACATCGGTGGGCATTCGTCTATCGTGCCCCTGGTCACTGGCAAGTGACCCAGACTCTGTCCCCTCTGCTTTCAGGTTCTTTTCATCTTCCATCCAGGCTTGGATCGCCCCGGACACTTTCAACTTCGACTGCAGCAGCACTTTGCAGCAGATCGCCATCGAAATCAACGACGATTCCCAACACCAAAAGACACCCATGCACCCGGCTGCCCTGGGTGAGGTAAATCGAGTACTCTGGTGCTCCCATGGATGTTGGCCCTAGAACCCCTTAAGTCTAAAGGGGTTTGCTCAAAGTCCTCTCCTAAGTGTCATTGGGCCCGATTCACAGAATGAACTTAAGACTCAATCCTAAACTCACTACTATTTTGGTATTCACAGAATGCACTTACTACTTTTGGCATTCACAGAATGAACTTACTACTTTTGGTATTCACAGAAGTTATGATTTTGTCTTAAGTCTATCTTAAGTCTGTCTTAAGTTTGTCTTAAGACAAACTTAAGACAAAATCCTAACTTCTGTGAATACCAAAAGTAGTAAGTTCATTCTGTGAATGCCAAAAGTAGTAAGTGCATTCTGTGAATACCAAAATAATAGTAAGTTTAGGATTGAGTCTTAAGTTCATTCTGTGAATCGGGCCCCTTATTCTTTAAATTTCCAACCGCGACTTTCCCCATAGAAGCTAACGGCGATTTGCTGCTGCGTTCTCACACAGCACGTGTCCCTCGTGGGTCCCCTGTGTCACTAGCTAGGATGGTTCCTTGTGGTCCCAGCAATTCTACAGGCCTTGTGTCTAGTCAAGTCGTGGTTCTTATACCACTTTCTTAATATATGGTTTGGTTCACTCCAAGGGCCTAACGTATATTGGCGTAATTTACTGAGATATAATAAGTGTAACATATGTGCTTTGACCTCTAGCCTCATAAAGAGACAAGTAGGGTGTGTTTAAGAATAAATATATATATTGTATATATATACCTGGTGTGCTTCTCCTTCATTTAGCCATTCAGGAGATTATAGATTGGTAACACAAGCTGCTTTTAACATTCCTTCAAGACTTAGCCTGAAGGCTGCTTTCCATAGCTACCACTAGGATAGCTTTCAAATAAGGTTGTCTTGAACCTATCACCTCTAAGGGGTTGTTTGAACTGGCGCAAGGTGCCCACTATAAGTAGTGGACAGCATATGCCAGGCCAACTTCTCACAGTCTCCTTGTTCCTTTATCTATGCGTGCTGCATTCTGCAGCATGCACAAAAAGAGGAAATTGCCTTTAAGGATTAATTTTGTGCTGGACGGTATTCCTTCATGCACAAAAACAATTATGCCTTTATACTTCTGGCAAGCCCTAAAAAAAGTTATTTCACGTTACATATGTATAATCCCTTTGTTGATCCTTAGCACATCGAATTTTTTTCTTTTTTTAAAGTAATAATATTGTGCATCCATCTGGCTTTAGCACTGGTGGCTCCCGGTGCAACAATCTTTTTTGTTGCCCTCCTCATGACATCCTCCTCAGATTCCCTCACTACCAGCTGGCAAAAGTGCACCTCGTGTCTCCATAGCTCCTCTTTCACAATAATTTAATGTGTTTTAAAGCACTGGTAGAGGCTTTACTAATCCACGTAGCCATCCACATAGAATACAGATCTGTACTTTGCAGCAGTCATATTATCCCTCTGAATTACTTCACGGCGAGTCAAAACTGCCACTAGACAAAACTCCAATCTCTCTCTCTAACAGGAACATTATTTCCAAGAGTTATCTTGACTGTTTATTGCTTCCTGAAAGATGGTCACAGAAGGAACTCTGCAGCAGGTGCTTTTAAATTATTGCTAACCACAGCACCCCCTATGAGGTCAGCCCCCCCCCCCCTCAGGTCAGCGCCTATTGTGGGTGCGTGGAAATATGGGTCCGTCGGGGGAGGTACAGGACGAGTTTGATTGAAGCTTTCTGATTGGTCTGTAATCTCTGGGGGAGGTGTGCAGCGATGCTGAGTAGAGAGCTTTGCAGTAGTGCAGTTTTTTGATGATGAGGGCTTGTGTCACAGGATTGTGCACTGTTATCTAGGTTACCAAATTTACAACGTGAACTAACAACCCTTCAGTGTCATGGGGGACCATATATGAATCAAAGACTTGTTTAAAAATTGTCATACATTTATTCAAAAATTTTCTTTAAAAAAGAGTCATAATACTACAAAACTGTTACATTAAAAAACAATTGCACGATATATATTCAATTAATACAAATAATATTAATAACACATTTCTAAAACAATTTTAATTTTTTTTTAAAAAACTGCTTGTGAAGCAATGTTTGCCAAAAACATATTTGTACATAGATAGTAGAACACAAATTATAGGAACAAACTGTCGACGCGGCGTTTCGGTGCCTCTTAAATTCTTGCACCTTCTTCAGGACTCGTTCCCTGATTGGTCACATCCAGGTGATATTCCCTGGATCTTTTTTAGTCATATGAGTCCGTTTAGCATCTGCCCATATTTTTCGTCCCCTTTGTTTCTATGGGATTTCTTCACAATCGATACTCTCGATCTTTCCTCAGAGTCTATGGAATTTAATCTAGATCGAGAAGACTCAAGAGGCAAGGAGGACGCCACGCAGTTCAGCTCCCATTACCAAAAGTACAAGCCAAGTCAAAAGGCTTCAACTTAAAGATTGCCAACCACAAGAGTGAAGTAAATTAAAAGTAACTCTAAACATCCAGTGAGACGGAGCAGGGGTAAGAAGTATCAAAAGGGAGCTCCCAGAGGCGTCCTCCTGACGACCAAAATATAAGTGGAAACAAAACCGTACTGAAGTGGTTAAATTCCATAGACTCTGAGGAAAGATCGAGAGTATCGATTGTGAAGAAATCCCATAGAAACAAAGGGGACGAAAAATATGGGCAGATGCTAAACGGACTCATATGACTAAAAAAGATCCAGGGAATATCACCTGGATGTGACCAATCAGGGAACGAGTCCTGAAGAAGGTGCAAGAATTTAAGAGGCACCGAAACGCCGCGTCGACAGTTTGTTCCTATAATTTGTGTTCTACTATCTATGTACAAATATGTTTTTGGCAAACAT
The DNA here is from genome assembly GCF_964263255.1 of Lissotriton vulgaris. Lineage (NCBI taxonomy): Eukaryota > Metazoa > Chordata > Amphibia > Caudata > Salamandridae > Lissotriton > Lissotriton vulgaris. The sequence continues at coordinate 157,992 of NW_028240919.1, read as the reverse complement.
TGCTTCACAAGCAGTTTTTTAAAAAAAAATTAAAATTGTTTTAGAAATGTGTTATTAATATTATTTGTATTAATTGAATATATATCGTGCAATTGTTTTTTAATGTAACAGTTTTGTAGTATTATGACTCTTTTTTAAAGAAAATTTTTGAATAAATGTATGACAATTTTTAAACAAGTCTTTGATTCATATATGGTCCCCCATGACACTGAAGGGTTGTTAGTTCACGTTGTAAATTTGGTAACCTAGATAACACTGCACAATCTTGTTCACACAGAGGTGGCCACCCCAAGGGGGAGAGGCACACCACACATAAGGCATAAAATCAGGAAAAGGCACCCTGTTTTTGTATAATTGTCGACCCAATCCTTTTCCTGACAGAAAGGGTAGCTCCCTACTCACAACTTTTCTGGCTTGTGTCACAGTGCATCTATTGTTTGGGGGAATCCATTTAAAGATCTTTCATAGCATGCAATAGTGGGTAAGCATGCAGAGGCGACTGCGTTGATCTAGGACTTCATGGAAAGCTTGCTGTCATGGATGATGCAGATTTTTTTGCCCTGGTCCAATTGGGGGGGTGCTGTACCTAGTTCAGCGGTCCAACAGGAGGCATTCAAGAGAGTGCTGTTGTTGCTGAAGATCAGTACTTCCTTTTTATCAGTGTTGAGCTTCAGGCAGCTGTTTCTGATCCAGTTGGCGACACTTGTCATACACCTGTGTAAGCTGGTTTTTGGTGGGGTGGTCCTTGGAGAGGGAGAGGATGAGTTGAGTATTGTATGTGTATGAAATGACATTGAGTCTAGGGAGTGACCCTTGACCCTGTCTTCAGGCAGGGCGCACCCCCCACACCGCACAGCTCCACCAGTGTGTCTGCGTGCCTCTACTGCCTGTCACTGCAGCAGGTTTGAGGCCCCTCTGCCTCGTTAGTCCGGGACTGCCGTTTTTTGTATTGTTGCCTTGTCTATTCTGTATTGCTGCCTTGTATTTTTTCCCCTTGTTTTTTTCCTCCTTTGTCTCTGCGCTCCCCTTATTTATTCACAATATACCTACAAAGTTTGTCTTTAGATGTTTATAAATGGTGACTTGAATTCTTTCTTTGTTGAAGCTTTTTAAGTGGTTGGTTTTCCAATAAAATAATAAAAACAGATATTAATGTTTATTTAATAAATGCTGTACATGGGGTAGGTTGGGTGCTTGGGGTGGAGTTTGGGTATGGAAGGATGTATTTCAGGTTTCTTAAATGCGTTCTGAATAATACTTACTTGATTAGGTTGATGGTTTTAGGATGTTCTCTGTTATTTTATTGTTGTATTTTGTAGTAAGCTTGTTGACATGGAAGAAACTCAATGGTAAGTTTAAATAAGTTATTTATTATATAAATAAGCAGAGTGGAAAAATTGTGGCTCTCCCTTTGGCCAGTCAGCATCAACTGACAAGAAGTCGAATCCAGACTCTACACGAGAATGTGGAATGCACTGGGCACAGTGCTCCACGTTCCCTCAACAACATAAAAGATTACCACATATCATCTTCCCTTAAACAAATAAACATATGCTAATAATGAGCAAAACAATGTCCTAATATGAATTCAATAAAGCTCAAGAATGAAACTATAAAATACATTCAAGATAGGAAAATAAGCAAAGATTAAATAATAATACACAATACAAATAAGCAACAATGTGAAGTGCATTTCATCAAACATACCGCTAGCAAAAATGTAATTTTTCAAGTAACCTGGAAGTACATTTCATCAAAACATGTCACTTGCAAATGCAGTCTTTTAGGTAACCCGGAGGGCAACGATTCCTATACAGTCCTACCTCCCGAGTAGGTGGATGTACATCTAAGGAAACAGATGAAGCAGGAGCATCACCTCCTCCCTGTACAACATTATAAGGAACAAAGTTACCCTGTGAATTGTAAATTAAGACAGTGTCAGACATAGTTAAGAACGTATTACCCGAAGAAGTGTCACAGTCACTGACATTAATCAACTCATCTGTACCCATATTACACTTCTGATATAGAGCCACCCGTCTATAATTCCATTTGTCACCATTGTCTAAAATCACACCATAAGGTAAGGTAGATTTAACCCTGAATGGTCCTAAAAAACTTTTTGAAAGAAATTCCCGGTCTACCAGACCGTATCTTCACCCAATCACCAGGACAAATGTTCTTCTCCAAACTCTTACTGTGGTTACCACTCCCTTATGATAGAACCATAGAAGACTTGTCATTGATCACATCCTTTGTTAGTATGTCCCTGATCCAAGTGGGAACCAATTTTGTGTTAGGCAGTCTCCCCCGTATTACCTCAAAAGGTCTCCTATTGGTGACACTGTGTACACTGGAGCGATATGCCCAGATCATCTCTGATACCATAAAATCAACCTCTTTACCACTGGAAACAGCCATTTGAATAACACCTTTTATCAACCGGTTGGCCCTCTTAACAATTCCATTCCCCTGTGGGTTGTACAGAGACGAAGGCTATGTCTAATACCACAAGAGGACAAAAAGTTCATCATCTCAACAGATGTTAACTGAGTACCATTGTCCGTTAACAGTACAGAGGGTATACCCTCTTCAACCCAAATATTCCTCATGATACTTATAGTAGTTGAAGTAGTAATGTCCTTAGTAAATTTTAAAATTAACCACTTTTAATGGACATCCACAATAACTACACCAAACCGTAAGGTCTCCTTAAGTCCATTCATGGGACCTATAAAATCCATACATACAGTGTGCCAGGGTAACCCTGGATCAGAAATGTGACCAAGAGATGCCTGAACACCGACTTTCAAATGTTTGTCACTCTCCCTACAAACATCACATTTAGTAACCCATGTATCCACATTTGAATCCATCCCTGGCAACCACCAATTCATCCTGAGCCTTTTCTTAGTTCTAGTTTGCCCCAAGTGCCCTTCATGAGCTATCCTTATCAAATTGTGCCTCAATGAAGTTGGGGGAATTAACAAATCTCCCCTCATGATCAGGACATTTTCATGAACAGAAAGTTCATCAAATAATTTTACAAATGGTCTAATGGAGACAGAGACAGTGCTCTCTTTCTTGCAACCCTGTTGTATCAATTTCTTACGTTCTAACATTGAACTATCATTCAACATGGCCTCAACCCACTCACTCTTGGTTAATGCTTGTGGTTCAGACACATTCAATACATCTTGTACTAAGGCAACTGCACCCTCATTCTGTTTCTTAAGAACAGCCTCTTTATCTACTGTGTCCCAATTAAGTGACAGTCTTGACAAGCAATCCACGTGTATGTTCCTCCAACCTTGTATATACACCATATTATAACAAAATTCCTGAAGACGAGAAGCCAACCTGGTCAATTCCGCTGAGCACTTTGAATCACCTCCAGGCAGTAACTCTTGTATGAGAGGCATGTGATCAGTCTTTAATATACATTTGGACCCCCACAGATAGGTTCTAAAATACTCACAAGCCCATGCAGCAGCCAAAGTCTCACGTTCTATAACCGAATAGTTCTTCTCACAAGTAGTTAGTGTTCTGGACGCAAAAGCCACTGTCTTCTCTTTGCCATTATGAACTTGAGCTAAAATAGCTCCAAGACCAGTAGTGCTTGCATCAACAGTAAGTACAGATTGTAATCTTGTGTCAAAAGGCGTAAGAATGTCAGCACTACAAATATCCTTTTTAATACTATCAAAACACAGTTGCTGGACATCACCCCACATAAAGCTAACACCCCTTTTTAAGAGGGACCTTAAATCTGCAGTTTTTGTCAAGAAATCCCTAATGAATTTTGAATAATATTCAATTAAACCTAAAAATGAACGTAACTTGTCCTTGTCTGATGGTACAGGAGCCAAGTGCATGGCATCCAAAAGGTCTTTCTTAGGCTTCACACCAGGTTCTGAAATTTAATAACCTAAATAGTCCACTCTATTCACTAAAAACTTACATTTGTCGTGTCTCAATGTAAGGCTGGATTCCCTAATTTCAAACAACGCCTCACGAAGAGTATGGTTGTGTTGATCAACTGTGTCCCCAAATATTAGGATGTCATCCTGGAAGAAAACGAAATTTTTCATCCCCTTAAATAGCACATTCATCATTCTCTGAAATATGCTGGCTGCAGAACACAACCCAAAAGGCATCCTGATACACTGAAAAATACCCTCAGTAGTGATAAACGCAGTCAATAGTTTTGAGTCTTCATGTAATCTGATTTGGTGAAACGCGTTTTTCAAATCAAGTTTTGTAAAGAATTTACCACCACTCAATCCCAAAACCAATTCATTAATATTAGGTAGTGGGAAGGTATCAACCACCACATTCTGGTTAAGCGACCTGAGGTCAATGCAGAACCTAAATTTACCATCCGATTTCTCCGTGATAACCACTGGTGAAACCCATGGTGAACTTTCAGCAGATTCCATTACTCCAGAATCAAGCATGTCCTGAAGCATCCCCTTGATAGCTTCCCTAGCCACTAAGGGTGTCCTACGTACTCTATGCTGTACCGGAATAAAATTGGGTTTCAGAATTATTTTGTGTACATATCCTTTGAGACAACCTAACTCATTCTTAAAAACATCTTTAGCTTCCTCTAAGATTTCTTCTACAGAAGGATTTTCTACGACTAAAACCTGCGTTGGAGATCTAGGGTTTATGATAATAGACAAATCAAATAGATGCATCCATCCTAAAATAGGAGGTCCATCCTTTGCTATATACACCTTGCCCTCAACCAATCTGCCTTTAAATTCTATCACCGACTTCATGTACCCCACAAGATCAATACTTTCACCTTGATACCCTCCCAGATTAATATCCTTGGGTTCTAATGTGGTGTTAGGCCACAGTTTGTCAAACATGTACTTTGGAATTCAAGTCAAGTCAAGTCAAAAAAGCTTTATTTTGGTTAAAAACCATAAAAAGACAAGATAGATACAGCAAAAAAATGTTCATCATTAGATTGTCATCTCTTTTCTTTTCTCCCTTTTAAAAGCAGATAAAAAGAAGTAGCAGCTTAATAAATGCAGGTTAAAAACTTGGTTAGAAGATACAAAGATCTAAGCGTCACAAGACTGCAGAGTTACCGATCAACCAGCCCAATTAGGGCAGGGTTGGTGAGGATGCCTGTTTTAAAGTAGCACACCTTATGGTCCACATAGACCAGAGGTCTTCAAACTTTTGTAGGTTGAGCCCCCCCAGCTGATTTTTTTTAGATGCTGGCCCCCCCCCCCCACCACCTGACAAAAATTTGTGGAATCTTGGACACTACATAATCGACTGCCACGCGCATATCACGAGCCATATCCGTCAAATAATGTTCTACACAACAAGAATGTTTAGTAAACTACAGGTTTGTGAGTGGGTGTGGTGAAATGACAGAGGCTTATTATACAGTTCAAAACACAATTTTCCAAGATAAAATGTGTGCAAATTGTTTTTACTAGGATGCTTTGTTCCACACATGACATAGATTAATAATAACACCACCAACATAAATGTGACGGGTGTGCATGTTTTTTACCACAGACTGTCAATCTGTGGATGGATATTTGCTGCTGCCAAACTCAGGTTGTGCTCCACATCTAGTCTTAAACGGTACTCAGTCCACTGCAGGCTCATGGTTGCCCCATACCTGTAACCTCCAATATTCCAAGCCTATGCACCACAGTGTCATTAACTGTCTAGCAAAGCCTCTTGCTAGGGTCAAAACTGCTAGCTTCGGTTTTCTCCACTCTGCATTTTACTGGCACCTCTGCAGGCACAGTGTCTTGGGCCACGTCATGGTGAAGTTACAAGACTACGGGAAGACACACCCGAAGCAGGTGTGTGAGATGTCAAACGTGCAGCACTGAGGTATGTTGGTATGGCCCAAAGCAAGGTGGCATCCTTTTCATTTAATGCTCAAAAGGCTTGGCAGTTATGAGCAGCTCAGAGCTGCAGTGCCTGCATGCCCTCTGTTAGTAAGGACTGCAGTCACGCAGTCCGTCTCCGGCTAATAGTATATGGGTAAATCAAACGGTGAGGGGGAAAGAGGGTATGGGTGAGGGTGGTGAAGGAATGGACCAGGCAGCCAACACAGCAATAATAACTGAACTAATGCCTGCCTTGAGGCTGGTCGCCTTGCAACTACCTTGTGCCCTGAGAAAGAGCCCCTTCTGGTGCCCCTGCCTTGCTATGGACGCCAGCAGCACTGAATTGAGAGAACCCGGAAACCAGCACTGGAGCCATTCTTGCACATTCAGCGTTTCCCACTCACTGGTAAGGTTGCTAAATACTGCCATACTGGCCATTTGTTTGTGACGATTTAAGGCTTAAGCATGACAAAATTATCAAAAAAGATTGTCTTCATAAAGTCTATACATTTTACAATGGACTTTGCCTTTATTTACTTTAATTAAGAGACAGTTATCTTTAACTTCGCAGCTTTCAGAACACTGCAAAGTATGCACCGATGAGGGGAAAAATCTCGGCTTTTTGTATGAACCCGGCGCGCGCCAAGAAAATACAATACAGATCTTGCCACTTAACACCAAGTACGATAATGTGGCCCATCCGTAGCTGCTTCCTGTTGTGTATTTCGTGTGAATTGTAACACTGTGAAACGTGACTTGTTAATCCTAAACACTTTGCATACTGAGATTACTAGTTTTCTCTTTATTTAGCAGAATGAATGCACATACAATTTCCACAGTACAAAATGCACCTAGTTATGAAAAGCAGATGTTTTTTGATCAATAGGAAGTGCTCTGCAGCAGTTTAAACATCTTTTTCGAGTTTCTCACAGCTCAAAAGGTTATAATTCGTAATATTTATCCATTCCCATGGACTTCATTGCTTTGTTTTGCTCGCGAGGAATTGTCACTTATAGTGGTTGAGATGTCACTCATAACTGCAATGAAATAAAAAAAAATGTCACACATAGCAATCTGAAACCTTGGCAGCTATGTCTTGAGCAGCACATGAAGACAGGAAAGCCTGTGAGGCGGCGCAGACATGAGGCTTGATTTATCACAAATTTTGAACCGGGAAGGGCTTGACCTGAAATGCTTCAGCTGCGGTGGGAGGCAAGGAGTCTCCTCTGAAACCAAAGGCGAAGGAACAGAACTGTCTTCCTTTGCTTTCGGTTTAACAGAGGAGACTTCCTGCCTCCCACCGCAGCTCTAACAATTAACCCCCTCCTGGGACGGTGATTAACAGAGAAAAGCATGGGCTGGTCGGCCCGATGATTTCCCCTCCCTCCCCTCTGCCGGAATTCAAGAGTGAAAGACAAATGTAAGATTTTCGGGTGGAGTGCGCGCCCCCCCTGGGATGGTGTCGCGCCCCCCTGGGGGGGGCGCGCCCCACAGTTTGAAGAACTCTGACATAGACATAAGAAATTTGGATGTTACAAGTACAGTCAGAAATTCCGTGTTGGTCTTGAGGATTCTAAACACCTACCTATAGTCCCTGATTCCCCTAGACTGACAGAATTGTACTATCCATCTGGCTCTCGGCCGATGGTACGAGGGGCAGAAGAGTAGAACGTGCTGAGCTGTCTCCTTACCTCCCGAACACCCCGGGCAGGTGCCAGACGTCGAGGACGCGGATTTTAGCCATGTGTCTGTTATATCCCGTAGGGGAAGTGAACCATGCCTGAATTGGACATATAATTTCCTGGCTAAAGGGGGCTGTATGTCGTCCAGAAAGCTCTCAAATTTAGGATGGCTTTGGCTTCTAGGAAGGTTTTGGTTAGCCGACCCGAGGAATAGTTGGATATTAAAAGGGATAGACCGTACTCTCTCAACACCGCATTCAGATTTTTCCTAGGGAGCAAGGCACTGGACTCCTCGGGTGAGGACCAAAGTTCTCCCCTACCTATGGCCCGAGAAAGCTTCCGGACGTACTTAAGCCAGGGAATTTTCTCAGCTCCCCTACTATCCAACAGATCCCGTAGATCTTCCCTGTAACTCTCTAGTTCCGGGGTGGCCCAGAGACGTCTCCAATATAGCAGCAGACGGTTCGAAACGACCTCCTGTAAAGGGCCAAACCCAGATCTAGCCTAAGTGGAATAAGGGGGGTACTCTGGGGAAGTCTCAAGAGGTGCCTCAGAAAGCTGTTCTCTGTATAGATAAGGGGCGCAACATTAACATGCCCCCATATGTCCGCACCGTTTAGCGCACCGGCTCTCACCTGCACTTTGTAGATTTCAACAGGGGGTCCCACCAATTTAAGAGATGATTCATTAAAAACTTTTATGATGCCACCCGTGGATTGTGTGAGCTTCAAATTGGCTTTAGTAATATGCGGGGCTGTTGGACCTAGATTACCCAAGTCTACATATGGTAGCTTGGCACAGTAGTGGCTACAGCTAACTCAAGGCGTTGGTTAAGTAGTTACAAGTCTCACTCACAGTAACTCAGTGATGAACCACTAAAATAAAGACACAACACCACTGTTTGGAAAAATACCGTTACCTTTTATAAAAATAATATGTCTCTTTAGATTCAAATCATACAGGATACAACATCAATTTCTTTTAGGAGTAAACATCACACTTTTGCTTTGAGAAATTACTTTTCACTCTTCCTGCTGTGGAAAAAGGGCAGTAAACCACATTCTTTTGTCACAGATTCAGTAATGAATAAAGGTAACTCTTTGGATGATTAAGAGAATCTCATTAGCTTCACACTATGCAGGGTTTCTTTACATTAATACACAATGTCACAATACTTCACCAATAAATTTACAGAAAGGAAGATGCAGTCTGACAGTGCAATACGTTTTTAAAGGCTCATTAGCAGGTACATTACCCCACAGCTCTTAAGCACTGCTCAACTCAACAGAATGACCTGGTTGTAGATCTTCACTGCATAACCCACCAGTTATGTAACTAAAAGGGAAGATACAATAATATTAGCAAGGTTCCCCTCACTCTAAGTCACAGACTACACCTCTCTAGTGGAGGAACCACTCCCTCAGTTACCAATAGACTATTAGGGTCTTGACGCAGGAACCCTGTTGTCCCTTTCACACCTTTCTCCTCTGTGGTAAGTATTAATGTTTTTGCTGTGGCGGTTTGAGTCACTAACCCACTTTCCCAATTCCGTTTTCCAGGTATTAAACAGTTAAACTCCTGGGGCTTAGCCCCGATGTCCCGGTTCTCAGGCACTTGGCTCTGCCGCCTCCCGCTCCCGCTCTACCCGGCTTACTTGTGGGGTTGAAAGTGTCCCAGCGGTTGTGTTCTCCACACTCGATGGAGCTTGGCAGCAGTCGAGCTGAAGGGGGAAGGCAGGGAAGGCTTTCTCAGCCCAGGGCTCCCTACCGCGTCGTCCGCTGTGGCGCTCCTGCCTCTTCTGAGGGAATCGACGACTGGCTCTCCAACGCGGCGCTCCTCGGCTGACGCGCTGACTTTCCCCCAGCTGGCACTTCTCCGCCGGGCATGCGCGGAAGCGCTCGCTCTTCCCCCGCCTCCGCACTCGCTCACAGGAAGGATACTGCTCTTCACGGCGACGCTGCTCTCCTGGGCCTGCCCGACCCTAGGCCCCTCCTGCTTTCAATAGCGGGCGTGCTGAGGGCATGCGCGGAAGCGCTTCCTGCTCCGATTGACGCGGCTGGTGCCCCCGGGGTCCTGCAAACAGCTAACACAGCGCCGCTACTCCTCCTCAGACACTTCCAACTCCGGCCTCTCAGGAAGGATGTGCACACACGGCGCCCTCGCTCTTCAGGGCGCTAAGGGGCCACAGGCACCCGCCTTCACCACAGCTGCTCCACAACACCGGTAAGCGCAGCGCTGAATATGGGAAGTCAGGGATACCCTCAGTTAAGGGTGTCCTGAGAGGATTCACTGGGCTCCAATGTAGAAGGATCTTCTTCCTCAAGTAGCTTAATGTTCTTATCAGTAATGGTTGTTTTGAGAGAGGGATCGGTCAAAGGTTGAAGGGGGAACAATCCTCTGAAGAAACTGTCAGCCTCAGAGACAAACTAGCTGCTCTCAGTGTGTCCACCTCCTCTCACCACTGCCTCACTCCTCTACTCTGGGGTCAGCACAAAATGGCTGCTGGTCACTGGCCTTATATAGGTTGGCCTGAGACCTGCAGAAGTCTCTAGTCAATTCCAGAAAGTTCCCTAATGTTATCCTATGGACCTGTCCTCCAGTAGTGTCCGTTATGGCAGTTGGTGGACACCATTTTAGGTCTCTGGAGATCCCTAGATTTTCAAGGGGGTGACTAGGCCTCACAAGTTATGAGGGAAAAATGGCGTCATCGTCAAGGAACACCTAGCCCCCTGACAGCATTAAAAATTCCTGATGGACATATGTAAAAATAAAAATAGAAACTCTGGGAGGCTAAGGGGGACAAAAATAAATCATGATGGTTAGAGTCTTCCCAGAAGCAGACAGGTCTAACAGGGGCCCAATCCATTCTGTCATTTATAGTGACCCCTAAGTACTCAAAGGTGGACACCCGGTCCAAAGGCTTGCCCCCCAGGTGTGGATGAGGACAATTAGGGTATTTCATATTAAATACCATATACTTGGTTTTTGTGAGGTTGATTTCTAAATTCCTCACCTTACAAAACTCCAAAGAAGGCAAAGCATCTAGAGTTCGATGGATACCCCCCACTAATTTGGACAGTAGGAGGGTATTGTCGGCAAACATCAGAGCCAGTATTTTCCGACCAGCTAAGCTGGGGGAGTCAAGATCTTTAGCACCCAACAAAAAAGCAATCAAACCATTAATAAAGAGGGAAAATAGGGTGGGGGCTAAAACACACCCCTGCCTCACGCCCCTTTCAACAGAAAACGGGGTAGACAGCTCACCTCCCCTCCCATACCTGACCCTGGCATATGTACCCTTGTGCAGGCGCTTAAAAAGGTCACACAGATAGACTGGGGCCCCCATCTCCTTAAGAACAACCCATAGCTTATCCCTCTGAACCAGGTCAAACGCGGACCGGAGGTCCACAAAAATCAGGAACAGGCTACCCTCCCCAATAGTGACAGTCTTCCAGAAGACCAGCTGGAGCCTGAACAGCGGATCAATCGTTGAGACCCCCGCCCAAAAATCTGCCTGCAGGGAGGTTAAGACGTGATGTTCATCCATCCAACACTGCAACCTGGAAAGTAGGACTCGGACGAGGAGATTTTGGAGGACGTCAATCAAGCTAATGGGGCGATAGTTGACCGGGACCAGAGGGGAAGCCTTTTTGTGAATGGGTGTGATTTCGGCCCCCAGCCAAGTCGATGGAATGGCTAAGCCCTGCATAATGGCATTGAAAAAGGTGCATATGTATGGCGTTCAGATCCTTGGCTCGGACCTAAATAAATCACCAGGGATCCTATCACGACCCAGGGCCTTCCACGGGATCAAACTCCTAATGGCTGCTTTAACTTCCAACAACGTAAAAGGTTGGGAACTGAAATCATCGGCCTTCGGGGGCACTTGGTCGTGAGTGATTACAGGTTCATTTGGGTCAACCGGGGAAGCCTCACCCCCTAACGAGTAGAGTGGCTTGAAGTGAGCGAGCCAAACCTCCTCACTAAGGTTAGGAGTAACAGCGGGGAGCCCTGTAGCCGAGCCTCCGCGTACCAAATTCCAAAAAGTCCTAAAGTCCCGGGCTTCAAAGGCTGCTTTCAGATGCTCCCATCTGGCAACCTCCCACTCGGCCTTAGCCGCTTTGGCCAAGTTTTTATAGGTCTGCCGTGCTTTCCTGATTGTCTGCTGAGAGCCCGATTTCACCTCCTTTAACAGGGATGATTTCGCCTCCCTGCAGCTTTTGTTGAACCAGTGCTCAGACCTTGGCCTTGCCCCCTGCCAGATTCAGTGACTGAGAAAAGATCAGCCAGTGTAGTAAAAAAAGAGTTATGGATGGACTAGAGGGCTATGAAGTATGAGGGCTCAGAATTACAGCTCCTCAGGTCGCTGACCTTCAATAGGGCCCCTACTACCTGGTTGTATAGGTTGGCCAGCTTAACCGGATCCTGCGCCACCCTATCCCATCTTACGCGCCTACCACCATCTGTAAGTAGAAGATTACGATAAGTAGGGGTGCTGTGGCCATCCGGTAGTGTTGGTTTCCCAAGAGGTTTAACTAATTCAAGAGACAGTAAGTTGTGGTCACTGTCCACTCTTGGGATAACGGTGAATGATTTAAGTTGGGGCCAAAGTCCAATGTTCACCAGGATGTAATCGATTGTCGTAGACTTCCCTGTTCTATTATAGGTGCGCAACCCAGGTATGTCTGGGGAGAGCCTGCCATTGCAGGCCCTAAGGGAAAATGCCACTACCATCTTATTAATGGCAAGTGACATCGGTGAGAAAAGTTTAGCGGGGTACATAGAGCACTCCGGTATTAAAAAAGTCTCATCCTCGTCCGAGGTAACGTGAAGAATCCCCATGAGCGGCTCAAAATGACAGTTTAAATCTGCCCCAATTATTATGTTGTACGATGGTGAAAAGGAAGACAAGAGAACTTCCAATGCCTCAAGAATAGATAGACCTTTTTGTTGGGGTGTAATTCGTAAGTAGATGTTGATCACTACCAATACCATACCACCATCAAATGACAATAAGAGGCACAAGATATCCAGACAGTTGGTGTCTAATACCTTGACTGCACAACGCAGATGGACTTCCACCCAAGTACACAACCCACCCGAGGGTCTTCCCCTGGGTCCCTGGATTGCTGCTTGATTGTAGGATACATACCCCGCCCTCATTGGAGCAGTCAGGAGCCAGGTCTCTTGGAATAGACAGAGATCGTAATTGTCCACCAACTCCCCCCACTCAGGGTTTTGTAGCTTTAGCCCCAAACCGGCTATGTTCCAAGACGCAATCAAAGTGGGACGGTGTGCCAAGGGTCCTGGGACAGCACCAGAGGGGGTGAGTGCTGACTTTGTCGGGATAGCTAGCTCCTGCCCATCATTGGTGGATGTGCCCTGAGCAGGAGAGAGAAGTGTAGGTGAGTCTGTGGTGGGTGCAACAGAAGGTAGTCAGTCCACACAGCTCAGAGCCCTAAATCTGTTTGCCACTGGGATATTATACTCATGGAAGGTGTCACTATGGGGCGAGGGGGATTGGTCCAGAGTTGCAGAGGCCAAACTTTGGCAGTAGAAATAGCCCAGGTGGCAGGTATTGATGGTGCCTAGGGGAACTAGTCCTCTAAACCCCAAGAGATACCTAACAGCTGAGGGAACCCTAAAATTCACCACAATACAGTCACCCTCGATGTCTTTTGGTCTTTTCCCCAACCAGTTAACTCTACGTGAGAAAAGAATCTCCCCCTGGGCAGGTCCCATAAGGGGGCGATGCCTAGATAGCCAGTGGATTACCGGCTTGTTCTTAAGCTCAGGATGGGTTTCACCCCGTGCACTGGTCAGTGGTGGTACCCCTGTCAGCACCACCAGGTACGGTGCTGCCTCGGGGGGAGCTGCAGGCAGTGGCTAGTATCTGTGGTTTCAGGGGAGAAAAGGGGTTTATGAGGGTGCCCGGCGATGGAAAATGTGCTAGTGCTCCTGGCCTTGCCAGAGGTGTCTACTGATATGGTGGACTTCTTTATCTGGGTGGCGATCAAGGGTTGGGGTAAGATAGCCGAAGCAATAGCGGTAGTTAAAGTAGTAGTAGACGAACATAGGCCAAGACCTACACTTGTGTCAGGATTACCTAGGACATTGGGTGCCTTGGCACTCCCCGTGTTTTTATAGTTAATAAAGGAAGCCAGTCTATCTATCCTAGAAGAACGTGTTTTAAAGTGAGAAGCTATACACTGTTCTAGGTGAACCTGGAGATCAATTGGCAAGTATGTGGCCCACAGTGGAGGTCCAGAGGGACTGGACTCCACATGCGGGGCAACACTGGCTGGAGTGGATTTTTTCCCCAAGTTAGATACAGAATGCGTCTTACTTCGTCTGGGTCGGGGTTTGGGGACCTTTTTCACTCCTGGGGATATGTGTGGCGGTGAGTCTACTACAGGAATAGGGTCTTCAGGGGCGGGTTGGGCGCAGGGTAGGTCAGCAAAGGACATGAGGAATGAAGCAGAATCAGAAGGATTTATCAGGGCTTCTGGGGTGTCCCCTAAGGCCTGAGTTAGGGCAAACGCCGGGGTAAGAGAGAGTCGTCTATCTGTGTTTTCTATAGCTGTAGCGACTACTCCAATTGTTTGTTGAAGCATCTTATCGATTGCTGTAAGCGTTGGAATAGGTTGGTTGGCTGCTGCTAACTGTCTGGTCATTGGCCGTGCTGCGGTGGCCTTACTAGATTTGCCCATAATGCTCATATATTAGTGGTGGGAAGAGGCCCTACAAAGCACCAGTGAAGACTTACTTTGGAATTAGAGTATACATTGACCCACAATCAACCATTAAATGTACCACTGCTCCATTAATCTTAAATTCAGCCTTTGGTCTGTTCTTTCTACCAATTTGATCATTGGGATCATCCACACATAGAATTCTGTCGACCTGTGAAAGAACATCATTATTAGTACCACATGTGATTACACCCTGAGGAAAAGAGGTATCACCGCCATCTATCATGGCAACTCTTTGCTTGAAAGATTTCCTGCACATATTAGAAAAATGACCTTTCCATCCGCATTTTAAACAATTCTTTTCGACAGCAGGGCATTTGCAATTGTCAACATTGTGATATGTGCTACCACACCTATAACACGATCTGAATTGTTGTCTGCCTCTCTGAGGATATTTTGTTCCTCTAGAAATTGCCGCAATGTCTGAATCCTCACTAGATATGGAAGAAACATTAGTAGGATTGAGCTCTCCTTTCTTGTTCATTTCACGCATGAAATACTGTGAATGTTCAAGTACTTTCGCTATCTCAATAGCATCTTTCAGAGTTGGGTTTTTCGCTGCCCAAAGTCTCTCTTGTGTCTTCTTACATTTACACTGCACAATTAATTGGTCCCAAACCAACTCATCTTCGTCATGGCCCCCAAATTTGCATTTCAAGGATAACTCTCTTAGTTTTGAAACAAAGTCATCTACCAACTGATTTTCACCCTGTCTGTGGGTATAAAATTGATACCTATTCATAACTATGTTAATCTCCTTAGAAAATCTTGTTTCTAGACGTTTTTTAGCTTCTTCATACACATCCTCAATAGCATTACCATTAGGTAAAGTTGCTGCAGGTAGATACTTAAATATAGGTTGACCTTCCTTACCAAGATTATTTAATAGTAAAGCTTTTTTCCTTGCAGCACTAAACTTTGATCCATCCATGGCATCTATATAATTTTCAAACATTGGTATCCAATCTTCCCATTCTACTAAAAGTGGTCCTGGAGAAGCTAAAAATACAGGAGGCGTGACTATTGTACCTGGGTTAGACATTGTGAATAGGAGATACTGATAATAACAAAAAAAACGGTTATTATTCTGTCCTTTTAGATATATGTAAACATGACAAGTAATTTATTTCCAATAAATCTCCTTAGTATCCGGGCAGGTAAGGTTCAATGTGTGCTTTAAGGTGCAAGAAAGTTCCACACTGAGTCACAGAACAATCAGTCCAAAAATATCTATGCTGTTGCTTTGAGAAAGACCCAAAATACTTTTACACAAAAGCACTGAAATGGGAGAAAAATACCTCTGTGTACTCGAAAAAACGAACATCCAATCACGATCTGCTCAAGCTCTCATTCATCGGAGCTCACCGGAGCTTTTAGACGAGTTATTGCCTCATCGGGTTTTTCCTTCAAAAACAAAATGGCCGTCACGTCGTTTTGACGTTTTTTTGACACTAAGTTGGGGTTGTTGCGTCTGCGCGCAGTGCGTGGTTTTGGCGATCTTTCTAAAGTCAATCGAGCGCAATGACGTAAGAAAACAGCAGTTCGATATCGCTCCACGTAATGCCACCAGCTTGCGCCTCAAATAAAACCCAACGGTCAATGCTACAAGTAGACCAATACCCTTACAAAAGTACTCACAATGGGTTTACTACGAAACGGAACATATTCAATGTTACAACAGCAACAATCTCCCTTTGAAAACGGCAAATTCTTTTACTGCAGCTCCGCCAAAACACACCGGAATTCGTCAGCCACTCCACTCTGCGTAGGTAACACAGCCAGAACGTCGCCAAAAATGTTGTAAGCTTGTTGACATGGAACAAACTCAAAGGTAAGTTTAAATAAGTTATTTATCTATACTACTATTATAAAGAGAGAACTTGCACATTTTGGCCAGGTAAACTCGGGAACCACAGCACCAATCACAACACCCAATACAGCGTTGGAAAGGGCAGTTGCAGCAGAAGGACATAGGCTATGCAGACGCCCACCATATACACTTAAAATGTAAAAGAACCGTGCAAGCAAAGTAGTCCCTTGTGGGCGTGTCTGCATTGTGCTGTGGGTGTGTGCTGGGGGCGTGACAATTGCTGGGGGCATTCCGTCAGGAGTGTTGTTTTTTCTTCCCAGGTACTATACATTCCTGCTCCCTTTAAATAGTAATTCAGTGGAGGTCCCATTCTCTTAGAACCACCCCAATCACAGTTATGGGCAAAAATACAACTAAAAGGCCCTGCAAAGCATTATGGGATAAACTTAGCATAATTTTTAGCTTTCATGAAAGGGTTTCAATGTTTTTGAATTTTACTCATCAGGGACATCTTGGGACGACGAGGTGAACTGCAGCTTGATGTATAATATTTTAAATGCTATTGCATTTGCCTCATCAGGGACATCTAGGGACGGCGAGGTGAACTGCAGCTTGAGATATAATATTTTAAATGCTATTGCATTTGCATTATCAGGGACATCTAGGGACATGAGGTGAACTGCAGCTTGATGTGTAATATTTTAAATGCTATTGCATTTTCCTCATTAGGGACATCTAGGGACCATGAGGTGAACTGCAGTTTGATGTATAATATTTTAAATGATATTGCATTTGCCTCTTGGGGACAACTGGGGAGAACGAGGTGAACTGCAGCTCTTTGTAGAATTATTTGGATACTATAATATTCACTTCCCACTGTTAATCTCGTCCCATAATGGTTTGCAGGGGCTTAATCTCAAAATCATCACCTCTCTCACTGCTTGCTGGAAGCTAATTTCACTTTTGTGAAATGACTATATGCATTTTAGCATGTAGAAATACTTGTTATTTTACCTTGAATATATGAGGTTTCTGTTTTAATAATTGGAAATCTGACGGAACAAAATATTGCGGATTTATTGTACCAAGTTCGCACCAATTCCGCCCACCCCTACTTTAAATACCCCTGCACCCCATAATCATAACCCACCCTTACTCTATAAAATACCCCAACATCCTTAAACACTAACCCATCTTAACCCTATAAATCTACCCTGTACCCCAAAACCCAAACCTAACCCTAAACTCTAAAAATACCCCTGTACCCCAAAACCAAAACCTAGCCCTGAACCCTATAAATACCCCTGTACTTCAAAACCCAAACATACCCCTGAACCCTAAAAATACCCCTGTACCCCAAAACCCAAACCTACCCCTGAACCCTTAAAAATACCCCTGTACCCGAAAACCCAAACCTAGCCCATAACCCTTAAAATACCCCTGTACCCCAAAACCCAAACCTACCCCTGAACCCTAAAAATACCCATGTACCCCAAAACCCAAACCTAGCCCAGAACCCTAAAATACCCCTGTATCCCAAAACCCAAACCTACCCCTGAACCCTAAAAATACCCCTATACCCCAAAACCCAAACCTATCCCTGAACCCTAAAAATACCCCTGTACCCCATAACCCAAAACTATATCTGAACCATTAAAATACCCTAACACCCCAAAACATATACCTCAGTACCCCAAAACATATACCCCTATACCCCTACTTGCCTTATCCAAACATTTTTAAAAAACATGCTTTTACCATTCATGCATTTACAACGAATTTCGTTGTAAATGTATGCGTGGTAAAAGCATATAAAATGTAACGCCATGCGTTATAATGGCATTGCGGAGTCATGGTACTTTCGTAATGAAAGTATGCAGAGTGATGGTATGCGGAAAGAAATTTGCGGAATAATGGGTGTTTACCCTCCCCGTAAGTACATTGATGGCACGGCGGCCAACATCTCCAGCAACATACTCATATTTTTTCACCACCAATTGGAAAAATGCACAGGTCTCTCTCATTGATGCCCAGCACCGATATACACTTTTAGACACACCTCCCACCACAAGTTCTAGAATTGCGAACTTTAGAGATGGGGAGCTACGTTAGAATCTCGGCATCAGCTCAACATCTTGTGATTCCACGCAAATCGCTTTGTCTCCCCGTGCCTACCACAAATCAATGTGTTCTTCTGTAATGTAAATTGTGCTCATGCCATGTTGTCGAGTTCGCGCTATATAATATTGCAAGGAAAATAAAGTAGGTAAACTCGAGTTCACACACTACTGAACGCGCACTCTTAAGTGCATCAGCAGTGCACTGTGAATCGTAGCGTTTCACAGGCCTGTCACAGATAAGAAATGCTATCAAAATGAAATCCTACGAAACAATATACTACTGGCCGGCAGCAATTCATACCCGGACAACGTCGGGACGGGCTGCTAGTTATATAAATAAGCAGAGTGGAAAAATCGTGGCTCTCCCTCTGGACAGTCAGCATCAACTGACAAGAAGTCAAATCCACAGTCCACACGAGAATGTGGAATGCACTGAGCACAGTGCTCCACGTTTCCTCAACAACATAGAAGATTACCACATATTTATCTGTTGTGGAAATATATATAAATGAGTTATTTGAGCATGAAAGTGAATATTTAAACAATAATAGTTTAACAGTTATTTTAAGAATTTAAATGTACTTACTTTCAGCAAAAAGATACAGGTTTTGGTTTGATTTGCAGTAATCTAGCAGAGTATCGCCTTCTTTGTTTTCTTTGGTTTGAGATGTAAAATAAGAGTAAGATTTTTTGGTTTATGTAGGGTTTATTTAATTGTTTGTCTAATTTTATTGGTTGGTTTTAATATTCTGTCTTTGTATTGGTTAATTTTTAAATATTTTAATTGTTTTGGAAGTTGGTTTCCTTATATGGAGAGACCTGACTTACCTGCAAGCGCCGCCACCGCTGAGAGTCAAAAAGGGGGCACAGAGCACCATTCCGGATAACGCCGACACCGCTAAGAGTCACCCGAACACCTGACTCTGCGCCGCCGCTCCGGGGGACCACAACTCCCGGCAGGCCTCGCGGTGGCACGTTCTGAGCGACGCGGAAGGCGCCAGTGAGCGCAAAAGGACCGGATAAAGCCGGCTGCACCCCGGCAGAGCGGGGGAGAGACCTGACTTACCTGCAAGCGCCGCCACCGCCGAGAGTCACAAAGGGGGCACAGAGCACCATTCCGGATAACGCCGACACCGCCAAGAGTCACCGGAACACCTGACTCCGCGCCGCCGCTCCGGGGGACCACAACTCCCGGCAGGCCTCGCGGCGGCACGTTCTGAGCGACGCGGAAGGCGCCAATGAGCGCAAAAGGACCGGATAAAGCCGGCTGCACCCCCGAGTCGCGGGACGCGAGCGGGACGCCCGGGGCGAAGCCCGGGCAAAGGGCGGGCCCTCTTAGGCCCTCAGAGGCCCGAGGAGCCTGGCCTGTGCCAGACACCCTGCCCGGTTGCGAGTAGCCAAAGGACACCGAGACTTCATAACTGTAAGTTGGCTAAATCCTGCTGTAATACACCATTGTGAGCCCGTAAGTTCTTGATGTACTGAGATTGGTACCGGTAATTGGCCGTAACCTTCTCCTGCTTTTTAGTGGGATATTTATTGGGCTTGCCATGAACCACCCAGAGACCAGAAGCATGGCAGCTGCTGGGGCAAAGAAACTAACCGGTACCTTAGATGATTTTATTGTGCGCACACATGCCCTCATTGATGAAGGGATCATACTGATGGACAGAAGGGTGTCCCAAGACTTAGCCATGGCAAAGCGTTCCTCTTTGGGCCATATTGCACAAGCTTGCACACCTAACAGTGTACCCGCTCCAAACACACTCGTAATGGTACACAAGGACGGGGGCTGTGACTTACCAGCCTCCCAGGAAGGCCTGGAGGCAACCACTAATCTCTCCTTATTGATGGAAAATGGCCCGGCTGTAACCGAAAATGAAACTACAGCTAGTACCTTAAATGAAAGGGGCAGGAAGGAGGGGGCAATCCCTAAACAAAAGAGTATTAAACAAAAGCCCATTAAAACTACCACTCAAAAAGGGAAAAAAGCCCAGACTGGTAAAAACCATGACCCAACTCAGTTGGATCCGATTCCTTTGAATGTGAGCACCAACTTAGTTGCTCACACTCATATTAAGGACACCACGGGTGGGCCCCGGGCAAGTGTGGGCATAACACTAAGTCTGCCAGACGAAACTGTCTTGGATAGTAGCTTGGAGGGGATTTTGGAACTAAGTGGGGAAGTTGATAATCAAGCCAGAGGGAGCGAGGACAGCAGTAGCCTAATCATGGTTAACAATAACATCTTTGAAATGCTAAAAATTCTCTTAGAACCAATTGAGGTTAGGCTACGATGTCTGGAAACAATACTGAATAATATCCATAAAGATATTAGTGCCCCTAGCTTTAATTTGAACAATAAAGTTCCACAAAAAAAAACAACTACGAATAGACCACCCACAGCTGCTAAAAGCGTTGCCACCACTAATTTACCTCCAAAACCCACCACTAATCCACCTCCAAAACCCATACCAACACCTAAAAACCCAACCACAACCGACAAAGCAGCGCCACTCACACAAACTCCCAAATTATATCAGGATAAAGATAACGTAGAAAAGAGGGAGTCGCGCAGAAACATACATCTACCCCCAGAAGCCTCACCATACGTTGTGGTCCTTACCGGAGTCCCTCAACCGGATGCCAAATCAAATGAAAATAATGGGGGACTTGTAAATTAAACAATACATTGGTTAAATGATAACTACCCTCTCCCCCCAGCCTTCAAAAACAACATCCTGATGGTTGAAAGGGCTCCTTGGGTGGGGTACAATAAAAAAAGGACACACGGTGACTGCGTGGTGATAACATTTGAGAACCCCCGCACTGCTGAATTTATTACAACGAGGCCCCCAAGAAATTATGGTCTGTCCATTGTGGCTAGGGCAATATCCTACTTCTACCCTGAGGGTGAACAACCGGATAATAGGTGGAGTTGGACCAGGGATAAACGACACCATGGTGGTAATATTGGTCAGGCTTTTGATAATAACTACCACAATACACAGTGGAATGGGAGGTATGAAGATGGCTGGAACACTGTGAAACACAAAGGGAGGCCTCCTTACTTTCGTCCACAAGGTTATGACCCAGGATGGGCAGGCAATCTGCAATTTCCTCCAATCTTTCCGTGTTACAACCGGTTTGATTGTTTGGAAGCAGTGGATTGACTCCCCAAGATCAAGGAAGATGACCAGCTGTCTAATAAACCTGTGGACTTGGGTCTTATAAGTTGTCCGGGGTCCGAGGAAACCCCGGAAACACAAGTGGGGGATGAGATTATACAAGGGAGCCAGGTCAGACAACTAGGTGATACTGTAGATATTCTACCTGTAGAAAAAGATTATTGCAAGGTGGTCTTTTGGAACGTGGCTGGGTTAAAACAGAAGATTACCAATCCAACCTGGGATGAGGCCATTACCGACGTGGGAATATTAGCCCTTCAAGAAACTTGGGCCACCACGCCGATACATCTCAATGGCTACAAAACTTACTTTACCCCTGCGGTGGGTGGAGTACACGGAAGACCCAAGGGAGGGTTGACTGTATACATATCTAATCTTCTAGTTTATGATAAAATTTCCTTTTCCCCTGGATCCAGTTACTATCAAAAAATAGTGATAGACACAAGGAAGGGTCCAAAGATGGTTCTTTTTAATTTTTACAATAATTGCTCAGGTAGCATGATTAAGGACGTACTTGATACACTAACCTCAGAAATGCAAGACGAACTTGATAAGAGTAAAAGGGGCGAAGTTATGTTATTATGGGGGGGTGATTTTAATTGCACTCTCTGCAAAAAGGGCCAAAAGGGTATTTGCGGTTTAATGCTGGAACAAGATGTCAACTTGACGCATTTTGAACATACCCTACTAGGCGACTCATTAAATGAGATGATTTTTAATTTTAACTTTGGGTTTTCAAATGAGTTAGCACATCATACAACGGCATTTGTCCCAACCTTTGTTGGGCGGGGTGCCTCATCTATTATTGATTTTAGTTTATGTACACAAAGCTCTGCGAGCAGATTAATTAGAGCAAACATCATGGACTTGCCACTGAGTGATCACCTGCCACAGGTATTAAAAATGGAGAACCTATTTGCTGTAACCGATACTAGAGAATGTCCGAACCAAATGGTCCAGGACGTGAGGTTGGGCACCCAAAATGGTTATAACCTTAAATGGAGCAGACTGGTTCCGGATAATTTCCTGCTTAAAATACTGAGTAAATGCATGAGCAGTTTTTCAATCTGTTTAGATGAATATGCAGAGAGTTGCGAAATAATAACCCATTTTAATATCATCTCTAGTACAATTAAGGAAGCATTGTGGGTTGTCAGGAAAAATTCCCTAAAGTCCAATAGGAAATGGTTTGATAGAAAGTGCACTAAAGCCTTAACAAAGCTTAGACATGCAATTCATAAAAGACCACGGGATGTAATCCTAATCAGAATTGCAAGGAAGGATTATAATGTAGCATTGAAGGACAGGAAGGCCTCGATAAAAAGGGAAGCTTGGGACAACTTATGCGCGGCATCAAAATCAAAGGATCCGGCTGCCTTCTGGAGGGTCATTAACACCCCCCTTCTACATGAACAAAAAGCACGCATGGAAATCGCCGTTTCAGAAGATGAGTGGGTGGCTCATTTTTCCTCCCTTTATAAGGTTGTGGAACTAACTCCTGAAACATGCCAGGACGTAGGGTTGCTAAATTTAGATACATCTAGAACTCTGGTTGTAACCCTTCCTGAAGTTATTGCGAGCTTGAAGGCGACTAAGGGGGGCAAGGCGGCAGGACCAGACGGCATACCAGCTGACCTCTATAAGGCTAACATCGAATTATGGGGGCCACTGTTAGTTCAGCTCTTCAATGCCGCTTTGGCAAATAGTCCAATTCCTACTTGGTTCACATCGGTAATAGTCCCAATCTTTAAGAAAGGGGATAGGCTAAGTTGTACTTGCTATAGGCCAATTTCCTTATTGGACTCTTCCATAACAATTTTGGGGAGAGTGATTTTAGCTAAATTGCAAAGCTGGGCTGAGGATAATGGGGTGTTAAGTGATTTTCAATTTGGGTTCCAAAAGGGTTTAGGGACCATAGAGCAAGGTTTGAATCTTTTCACCTTGCCACAGAAGTATATAAAGGTCAAAAAACAACGTCTATACCTCACATTTGTTGATTTATCATCAGCTTTTGACTGTGTGTCACACACTAAATTATGGTCAATCATGGCCGAATTGGGGGTAGACAATGCCATCATATGCTTTCTGAGAGAGCTATATTCCAGGGCCACCGCAAGTGTCAGATATGGGAATAATGGTGAATGCAGCAGACAATTCGGGATTGGTCGGGGTGTGCGCCAAGGGTGCGTCCTAGCCCCCTTTCTATTTCTGTTATATATAAATGGAATGGAGAAGCACCTCGTGCAGGAGGGCAGGGGCATGCCTATGGTGAGAGGTAGGCCTGTCCCTGCACTGATGTACGCTGATGATGCTGTTCTGATGGCACGCACCCCAATGGCTTTACAAACTTTGGTCACATCCTTCAACACTTTTATGCTTGGTTTAGATTTGAAAATCAATTGTTCTAAAACTTTGTCTATGTACTGTGGGTCAAGAACAAGCAAGCATTTGAAGCCAATTTTCATAAATTCCAATCCCTTAGAAAGGACCCCCACCTTCCCATATCTGGGGATATTGTTTCATGAAAGTGGCTCATGGACTACTGCAATTCATGCTAGATCTTTGTTATTTTCCAAGACTATTATGGCCCTAAAATGCTTTATGAAAAAATTAGGGAAAACACCCATAAAGGAGATTTTAACTGTTTATAATGCGACTTGTATATCTGTAGTCACCTATGGTGCAGGATTATGGGGTTACTCAAATATTAGCTCGATTCAAATCATGGAAAATAAGTTTTTATGCCACATTCTGTCCGTGCTCGAAAGTACTGCAACGATGATATGCCATGCTGAATTGGGAACACCTTACGTTACTGATACTATTAAAATTCAGCCAATCCTCCTTTGGCATAGGGTTTGGACAAATGATGAATGTGTTGTTAACCGGGCTATTTTAAAGGATATTATAGCATTGGACAATATCAATGACTTTAAATGGATAGGCTACGTCAGAAACTTTCTTGAAAAAATAAGTTGCCCCCAATACTTTGAGGACCCACAATCAATGGAATACATATCTAGAAGAGATCTGAAAAATCTGTGTATGGCGTACCTCAGGGAAAAGAGACATATAGAGGAGGCGAGAAAAAAGACTGTTTCTGCCCACCAGGACATTTTATGCGGAGAGAAATTGCAGCCATATCTATCATTGTACATGTCCAATCATGAACGTTTCCTTTTGACCCGATTTAGATTTAATATTGTTTTTAGGACATTATCGTTCCCCGTGATGAACTGTTGGTCGAAGGATCTATGTCTTTGTCCATGTGATGATGTATCCCAACAATCCGATATACACATTTTATTTTTTTGTAAATTTTATACTTTTTCTCGAAAAAAACTTATCATCCCTATCCTCAAAGATTTAAATGTATATAGATGTCGCCTAGCGTTCTTAGAGTGCCAGAAAATGGAAACTGTTTTTATGGTAGCCTCAATTGCAGAATTTTTAAAATCAGTTTTTAAGTGTCGCAAATCAATTCAAATGGATTAATTGCCTTTATTGTATACATGAATTTAATTTTGTTTTCTTCTTTTTTCCGTGATTTTTAAAAAAATGTTTACTTTACCCCTTGTAAATTGTACCTTTCATGCTACTTTTATGGTTATTTTGCCTTTTAACCGAATAAAGTACTTTTGAATCTTGAATCTTGAACGCTAATTAAGTGTCAATTTTTATTTTCTCCTTACATTTAGATTTATTGTATTGTGTGTTATAATATAAATGAAATATTAAAAAGTGACTTTATTTGATGTAAGTTTATATTTATAAATGTTGTTTATTGTGTGTTTATTCATTTAATTATTTTTTAGGTTTTAATAATTAGAAATAAACTGTGTTTAATTGTATTTGATATGCAATGTATGTTTATGTATTTTTTATATTTATTGTGTTTTATTTTGTGTATTTGACCTATTTTAGTATTGTCGATAATTCTTAAAAAGCGATCCTTTTGCTGTTGATATGTCATTTATTAATATTTTTGCCATGTATTTATTTAAATGTTGTTCAAAATTTTAGATCATGACAAAAATGTGTACGATATTTTTCATGTCGATAATTTTGAATGACGATATAGTGGTTTTGAATCGATAATAATATCTTTTTTTTAAAGTAAGTATATAATGTCGATAATATTGCTAACGATATTTTTGTGTCGATAAAAATGTAGGTCGATAATGTGTCTTGCGATATTATATCAGTGATTCATCTGGTACAGTTTGTAACCATGTATGTAAGCAGCCATCTTTAAACCAAGGAAGTTTCTACATACACATCAGACAGGTTTATATCCTTGTATGACAACAGCCATTGTTATGCACCAAACCTTCCTGCATGATTCTGTAACCGACCTAAAAATGGTGTATAAGCTTGCATGAGCAGGGACACTTTTAAAAAGCAGTACTTCCTGTATAATGGTGTTAGACACCTGGCAAAGGTGTGTTTCCTTGTGTAAGATTCCACTTAAAACTCCATGACTTTCTGCCTACTGGTCCAACAGATCTGACAATGGTGGCCTGTGTCCATGTGTCAGAGACATGCTGCCATCTTTTAACTCCTGAATTTCCTGCATCAGTTTGTCTCCGTGTGTGAGCCTAACCATATTTAAACCTGTTGCCCGCCTATGTGATGCTGTAATGTATTTGATAACGGCCTGTGTTCTTGCACGAGAGCTACCATTTGTAACCCTACAAACTTTCCACTGTAGTGCTGAAACTGTCATAAAAGACGTTGGTGTCTCCGAGTAGGCGCATAAACCTTTAAATCTGGGACTTGCTGCATGCTGTGTCTTAAATGTTCATGGCCCTGTCTGGGGTATACATGCCCTTTGCGTCCTATACAACTTGAGGATGTGTTTCAAACTCACTATAAAGTCAAATAGCTCACTCCAACGGCTACAAATACATGGACACAAAGATGTCTTTCTAACTTTCAGGAAAAACACTTGAAAGAAAATAGTACTGAGTAGACTGAGGAGGTACTGCCTGTCTTTTAACCCACTGCCTATAGTTCATCCTTTAAATCTCGAATGTGAGGAAACACAATTGATGGGGAATTTGTATAGCGTGAGTGTAGCCAAAAGGCTGAAGAGTGCTGTACTTTGTCAAAGCCAAAGGCATAGTAAAGGAGTAATTAGGGCCCGATTCACAGAACTAACTTAAGACAAAATGATAAAATTACTACTTTTGGTATTCACAGATGTTAGGATTTTGTCTTAAGTTTGTCTTAAGACAAACTTAAGACAGACTTAAGACAGACTTAAGTTAGGATTTTTTTC
The DNA here is from genome assembly GCF_964263255.1 of Lissotriton vulgaris. Taxonomy (NCBI): domain Eukaryota; kingdom Metazoa; phylum Chordata; class Amphibia; order Caudata; family Salamandridae; genus Lissotriton; species Lissotriton vulgaris. The sequence goes on along the minus strand of NW_028240919.1, from coordinate 131,289 downwards.
TTAAGTCTGTTTTAAGTTTGTCTTAAGACAAACTCAAGACAAAATCCTAACTTCTGTGAATACCAAAAGTAGTAAGTTTAGGATTTTGTCTTAAGTTAGTTCTGTGAATCGGCCCCTCAGAGCGGAAGCGGGGCTTGGAGGGCAGAATTGGACTGTTACGTCATTGTGATGTAGTACCCTTTAGGAAAGTGCATCGAGAGGTGTTCTGTAAAGTGGAGTAGGGCTGGCCGGGCTTTATGGATGCAAGGAGGATATTGCAAATTCCTACAGGCCAACTTCTTGTGCTTTTGTTAAACGCATTTAATTATCAGCAACATCTCCTTAAAGAGCTCATAAAACAGGTTGATGGTGGCAGGTAGGCTGAGAAAAAAATGAAGGGTAAGGCAGTAAGACGAGGAGAATAGCCTGGCAGACATTACAATAACATAATGACCACTAAACAACGAACTTAAGACAAAATCCTAAGCTTACTGCCATTTTGGTATTCACAGAAGGCACTTACTCATTTTGGTATTCACAGAAGGCACTTACTCATTTCGGTATTCACAGAAGTTAGGAGTCCTAACTTTAGGACTCCTAAATGCCTTCTGTGAATACCGAAAGTCTTGAAGTTAGGATTGTTCTCAATTTAGTAGTAGTAAAGTTAGGACTCCTAACTTTAGGACTCCTAAATGCCTTCTGTGAATACCGAAAGTCTTAAAATTAGGATTTTTCTCAATTTAGTAGTAGTAAAGTTAGGACTCCTAACTTTAGGACTCCTAAATGCCTTCTGTGAATACCGAAAGTCTTAAAATTAGGATTTTTCTCAATTTTGTAGTAGTAAAGTTAGGACTCCTAACTTTATGACTCCTAAATGCCTTCTATGAATACAGAAAGTCCTACAATTTGGATTTTTCTCAACTTTACTACTACTAAACTGAGGAAAATCCTAATTTTAAGACTTTCGGTATTCACAGAAGGCATTTAGGAGCTCTAAAGTTAGGACTCCTAACTTCTGTGAATACCGAAATGAGTAAGTGCCTTCTGTGAATACCAAAATGAGTAAGTGCCTTCTGTGAATACCAAAATGGTAGTAAGTTTAGGATTTTGTCCTAAGTTAGTTCTGTGAATCGGGCCCAAACAAATGCACACTTTCTTAATAACACGGCAGAATTCCACATTTCCCAAACAACTGTGCTAACACCATATGAGTCACTAGAAATTTACCATAGCTGCTTAAGCTGCATCTGCAGTTATATTCCCTGTGTGACTAACCGTTTTTAATGAATTCCTACACTCCCAAAGAATTTAGAATTATGCGGTTAGGCTTCCTTTCTACCTCTACATCGGCAGTCACACTTCAAACGTATCCGGATAAATACAGCTGCATACTACATAAGGCTGGAGGCTGAGACCCCACTGGGTCACCTTGGAGGGGGCAAGGTGTCGACCACCGTCTGCATTTCTGTGACTCTGCGAATAGTGGTTTGTTGCTGTTTTGGGGGAGAAGTAAACATTTGGGAATCACTTGGAACATGTGGGGTGGGGTGTCAAAGGCACACGCTTCAGTGGGAGAACGCCTTGTGGCATATTAAGAAGTGGGGGTGGCCGTGTCACTGACGAGAGGTGTTCACTGCGAAAGGGGGGCAGTTCTCCCTTTAGGAGCGAGAGGGGCACAAATTAGTCAGTACATCTGGGGTTTTAAGGGGGATGAAGGAACTGGGGGGTCTCTCAAAGGGACGTAGTCGGTATGAGAATGAGCCTGGCTTAAAATTTTTAAAACACCTAAATTTGTACAATCTGTGCTTAGCACAGTGTGCCACCCCACAGTAATTTTATCGAGACATCTAACAGACAAGTAACATTACACCAAAAACAACCCAGGACTATTGGTTACGTCAATTGTTATCAGTTGCATAAACAACTATGGCTTTGTTGTATACAGTAATGAAAATGCTTGGATTCTGAATTGATGAGTCTGAAAAAAACTATCACGAGTCTCTGTGAAGTTACATCAAGGGCAATGAAGGGTGGCACTTCTGCAGAGTTAAGATTTGTTTCTCACCCTATGGATGAGGGCAAAAAAGAAGAGCCCGTCTCAGCACTTGCTTTTTAGGTCTCGGCTGCGAAAGGCTGCGCCTGCGCAGTCTCGCTGGTGAGAATTTATGTTTTAGAGTTGGGGGCTTAAACCCGCCCCTCTTCTCCATTGGCTGGCTTCCTAAACGGAGGCCAGCCATTGGAGGAGAGGGGTGTCACTCCGTTTAAACCCCGTCTTTTTCGGATTCGGGGGCGTCTTTTTTCTAATTTTTCTTGTTTTCTTTCTCTCCTCTTCCCATTGGCTGGAATGTAAAAAGAGGAGAGAACGAAAACCACGCCCCCGAATCCGAAAATGTCGGCGCTTTGCTGAAACCATTATTGCCCGACCGCCGCAGGAAGAAGTAGAGAAGCTGCTGAGTCCTTCGGTGAGTGCTCCTGCCCCCTCGTTATTTGTGCTTGTGGTTAACTATATGCCACGGGTGGTAAATCCATAATTGCTCAAAAGTGCTGCAGTCGTAGAATCACACGCTACCAGTCGCCCGGGTATACCCAATCATGTAACAGGCATAACATCAATGTGGTTACCACCGGCATGTATACCGCTAGGCCACGGCTTGCCTTAGTATCGTGTGATCTCCTACTGGCCCTGCGGCCCAGATGCAGTATTCCCGTTCACTCGTGCGGCTCTCACAGAGATTCTCCCTCCATACCAGCTGCTGCTACCACCTGCTCTTGAGGGCAGGTAGACCCAGCTGCTCGGTGCTTCTGACTCCCTGGGTGCCAGCCAAGCCCAGCCGCAACCCTTCGTGTGCCTGCTCTCACCTCTTCTGTGGGATGTGGCTCATAGGCCTTGGAGGCGCTGCCTGCCCTTCTCCACTCAGCTCAGCCGGGCCCAGGGGCTCCACTTACTCCACTGCAGGCACTCATGCTCCTCGGCTCCTGCTCAGGGCTGCCCAGGTTATTATATCCCTCAGGACTTTAGCTTCTGTCATCTGTGTGTGTCCAGGAGCGAAGCGCGGCGGCCGCCATTGTCTCTCCATCTCACCTAGCAGATGCCGATCTCGGACCTCGAGCCAGTCCTGCCATCTCTATCTCGCCCCAATTTGTGGCAGCGCTTCCCTCTCTCCAACCGTGTAATCTTTTGACCGCGGAAAGCAAACTCGGAACTCAGGAGCTCCCTCCAGGATTTACACAAGCCGAATCCGGTGAGCTGTGATTTAACCCTGCGGGCTATCTGGCCGTTCCCTGTCACCAAAGGATTGCACTTTCTAAATGGCCATGCACTCTGTGCGTGCCATGAAAACGCACAGCCCGCGCCAACTCAAATCAGTGGATGGACTCGTGTTTTTAGCGTGTTTATGCTTGCTCCCCTGCCGCCTCGCTGTGCATGCTCCCCTGCCCCCTTGCTGTGCTTGCTCCCCTGCCCCCTCGCTGTGCTTGCTCTCTTGCCCCCTCGCTGTGCTTGCTCCCCTGCCCCCTCGCTGTGCTTGCTCTCATGCCCCCTCGCTGTGCCTGCTGCCCTGTCCCCTCGCTGTGCTTGCTCCCCTACCCCCTCGCTGTGCTTGCTCCCCTGCCCCCTCACTGTGCTTGCTCTCCTGCCCCCTCGCTGTGCTTGCTCCCCTGCCCCCTCACTGTGCTTGCTCCCCTGCCTCCTCACTGTGCTTGCTCCCCTGCCCCCTCGCTGTGCTTGCTCCCCTGCCCCCTCACTGCGCTAGCTCCCCTGCCCCCTCGCTTTGCTTGCTCCCCTGCCCCCTTGCTGTGCTTGCTCCCCTGCCCCCACGCTGTGCTTTCTCCCCTGCCCTCTCGTTGTGCTTGCTTCCCTGCCCCCTCGCTGTGCTTGCTCCCCTGCCCCCTCGCTGTGCTCCTGCCCCTGCCCCCTCGTTGGTTGTGCTTGCTCTCCTACCCCTGCCCCCTCATTGGTTGTCCTTGCTCTCCTGCCCCTGCCCTCTCGTTGGTTGTGCTTGCTCCCCTGCCCCCTCGTTGGTTGTGCTTGCTCTCCTACCCCTGCCCACTCGTTGGTTGTGCTTGCTCTGCTGCCCCTGCCCCCTCGTTGGTTGTGCTTGCTCTCCTTGTAAATGATAATGCCATTTATTTAAGTTTTAAAAACAACAACATGAATAAAAATAATGTCATGAGCAATGCCAAAAGCTCTAACTTTAAGAATGCTAAGACCATTGCATTGTAAAATGCTTGTTAGAACTGCCGGTATGGCCCACATAAAGCCCTGGGTACACATGAAGGCAAAGGTGTAAATTGGGACCAGTAGACTTTGGAATAGTAAGTGTTTGACAACTGGAGGTGGCGATATCCGGGATGGTCAGAGACATATGTAAGGATGAAAAGGGATACTCCTGGAGAAGATGGGAAAGCGAACAGTGAAGGCACGCTATACAGCACCCCCTACAGCCCTGCAGAATGGAAGAGCAGTAGCGCCTAGATGTGAATTCAGAGACAGTGGGAAATAAATAATAACATCCCCTACTCTCGCAGCATTTTCAGACAGTGGTAAAACTGTCTCCAAGTCCATCTCCTCCTCAGAGCCAGGAGGGAAGTCATCACCCCTGGCAAGGCAAGTCCCTGAGTGCCAGGACTCTGTCGGGCATTCCGGGTGCAGTGTCTGCTGAATAGTACCACCCCGCTCTCTCTCCCTCTCCAGCAGCCTGTCCAATGAACACAACACGTCCTCCCAACATATACATTTGTTTATGCTTAAGGAGGGCTAAACGGGGTTCATGCGATGGTGATCACCCACTTACCATTCACGTCCGCTGCAGCCGTTCTTTCATCTCACAGGCAGGAGGGCGGCCGCACACAAGAGTGTCGGTTCGGTACACTTGGGGGTCCCAAGCACCCCTTAAATCTCTTTTCTAGAAGGCTCCACAAACTCCTAGGGCCATATTATCAAGAAAGGGTGATACATTATCGCCGCTTTTATCGGCAGTTAACACCAGAACCTGGGCTGCTATGGGAGTTCACATGGGAATATTATCAAGCCCATTATCGCCGCTTTAGTGGCAGTTTCCTGCCAATAAAAGCGGCGATAATGTATCGCTCTTTCTTAATAATATGACCCCTAGTGAGCCAGTAATGGACGGCAGCGTTGTCTGTTAGAAACAAGAAAGGCACAACGCAGTGGATCCCTGCTTGTGCCCGGGGGACCCTAGACATAGTGCTAATACAAGGAGCACCGTGCTCTGGCCCTGCTTGTGCCACAGGGGCACTGTAAAGTGCACGCTCCATAACATCAATACCAACGATACGCACAGCGCTAAAAATAGAAAGGCAGGGATTGCATGCTCATCCCTGCTCGCTCCCATGGCAATACTCCAGACCCCACAAAACAGATACAACTGATCGCCTTAGTGCAAGTGCTGTATAGGCTCGACCTAAAAATAAGTAATCTTTACTAGACTTAACGCAAGAATAAACGCCAAAAATTCACAATACTGTAATCAAAAATAAGACTTTAAAATGGTAGAAATAGCTTTGTTCGATGTAGATGGTAAATGCGATGTAGAGAGCCACCCGGGCGCACCCCTATAGATATCCACATACATGCATGCATGCACCCCTTGGGGCGGGCTCCACCCGAGGGGATAAATAAATGGCTGGAGAACGCTCTTGGTCTTCCGTCCATAGAAATAAAACTTGTGTCGTACCTTTTCCTGAAGCGCTGCTGCGGCCTATCTTCCACGTGGCTCCGCCGGGCTACAAGTACTTTCTGGCCTTCATAGATCCCATTAGGTCCTAAGTGAGTATTTGATCTAAAGTTCCAAACCATTGGATTTGCCGCTGTTTCTTTTTTAGAGTGTGTGGATGTGTGTGTGTGTAGGTGTGTGTGCGTGTGTGTGTGTGTGTGTGTGTATGTGTGTGAGAGATAGTGTGAGAGCGAGAGAAGAGAGAAGGTGCGTGTGTGAGTGCTGAAAAAACCCACTGCTGATGCAAATGACCTCAACAAATTCCGCCCCATCACTAACCTACCCTTTCTTGCGAAGATCACAGAAAGATGTATAGCGAAACAACTCTCTCGTCATATTAAGGACAATGATCTTCTTGACAATTTTCAGTCTGGCTTCATCCAAAACTGCAGCACTGAAACCGCCCTGCTGCAAGTGATTGATGACGCACTGCGGATACTCGATTCGGGGGGTCTTGTCTTCTAATTCTCCTTGACCTTTCTGCGGCCTTTGACACTGTCAGTCACAACACTCGCCTCAACACTCTTCAACAGGAAATGGGCATGGATGGCTCTGTGCTTAAATGGTTTGCTTCCTTCCTCTCTGATAGATCCCAAATGATCAAAATAGCGAACAGTCTTTCATCTCATTTGGTGGTAGGTCAAGGTGTTCCTCAAGGCTCTATACTTGCACCCACATTGTTCAAGCTCTACTTAGAACCACTGGGAAATCTCCTAGGTAAATGCGGGATCCACTATCATCTCTATGCAGACGACACTCAAATCTACCACAAGGTTGCCTCCACTCACGATCTCTCCATCCTAAGCTCTACACTCGACTCCATTCAAAACTGGATGTCAATCCATCAACTGATTCTGAATCCCTCCAAAACTGAATTCCTCCTCCTCTCCTCCTCACTTTCTTCTCCCCTGGTTCAATCATGGATGGATCAGATGAATCTACTGAACAATAAACCCATCATTGTCGACAGCCAAAATCCCTTGGTGTCATACTCGACAAAAAACTCAATCTAATCTCCCACATCAATTCCATTGCAAAGTCTGCTCGATACCAACTGCTCCTTCTTTGTGGAATTTGTCGCTTCTTCCCGAAGCAAGACCTTAAAACCCTGGTCCAATCACTGGTCCGCTCCAGAGTGGACTACTGCAATTCTCTTCTTACTGGCCTCCCCAAATCCCACCTGTGCCCCTCTTAAATCTGTTCTCCATTCAGAAGCTCGTTTCATTTATGGGGCCAAAAGAAGCGAACACATCACACCATGTTATCCACCCTCCGCTGGCTTCCCATTGAGGCAAGATCTATCTACAAGACTGCCTGTACCACCCACAAAGGCTTGCACTCCTCCTCTCCTCGCTACCTCGCGAATAAACTGAAACTCTCTGGAGGCTGTAGACCATCACGTAATGCGGAAAATTTACTGCTTGAACCCAGTGGTCAAAGTGGGGAAAAAAAAGTAGGGAAACTGTGGGCGGAGACTCAGGGGGCGGGAATAAGCAGAGGATTGGATTAGTGGGCGGAGTCGGAGGTGTGGCTAAAAATAGCAAAACATGCCAATTTTTAGTGCATTTGACATATCACTGACCAGTTACAACTTATAACGTTATTTAATTCAAACAATCGACACACGTTTATTTGAGGTTTAATATATAAGTTGTTTATATTTAATTCATTTACAATGTGGGACATGTTTCAAATCACAGAATATTCCAAATACGCTTGTAAGTGGAATCATAAGCCATTTGTCTCCGAGCCATGCAGTTTCTTTCATTGGCACTTCTCCTCCCTTTTTCTAACCATTTCTGAACATAAAATTCAGGTTTAAGTTCTATGACAGGAGGCCCCACGATGTTTATGAACATAATAGAAGACAGACGATTTATTGATATTCTGTTCCGCAGTGGTGTGAGCACATCATTCATTACACTAAAGCCCTGTTCATATTCAGCAGTTGAGGTAAAAAAGGTGTTTATAATGTGCACTAATGGTTTCAGGCTTTCAGGGATGCAATTTTTTATTTTGTTTGTACTCTCTGAAACCAAGGATGTACTGCCTAGTATCAAATACATGCAACCTGCTACAAAGGTTTTGTAATTCTCCCTCACCGTATAAGATGTCTACTGGATCTGGCCAATAAACTGGTTGTAGGAGTTTCATTCTGTGTACTAACTCTTTGTATTCGATTTGGTCATTGTTTGTGGTTGTGCATCTCGAAACATTTGATGCATTAGACATTGTCATCCTTTTTCGCAGGTTATTTGCTAAGCTCCGAAAGAACTGTGCCCTATTGATGCTAACACAGCCTTTGTTCTGTTGCAGTCCTACACCATCAAACTGCATCCGTTCAGCAGCATTTAATGCAGTTGTAGCAAAGGGCCCAGGTGCATCAGCCATTGATTCAAACACCAAAATCTGCATCTGTATTGAGCGATCGGCCTCATATATGGTCATATCACGCCGCTGCAGCCTTCTGGATAGGTCACCCAATTCTGTGAGCGCATCATATAATATGCCCATATTTTCAACAAACACCAGGGAGGTTAATAAACGGTTTAAACCAGCATATTTCCTCTGCTCAATGTCACTCCTCGTTGAGTCTTTGGAAGATTCCATGAAATGTTTAGTAAGTGCTCTGTAGTTATTCCAAACAGCTCTCACAGATCTTTCACTTGAGGACACCCAACGTACATCTAGCACCTTTCCAATTGCCAGAAGTCTTACTTCTACCTCCAGAGCACATTCCCCAAGCTCTCTCTGATTTTTCGGAGAGGCATGGTAGGTGGTATAAAGTTTATCAAAAAAAACTTTGAGCTGATTAATGCCTGTGTCCTCTTTACAAACATCGCACACGGCAAGCTCCAGCTTGTGGTTAGCACAGTGCCATACACTCAACTGTGGATATTTCAGTTTCAGAAGAGTTGCCACACCGGATTTCCTACCTATCATGTTGGAAGCCCCATCTGTTACAAGCTGAACCAAATGCATTTTTAAATACTCATCAGTAAAACCATGTCTCTGTAAGCATGCAAGTAAGGTATCTAAGATTGTATCTGCTGCTGTGCTTGGCAGCTCAACAAGGTCTAAGAAAAAGGTCAGTGGCTCATCGTGTTTATCAATACACGCTCTTACACAGATAATTAGTGTGGTCAATTTACTAACTGTGGTAGATTCATCTATCATGAGGCTTATTTTTGGTTCATTCTGCAAGATACAATCAACCAGCCTTGACCTCATTGTAGCAGCAATATGGTCTATTATGTCAGCACAGCTGTGATCTGAATGCAAGACTCTGCCCAAGTCTGCACCATTCATCTTTTGAACATCAATATCCAACGGCATATCAGAAAAAGGGCGCTCATGTTTGCCTATTTTGTATGCAGTTCTGAATACACGGCATGTCTCTTCCTGTACTTTCATTTGCATTTTCAAATTGTACTGTGGAATACTTTCACGGGCCCTCTGCTCTAAAATAGATAATGCCTTAAGATGACAGGAGCTATTCTTATGACGAGATATGTTTTTCCGCAGAGAAATTTGCTGCTTGTCTTTAGAAGGGCCATATGGAATGACCAAGCAATCTACCCATTCCATGGGAAAATGCACACCTTGACTTGTTTCTGTTTTAAGATTTACCTTCTTGCACACTTTACATCCAAGCTTGCCTTTGGAAAATAAGAGCCATGGATACTCTGTACGTTTCATTTCAAGTTGTTCAATAGACCAGCAGGCTGGGTGATCAATTTGATCCATACTCTCCACCACATTTCCTTGGAGGAGTATGGGACTGTCGTTAGTGCCACAGCCATCTATCAATACTTCGTCTTCAGAATCGACTCTTCTCCTCTTCTCGGGCATCCTGACACTTTCACTTGTTTGCCTTTCAAAACCCTGATTTGCTTTTGCCATTGGTCCTTCCGATCTGGAGCCTGGGGACTTCTGTGTTTCGCGAGATGTGGCTGGAGCATTTTTCTCCTGCAGCCACTGAAGCATCTGCATAAATAATTGTGTAAATGCATACATTTAAAAAGAAGCACTGTACCAAAACTCATGATTTATTTTAAATGCTGGCTGTCGGTACGAATTGGGATTGCCCACAAGACAATTTAAGAAAGAGTCCTTTTCATTTCTTAATTCCACGGTAAGAACTATATTGAATATTAGCCGTTTGACAATAAAAACCAAGGTGTAAATTAAAATGTGTCAGCCCACACTTAAGGCATTTACTTGAAAAATATTTTTACATGCATTTATGCAATGGAATAATGGGGGAATTAAATGCTACTTCGTTTGTATCAATGAGCAGGTCCCAATAAATGTGAGGGAGTACATTGGATTGTCTCAGAACCTGGCTGAGGGTCTTTACCTCTTTAAAACGTGATGTTGAATTGAAGATAGTCGAATACTGCGAAGCTTCTGGGTAAGCAGCAATTTATGTGGCAGGTTGGAAGAGATTTAGGAAGCACCCCTACTTCCGAGATTCTGTGACAACTGTGCTTTGCGGCCTATGCAGTGACACTGATTTGCCTTCGATCTAGCAGTAAACCTGATCCCTCTCTGGCCTTGCAGTGCCGTGGTTTGATGATGACCGGTCTTTCTGGTTTGAGAACAGAAACACCATGCTCCGGTTTCTGGTGAGTGTCTGTAACAGCACGATCTGAGAAATCTTTCAAATAAAGAAGGGAATGGTAAATACAAGTTAACATGAATTTGCCAGAAAATACTGATCATTTTTCACTGGTATCTACAGAATGGAAACTGCTCAATTTTAAATTGTTCCATAACTAAGTTCAGGCACAAAAAAAACTGCAAGACACCGGTAAATCCTGGTTTAAAGACCACTATTCTAACTATTGAGCTCTGCACCCTCTAATAAAGCAGGGACTACTTGGATGGCCAAGTAAACCCCCCTAGATGTCATACTGCAGTACACATCTTATAGCAGCTGGGAAACCAGACATGGAACATAATAAGTTGATAAGTTCTGGCATAAAGCATTTTAGTTAGCCGAGGCAGTGTGTGCATACTAGTTACATTTAATTAACACTTTTACCTAATTGTCAGTGTTTTCTGTGCTGAGAGCACTGTTGACTAGGTCATTCTGTGACACTCAAGCAAAGCAGAGTTGTATTCCTATGCACAAGGCCAGCATTAGATGTTCAAACAGGAATGGTAAAATATCCCAGTTTGCAGATGTTTTCCACATAATTATAGCTCTGCCGTATTTTTCCACATGATACATCTGCCGCATAATATGATGGTTTTATCAAAAAAGTTTGTTTGTAGCTCAAACGGATCAAAAGTTACTAAACAACGTGAATTGTGTTGATGTGGAGTGGAAGGCCGTGTGCAAAGGTTGACTGGTCACCTTTCTCACCGCTGCATTGGCATGTTACACTGGCATTAATGAGGTGAAAGCTTTCCAGAGACTGTTAGTATGTGTAAAAATGTCAAATTAATAAAGTACCAGAAAATGTACTATATAACCCTGCAGTCTTTTTTTGCTTCATAATTTAGTCATACCTCCAACATTATGTTGTCCTCCTTTGCTGAATAATTGCAGTGGTTCCAAAGCAGGCGGCACATGCTAAAAGGGATTGTGTATGAAGCAGAGAGACCATGAAGTTTTTGAGCTTAGGGGCATATTTATGGGAATGGTGGTGCAGGGCAGCACAGCATGTTACTTTGCTGCACTGCCCTGTATCGCAGGGAAAGGGCAAGAATGCACGGTATTTATCCGTGGCTTTTCAGGCTGCGCAGTGAGAATCTGGAACTCAGTTCCGCCTCAGCTCCGGACCACCACCTCCTCCCAGGCCTTCAAAACTGACCTCAAAGTTCCCCTCCTTCAAAGACGCTTCCAAATTTAATTCACGCCCTTCCATTATAGAAAATTATATTCTCCATGACTATAGAAGTGCCTTCCCAATGTGTTCTTGTAATTTGAGTGTCTGCCATTTATTGCAGTATTATCCTTCTACCTGTGTTTGGTACTCTTTTGTAACATGCACACGTCACTTTTCTCTTGTAACATACTGTTTGCTACGATACTTACATTTTGTTTGCTTTAGATACTTACATTTTGTTTGCTTTAGATACTTGCACAAGTGCCACCATTGCCTACGTAACGTTTGCTCTTGTGTTTGAGTGTCTGCCATTTATTGCAGTATTATACCTCTACTTGTACTTTGTACGCTTTTGTAACCTGCACACATCCCTTTTTCCTCCTGTAATGTACCTTTTGCTTCCTCTTGTATTTTGTTTGCTCACAATTGTCACTTTTGCCTCGTGTAACTTAACATTTGCTTTTGTAATTTGCTCACTTGTAATCTTCTCCTCATGTATCAGTACTGTTCCTATTGTGAAGCGCTCTGACACCTTCGGGTAAAGTCCGCGCTATATAAAAACACATAAAATAAAATAAAAAAGAGAGGGTGTGTGCGAGTGAGAGAGAAAAGGGAGAGGGTGTGTGCATGCGTTGTGTGGAGTGGAGTGGAACGGAGTGGATTGAAGGAGGAATGCAATGGAACACGACAACCGAGCGTCCGGTGCAGTACTAACCGCGGTTACTAGAGGGCAGTCTGCCTGACAACAGCCAGCTGTTTTGTTGTAATTTGCATACCCAGAAGCCTTAGTAGAGCCGCAATCACTTCCGTTTCATTTTCATGAGTAAAGAAGTCTTTTGAGCTGTGAGAATCAGAAGTAGTTTCCGTGTGTACATGGTTTGCTAAAATAGCATTACATTTTTACTTGTAGAAATGTTTATAAAGTTACCATCATTTTCCTATGCGTTCTTTATTTTCAGCACGCCGAGATCAACATCATTATCTACCCGAAGCGCGGAATGAGTTCCCTTAAATTTTGACAGTCACTAGCACTTTGTGTGGCGATGATTGTCAACCGGAATTAATCCATAATTTTTGAAGGGTCTTTGCAGAAGCAAGGTCCGACGAAACTGTTAACATTAGATGAGACAGGTTTATCGTTACAACCGATTAATATTATATCTCGATGTTAGTAGATGTGTATGCGAAGGTGAGGAAATTCTGACGCTTTGGTTAAGTAATGACTCACTTATCGATGACATTGCCTGGCTTTCTTTTGCAGTTAGAGGTCAGGCTACTCCACAGCAACCACAAATCATCACGGGCAATAATGCATCATTAGGAACAGGTAATTATCAATAGTAGTGACCAGAGCACCCTTGCAGGACTCCACTGGTCCCAGGGAGCCTCTGGCACTGCACCTCTGTGGGGTAGACAGTGTGGTGCCTGGCTGACTTGATTTGGGACCTCTAGTGATGACCTGTGGTATGGCACTCATTCCCTATGTTTTTGTGCAGCTTTGCATAGCTTGAACTTGATCGGAAGGAATTGGAGCGCTTTACATCAGTGGCTCCCAACCTTTTGACTTCCGGAGGACCCCCACAGAATCACTACTGAAAGCTGTGGTTCCAGCTAACAATTTGTAAATTTAAATGCACAAAAAGTACACACCAAACAAAATACTCGAATTACAAAATATTTTATTTTATTTTGAAAAAATATGTAAAAAAAGACAACTTAATGGGAAGTTTGGTGCTGCGGCTAACTTTTCAATGTTTGATTTTATTTCGGAAAGTTGACTCCTCAGGCCAGATGTTACATTTTTCAATCAATTTCTGTATTTATTTTTTAGGTACATAAGATCTGAAATAGCCATTTCACATAATAGCACACACATACATGCCAACATTTAAGAAGTGTAAAGTGGGAAATTAAATAAAAAATATTTGGGAAAATTGATTTTCCGAATTCATCTATATACAAGCAGATGTAATTTCAGACGGAGAGACAGCCTCAATTGGGTCTGTCGGCATGTATGCATACAGTAGTATAATTAGTGATCCGAGCCCTTTACATCACACACATACAGAGACAATGACTGATGCATGTTTGTAAATCCATACTAATATAATAAAGAGAGAGCCCAAACCTTTGAGGCGGGTAATCTCAGGAACCACAGCACCAATCACAACACCCAATACAGCGTTGGAAAGGGCAGTTGCAGCAGAAGGACATAGGCTATGCAGACGCCCACCATATACATTTAAAAAGTTAAAGAATCGTGACAGCAAAGTAGTCCCTTGTGGGCGTGTCTGCGTTGTGCTGTGGGGGCGTGACAAATGCTGGGGGCATGTGGTATGTTCCACCCTTTGGGCTGGTCTGTTCCCATGAGGCACAGGGTCAAGGCTGATTTGCATATGGCCATGTCTGAACTGGGGTGGTGTGGAGTGCAAAACAACGATGGTTTTAGGGCCAGATCTCTGTACTGGGGTGAATGTATGACATTGTTCTGCATTCTGTCCATCAACTGTTGTTTTTGCATTTGTCACCCCGAGTGGGATGGGTATGCTCAGACGTGAGTGCCATGCTCTCCACACCACTAGAGTCAAGCTATCCTGATTGAAAACGGTTGATAGCCAGAAATTGGTCCTAGCATGTGTGAGTCAGATCCAGGAAAGACATGGCTTAGCAGTTCAAAGGGCCTGGAATGTTTCTCTTAGGCACAGGGTCATGGTTGAGGAGGTGTGGAGTGCAAAAAAAAAGATGGATTTTGGCCCAGATCTCTGTATTGGGGTGAACGTATGAGATTGTACTGCATTCTGTTCGTCATCTGTTGTTAATACAATCTGCACTTCATGCCATGTCTCATATACCGTGCTGGGGGTGTGGGTCAAATATTTCATTGTTTTTTCTTCCCAGGTTCTGCACATTCCAGCTCTGGGTGTTCACCCTGCTCCCTTTAAATACCTCTGCACCCCATAATCAAAACCCACCCTTACTCCTTTAAATACCCCAACACCCTTAACCACTAACCCATCTTAACCCTATAAATATACCCTGTACCCCAAAACCCAAACCTATACCTAAATCCTAAAAATACCCCTGTACCCCAAAAACCAAACCTACCCCTGAACCCAAAAATACCTCTGTACCCCAAAACCCAAACCTAGCCCGAACCCTTAAAATACCCCTGTACCCCAAAACCCAAACCTACCCCTGAACCCTAAAAATACCCCTGCACCCCAAAACCCAAACCTAGCCCTGAACCATAAAAATAACCCTGTAGCCCAAAACGCAAACCTACCCCTGAACCCTAAAATACCCCTGTACCCCAAAACCCAAACCTAGCCCTGAACCCTAAAAATACCCCTGTACCCCAAAACTCAAACCTAGCCCTGAACCCTTAAAATACCCCTGTACCCCAAAGCCCAAAACTACCCCTGAACCTTAAAAATACCCCTATACCCCAAAACCCAAACCTAGCCCTGAACCCTAAAAATACGCCTGTACCTCAAAACCCATACCTATCCCTAAACGCTAAAACTACCCCTGTACCCCATAACCCAAAACTATATCTGAACCCTTAAAATACCCAAACACCCCAAAACATATACCTCAGTACCCCAAAACATATACCCCTATACCTATACTTACCTTATCCGAACATTTAAAAAAAACATGCTTTTACCATTCATGCATTTACAACGAATTTCATTGTAAATGTATGCGTGGTAAAAGCATATAACATGTAATGCCATGCGTTATAATGGCCTTGCGGAGTCATGGTACTTTCGTAATGAAAGTATGCGGAGTGATGGTATGCGGAAAGAAAGTTGCAGAATAATGGGTGTTTACCCTCCCCCGGTAAGTGCATTGGTGGCACGGCGGCCCACATCTCCAGCAACATACTCATATTTTTTCACCACCGATTTGAAAAATGCACAGGTCTCTCTCATTGATGGCCAGCACCGACATACACTTTTAGACACACCTCCCGCCACAAGTTCTAGAATTCCGAACTTTAGAGCTGGGGAGCTACGTTCGAATCTCGGCATCAGGTCAACATCCTGTGATTCCAGGCAAATTGCTTTGTCTCCCCGTGCCTACCACAAATTAATGTGTTCTTCTGTAATGTAAATTGTGCTCATGCCATGTTGTCGAGTTCGCGCTTTATAATATAGCAAGGAAAAATAAAGTAGGGAAACTCGAGTTCACACACTACTGAATGCAAACTCTTAAGTGCATCAGCAGTGCACTGTGAATCGGAGCGTTTCACAGGCCTGTCACAGATAAGAAATGCTATCAAAACGAAATCCTACAAAACAATATACTACTGGCCGGCAGCAATTCATACCCGTGTTGAGGGGGATAAGGAAGCCCTCTGGGGTGTGGTCACGAGTCACAACCCACAAACCACCCTGCTGTGGTCATGAGCCGTGGTCACAGGTCACCGACGCACACTTTACTGAGGAACAAGGAGCAATGATATGAGATGACAAAGATCACAGTTGAAGTAGCATTTTATTTGTTAAGTCTTAAGTACATCAGAAAAGGCATTTATTAATTGATCAGCCTGAGCAATGAAATGTTTGAAAGTCTGACTTTTAATCTGTCGGGATAAAAACAAAACGCAAGTTCACATTCATTATGTGCAAGAGCCTAGAAAACATGCTGGAATGAGGACCTGTAAACCGGTATAATCAAGATCAGTAGGCGATTCAAAAAGGCTCAGAATACATTCAAAGAAAACATAGCGCCTACAAAGGTGCTTTTCTGAAGAAATTACCCAAGCAAGTTTAACATTCTAAAGAGATCCAAGGTGCAAAAGGACTGGGATCTTTCAAAAGGCACAATTGAACTTAGTTGGGAGAAGCAGAACACTTTATAAAGTCTAGTGCCTAGAAGCACCTTAACTATGGAGACTATCCCAGCAGGGCCTAATAGTTTAAGAGAACCTAAAAATGCAAGGAATTGGGTGTGAATGGAAAATACAGAGCAAGGACAGAGATATAAAAAGACAAAAGTATTATCTGGCTTAGGAAGTCTACCACCTGAGAGAGAGGATTTGAAGTCCCAAGTCAGACAATCGGCTAGCCGGAGAGCTTGCATGCAAAGGTCGCATCAGCAGAGCTCTGCCTTCAGATTTGACGGGCTGAATCTAATATACCTGAAAAATGCAGAACTAACACTGTTCTGACGCCTTTTCTGACGCAGGTGGCTTTGACCTCATTGTCCTAGGACAGTGGGGGCGGTCAGGTGTCCCAATGGTTGGTTGGCCCTGCTTGACCCCAGAACATAGACAAAGACTTCTTGTCCTGTACATTTCTAAAAATATATGTGCGAGCGGAACTTACGTGTTTCAGTGGAAAGTCCCTGAAATGTGTCAATCTGCCTCTGCACCAGCTGAGTCTTGTGTACGTGTGAGAGTGGGGTGTCTTGAAATGGCGCTTGTGAAAGGCTACTGTACTTTCCCAAAGTTGCTCAAGTTACCTCGCTGTGTCCTGCACACTAGAAAGGCACGTTTTAAAAATGATTTAGGCCCAGTGGATTTTGCTAACATAAGGTGTGACCTTTGGCCTTTCGCTTGGGCCCATACACCTGAAATTAAGGGAATCTGTGGGATCCCATTTGCTGATTATACATAGCAAAAATTGTGGGATTTCAAGCATATTTTCAGATTTACCCTAGCAGGGCAAGGTAGGGCCTTCAAGCTACCAGGGTTGATAAAAAGGTCCCTCTATCATCTCCCTGCTCTTGTTCATTCAATGAACATTCTTTTAACTTATTATCTCTGCGACCCTTCATCCAGTTGCTGTATCCAGGGTATGTCATTAACATAACACTTAAAGCTACCTTGTTGTTGATCTATTTCGTTGGCTTTGTCTTCATTTGGCCTAATGAGTATTTTCGCATACTCTGCATCTTGCTCATTACGCAGGCGTTCATATTGGGCTGCTGTTGGGCTCTTACTCAGACGGTCTCTACCTGGGAGAAGTGGAGGAGCTATTTGTATTCCATAGTGGGTGCTAGGTGCTGCTAACTCGCTCATCTCCATTCGTATTCCAGTCCCATCCCAATGAACACGATCTTTGTCCTCATACTCAGCTACCTGTAAATACCTATGCTAGTGTAGTTTGTCCCCACTATCTTGGTGCTAACTTTCTTTTCCTACAATGGCACTCATCTGCGGGATGCAACACAAAAAGAAACAGCAAAAAAATAAAAACTTTTTAGAACTGCCACAAAGGTATCCAGTCAAAGTTCAACAAATCTGTGGCTCTCTACTATGGCCTCTCCTCCAGCAATCCATTTCTTTTCTATCTTGTTCAAGTTGTTGATGGCATTGGTCAGTTGAGCCATGTTCTTCGTTGTTAGTAATGTACAGCTCACTCCTTATCCAAAGGCATACTCTCCTCTTGGTATTTCGAAGCCAGAGTCCTTCAGCCTTAGTCTGGAGCATCACAATGATGGTAAAGGGAAAAGAACTGGACTCTGCTCAACCGGCAAACCTCCTTTGGTGGGACTTTGAACACTGTCCACCCTTAGAACTGAGCACACTGCTCTTGTCCGTGGAGCCAGATAACAGAGCCAGAGATGGGCATTGATGTTGGAGATATTTGCTGGTGGAACCATCATGGAGACTTGGTGCAATGTTCTCTTGAGCTCAGGCTGCTTCTTCGTTAGGGCTGTTGGAGATAGAGCCATTCTCTGCAGGCCCAGAAAAAGTCAATTCGGTCAGAGATGCCATATTTATTGTCTGAAAAAAACTGCTGTTTTCAATTTGAGTGTCGCCCCACAGGTAACATGCCATTCTAGAAAAGAGAGAAGAGGTGTCTTTTAGTTTGAAATCAGTTCATGCTTTTGGACATTTTTATTTTATACACCCTAAGTGGACAACCTGTCTATCTTATTTTATAATCCTAGTCTACCCTATGTTGCCCTAAGAGCGCTTCTTTATACCTTAACTGACCCCGGGCACTGAATTTTGCCATGGGCGTAACTTTTTGCGAATAACAACAGCGCCGTTCTAATCTGTTATGGGCAATGTAGGGTGTGGGAGACGGAGCAATGTTAGTCTAACATAGAACCCGCTATCATAAACCCATTGATGCTGCAAAAAACTACACTATGGGCCATATCATGAACAGTCATCTGAAATAGCCTTGTTGTCTTCACTTCCATTCTGCATGTGTCAGTGATGACCTCATGCATCAGTGAGGTGGAGGTGTTGTCCCTTCCTGTTCTATGTATAAACACTTTAGAGACAGTGGCCTCAATAATCTGACATTAGTTTGTGTATCCCGCAGGAGGTGTTCTATAGTCTGTGGTCGTATCTTCCTAGGTGAGAAAATCTATCTGTTCTCCCTGCATGGGGAGTGTATGAGTCATGTAACAGTGCCTTAGTCTTCTGTCTACCTATTGTTGTCATCTGACTGTATCTCATACTCTGCAGAGAATCGTGAGCAGGATGCTGTCTAGCTGCTTGGGCACTATTTCTTATTATTGCATTATTACTTCCATCAGAGGAGGGCGATGAGGACACATGTTGCAAACACAATTAATCTGGGGTGCTAACTGTGCTGGTAGAGGGGGTGTTGAACCTTTCTGCATGCTTGCAAGGGCTATTTATTCCATGTGCTAACAGATATATTGGAAGCGACTTTGTTGCTATTGGCAACTTCAAAGATATGAGCAATACAAGTCTTCCTATTAACACAATTTAAACAAAACCAATTCAATCTATCTAATTCCACTTCTGCCAGTATTGCAAAATATTATAATACAAAATACATAACTTTAGATAAGACACTTCTGTGCGGCAGGTGTTGTGGCTACGTCTGAATCCATAAGCAACCAAGCTGTCACCGCCTTCTTCCTTTTGGACAGTCAAATGGAAACAAGTTAATCTTCTCTGATTTGTAGAGTTGACCCTGAAGTCTGTTCTGTTATTTCGTTCCTCTTGGCAATGGGGACAGCTGCTGGTTAGTAGTCTATTATTTCCAAAAGTCTTTGGGCCAAGAGCTGTGTTCCATTATTCATATGTCGAAGGCCAGAACTGATGTGGCCCCACTTCCTGGAAACCTGACTTTGAAAGAAACTTCGCAGTGCATGTTAGTGTATACAAACTTTTGTTATTTTTAATATTTTTCATTATTTCAGAAGAGTTTTCACTTGTGTTGATGCATAAATAATAATTTTGTGAAACCTTGGAACATCCATTACTTAAAAAAAAATACACTAAACACCTAAAACATGATACTGTCATAATTCCAGGGTATTTAAACTTTTAAAGCAGGTAAAAAATATGTACAACCATCTGAAGTCTGCAACTGTACTTCAACCGGCCTGGCAATAGTAGTGCTATTCACTGCTGTATGTTGTGTGTTGGCTAGCTGAGGTATGGAGGGAACTCCAAATGAAGGAAAGAATCTGGGAATTATATTGCCTTTTTGTGTAAGATACTTTAAAGAAAAATCCATTATCTAAAAAAAGGAACTTAAAAAATGTTGGGCTATAGCTTGTCTCAACGTCAAACATATTTGAAAATCTCTGTCACAGTGACACCTGTTCATAACCTGCCCCAGGCTTATAAACCGAAATGCTAAAACATTTCACTAAACTACCTGAATCAGGAACGTACCATTTCTTTGCAACATAAAAATAAACAAGCCTTGCCACGTCCAGTAGGCCTCAAATATTTTGTTAGCCTTTTGTCTTTGTCAATGCACAATCAGTATTTTAGTCCCTGGCTCATGTACTGCTTAAAAGCATTTTAGCACAGTCGCCGTACAGTATCAATACACAATATTTCCTGCAATTTTGAAGAACCTAGAAATAAAATTATTAATATACCTACATATTACTTCTGTTATGCACACATATATATATTTGTATATATACATATGTATATATTTCTCATTTTGTGTGATCCTGCGATCATCGACGTTCCAACTGCCTAAAACTCTTGTTACACCCTACAGGAAGCGTATTTCCTGCCTGGCTGAATGCCCAGAATCTGTGGTTGGCTACTTCCAACGGTAGAGAAAGCCTGTTAACTCCTTTGTCACCTTGTAACATCTAAAAACATGTGCTTTTTAATTGTAGGCTATGCTGACCAGAATATTTAACATCACATTAAACACAGGCTCATGTTCTCTGTATGTCGTGCATGCTGAGTAAACGCCGTATATTCCATTCCATAATTTTATCCCCCTATTCTCTCACTATTTCTGTGCATAAGAAATTGTGGGAGATTCTTCTATTTTATTATTATCTGCTCCGACATCTACATTGCTCTGAGGCCAGTGGCATCATTCAACTTGAACGCAAGCCAAAATTTCACTAACCCTATTTTGTAATGGCGAACATCAATTGTCAGTGCCCTGTTGTAACACCCTCCCCGATCTGTTCCTGCATTCAGACCATTACTTGCCTACTTAAACTGGGACTGAATTCGGATGCTGGTAAGAATATATTATTTTGTACTTAGTACCTGGGTGCTGCAGGATTTTTTTTTCTTTTTGGGGCATCATTTTGTGTATAGGTGTCTATTGTTGCTGTTGCATGGGAACGTGCATTCACAGGAACTATTGTTGGATTTGGGCCACATTCATAGGGGCCATTGGGGCTTAGTCCTTGTTGGGCTGGACTCATAAGTTGCTGGCTTTGGTCTTGAAGCCTATTGCGGCACTGTCTTTGCATGTGACCTATTCTGTGGCAATAATAACAAGTGCGCTGTGTTGGCTGTGATTGGAGCCTCAGTTGTACCATTCCATTTACTCTTCCCTGTATACCTGATTTTCTGGTGGCATTCTTTCTGTTATTTATATAATAATTTTGTTGGTCATTTCTGTAGGCATGCTGTGCTGCTATGTATCGTACTGGGGGCTGTGGCTGTATGTACTGATCAGCTGGCTGACGTTGGGCCTGAACGTATTGTGCATATTGTTGTGGCTGGGTCGCTACATATAATATGGCAGGCTGTAATGGGGCCTGGATGTATTGCATGGTGAGCTGTTGTAGCAACGCAGGCGGTATATTGACTGCCGTCATTTGACTGACAGGTGCAGCTATCATGACAACTTATTAGTTTAGAATGACTATTTAAAGGTTCAATAGCAATCAGTCAGAAATCCCTAAATGCGGAAATTTTAACCGTGCACGAATTTACAACTTTAAAGCACATACAAATGCAATGAAAGGGTGAACTGTCATGTTCCTGTGGCACTAAACCAAGGCGGCTTTTATTTGAGGGGGTGCTTTGCAAATTTATGACATAAATAGATGTGCACGTTATAGAGAAAATACCTCATTTATATGGTAGAAGAACTGTTTTCAACATTACACTGGGCATTTGGCAAAGTCTTGGCATTTACATGCACATTTCTAGAGTGCAAATCAGACTCATTCAAAATGCAAAGAATAATATCTTAAATCAATGGAACTACTTAAAAATGTAACCTACAATGAAAAACACACTACACGCTCATGTCAACCACCACTGCTTTGTGATTTCAACGAGCTTCTCCAACCAGTAGCTCTTGAGCTACTGGTAGCTCTCCAGTATGCAGTTCAATTTACGAAATTAAAACCTATTTAGTGCTTTGTTGAATTAATGTATGTATATCAAAATTGAAACGCACATATTTGATATAAAAGATTGGTATATTCTAAACGCGTAATGTTATTTTTGAAGAAACAATTTTTGAATTTGCCAATATTTGTAAAGCTTATTTTGGAGTAATAAATCATGCAGCATTGGGAGTCTTATTCCTCATACTATTTCCTTGGTGCTAGGGTCATTGAAGCTTTAGCTGCTATTTATTGTCCACCTAGAAGCATTCCATGTTAAACGCCCCCCAGTTAAATGTATAAATGCAGGATAATCTTTTAATGGGGGTCTATGGTGTGACATTCTCTGCCTATACTCTTCCTTCTTAGTTGCTGTAATTGAGATCTTGTATAGGTCCCTCTTCTATACCCTTAATGACACAGAGGTATATACCGTCTTATAATTCTTGATTCTGTGCAGCGGCGCAACCAGGGTAGTGGAGCTGGCTGCCACAACTCGCATAGGCAATCTTAGACTGACATGGGTATTTTGTTCAAAAGCTTGATAGAACTAGCAGTCTTTCCCAATTTTCAATTTTAAGATAAAATATATGTCAAAGTCAGTAGGTATTCTATATTTAGTAGAACTCAGTATCTTATTCATAGGGACACTAGTATCTATGTTGTTCACTGTGAGCCTGTGAGGAGAAATGCTATTCGCTTGCTTGGGTGTGCCCTGCTTGTATCTTTATCCTAGATGTTGGGAAAGTTGGGGAATCGATCTAGTGTTCCTTTCTCAAACACTGCCTGAAGCGTCCGCATGGGGCTATTTGTCTTGGTGGTGACGAATGGGTGGACTTACAACAGACTGCGTAGAATCTGATGAATCTGAGTCTTCCCCATCAGTGATGACAATGGAGTTTGAGCCGTCTGAGAGACAGGAATGGATCGATTGAGCGGAGTGGGACGTGGATAGGGCGTCAGAGGTAGACGAGTTGGCTGAGTTGCCAGGCCAAAGTAGGGCAGGGCAAATGGTGTCTGGAGATAATGGGCAGAATAATGTATGTGTAGCAGCAAATATGTCAGTCAAGGAAAGTGTATAGATGTGAACCTGGGAGTGAAGATGAACCCCAGAAGGTCCCAAGCGGTGGCTAGGCTCTCTCGGCGCTTGTTATTAAGGTCTGTCACCGTGTTAAAAGTGGTGACTGAGATAGGGACGTCATGAACCAGATGGATAGAGCAATTGATAGTTCGTGGGGTGGTGTTGGACATCACGGATATAGAGGATGTGATGAGGACGTCAAGGGGCTAGGAGGAATACTTGGATATACGTCCCCCCTTTTTGGCTATCAGTCGCTATGCCCAATGATAGACAAAGACCCTCGTTATTCCAGAGGCAAGGAGAAGCAACATCAGTGCGTATCTTTAGACGGCTAGCCACCTACCTAGCAGGGCTGCAATAAGGAAAGGGAGATACAACCCAGACAGCAATGGGAAAGGGAAGGCCGGGTAGGGCACCTGGTGGCTGTGGGAGATGGTGCAACTAGGACTGAGGCGCTATGTCACTGGACGCACAGAGAAGCACCTTCAAAGCACAACTACTACACAGAGCAAAGCAATGGACAGTTTACATGGAACAAAAACAAATATCCACCATGACAATACTTTCAAAGACAAATCAAAAACATATGAAGATGCATCATAAAAAACTGAAAGCACAGTAAAAAGGACCTAGATATTAAATCTCACTAAACACGGTGGAGCACCATGGTGCGCAAGAATGGGCGAGGAAGGAGGGGGGAATCTGAAAATACCACAAGTTACTTCCTCTTTCTGTACCTTCGCGGAACGAGAGAACACGGCAGCAACTGACAAAGCCAGTCAGTAAAGCAGACTAAAAGTGGAACTGAACAAAAGATATGGACACCCAAACCTTGCTAAAATAAATCGTGAGGAGCAGAAAGTAAACAATGGAAGGGCGTGAAGGCAGCCCTCATGGAAGAGAACGTAGGGGCACAAGTGGCATAGGAAGGGCGCGGGAGAGAAGAATGGGCAACAAGGAAGTGCGAAGATGAGAACTGAACAGACCAGAACAGAGGAAGAGCACAAAATGCTATGTAAATAGGCAATAAACAGTTTTGAGAGAAAAAAATAATAAAAAGAAAATACTATATGCAAAGTAGTAATGTGTTATCAACCCAGAACATGGCAAAGAACAAAATGCAATTGCACGTCAAACCATAATGCAACAATGGAGAACTAGGGGAGCCTTCAACTCCGACCCCGGACACAGAGGCTCCGGGGGACACCCTGCACACAGACTTGAACTGGAGAGGGATCATAAACCTGCCCACAGATTTGAACTGTAGAAGGGGAGACTCTATCTCCGACCCCGGACACAGAGGCTCCGGGGGACACCCTGCGCACAGACTTTTAACTGTCGAGGGATCAAAAACCTAGAACCATTGACGCTATAATCATTCCCTCCGGACCGGAACCGGCAGGGCAAACAAGAGTGCAAAACAGGAAAACCACCAACCTTGAAGGCACAACTGTTATGAACCAATATGCAGCAGAAAAGCCTATACTGGCCTCTGACAAGAAAGTGACAAATCGTGACCTCGCAAAGACAGAGAGAGAGAGAGGGTTCA
Organism: Lissotriton vulgaris; assembly: GCF_964263255.1. NCBI lineage: Eukaryota > Metazoa > Chordata > Amphibia > Caudata > Salamandridae > Lissotriton > Lissotriton vulgaris. The sequence goes on along the minus strand of NW_028240919.1, from coordinate 106,557 downwards.
AATCGTGACTAGAGATAGTGCTGCAGGGGACAGGTGTCAGCCAGAGACAGTCCAAAAAGAGTCAGTCGCACCCTCAGGCAGCAGAGACCCAGGAGAATCAAGGGAAAAAAAAAACCTTGTCTTACCCGTGGTCTCTGCCGCAAAGGAGCGGAGCCCGGACCCCTCAGGGACCTGTCGTGGATGTGCACCGGATCCGCTGCAAACAGTACGTAGTACGATTTTACGTTGGGCGCCAGCTGTTGAGGGGGATAAGGAAGCCCTCTGGGGTGTGGTCACGAGTCACAACCCACAAACCACCCTGCTGTGGTCATGAGCCGTGGTCACAGGTCACCGACGCACACTTTACTGAGGAACAAGGAGCAATGATATGAGATGACAAAGATCACAGTTGAAGTAGCATTTTATTTGTTAAGTCTTAAGTACATCAGAAAAGGCATTTATTAATTGATCAGCCTGAGCAATGAAATGTTTGAAAGTCTGACTTTTAATCTGTCGGGATAAAAACAAAACGCAAGTTCACATTCATTATGTGCAAGAGCCTAGAAAACATGCTGGAATGAGGACCTGTAAACCGGTATAATCAAAATCAGTAGGCGATTCAAAAAGGCTCAGAATACATTCAAAGAAAACATAGCGCCTACAAAGGTGCTTTTCTGAAGAAATTACCCAAGCAAGTTTAACATTCTAAAGAGATCCAAGGTGCAAAAGGACTGGGATCTTTCAAAAGGCACAATTGAACTTAGTTGGGAGAAGCAGAACACTTTATAAAGTCTAGTGCCTAGAAGCACCTTAACTATGGAGACTATCCCAGCAGGGCCTAATAGTTTAAGAGAACCTAAAAATGCAAGGAATTGGGTGTGAATGGAAAATACAGAGCAAGGACAGAGATATAAAAAGACAAAAGTATTATCTGGCTTAGGAAGTCTACCACCTGAGAGAGAGGATTTGAAGTCCCAAGTCAGACAATCGGCTAGCCGGAGAGCTTGCATGCAAAGGTCGCATCAGCAGAGCTCTGCCTTCAGATTTGACGGGCTGAATCTAATATACCTGAAAAATGCAGAACTAACACTGTTCTGACGCCTTTTCTGACGCAGGTGGCTTTGACCTCATTGTCCTAGGACAGTGGGGGCGGTCAGGTGTCCCAATGGTTGGTTGGCCCTGCTTGACCCCAGAACATAGACAAAGACTTCTTGTCCTGTACATTTCTAAAAATATATGTGCGAGCGGAACTTACGTGTTTCAGTGGAAAGTCCCTGAAATGTGTCAATCTGCCTCTGCACCAGCTGAGTCTTGTGTACGTGTGAGAGTGGGGTGTCTTGAAATGGCGCTTGTGAAAGGCTACTGTACTTTCCCAAAGTTGCTCAAGTTACCTCGCTGTGTCCTGCACACTAGAAAGGCACGTTTTAAAAATGATTTAGGCCCAGTGGATTTTGCTAACATAAGGTGTGACCTTTGGCCTTTCGCTTGGGCCCATACACCTGAAATTAAGGGAATCTGTGGGATCCCATTTGCTGATTATACATAGCAAAAATTGTGGGATTTCAAGCATATTTTCAGATTTACCCTAGCAGGGCAAGGTAGGGCCTTCAAGCTACCAGGGTTGATAAAAAGGTCCCTCTATCACCCGTACAACGTCGGGACGGGCTGCTAGTCAGTGTATAAATTTTTTTACATAAGGCAAAGGGGACTACAAGGTGTAGGATTCACGTCATCCATCCTGCTAGGCATTGTTTGCGTGCTTTTGTTTGAAAGATTTGAATGTGGCGGCTACCACTTTCTCATTTATGGGGCCAAGAACACAAGCTGTATGAGGAGGGTAATAAGGCATGTTTGCTCTTAGATTGGATGGTGCAGGAGAGGCAGGGCAGAGATGGATGCTGGGTGTGCATATAGTCCAGGAAAATGCAGTCTACACAGCCATGGACATTACAGAGACTTTAGCCAAAATACCTGGGGAATCTATATCACGCAGCGGGTGACAAGACCACAGTTCAACTGTTACAATTTGTGTAGGATCTACCGATACCAAGTATCTCACCCTGATAGTAGGGCAGTTCCTGAGAAAAATATTGAACCGCCTGAGGTGGCAGAAGCCATCAAACATCTCTAAAGTGGTTGATTTCTTGGTCCAAATGGCCGATCACCTGAAATGTTTATATATCGGACAGAATCTATGTGTGCCTCTCACACAGATGTTCAATGAGACCCAAGGGGAGGCTCCCTCCCAGAAGATCTCAGCACTGCCAATATTGTCTTAATCTAAAAAGTTGAGAAACCAGTGGATGAATACACCGCCTATAGGACCATGCCTTCATCGTATCCTTTTCCTTTCATGGTGGGGTAGACTGGCTACGATTAAAATGATGCTTCTCCCCATTATCAATTTTTATCTCTCTATGCTCCCTATTTCTCTTCCTAATACCTTCTTTCATACCATTAATAGTATCCTTATCAAATTTTTATGGCATAACCGCAAATCTAGAATTTCAGTTGCTCGACTTCAACTCCCTAAAGATTTGGGAGGAGTTAATTTCCCTAATCTTAGAAGATATCATTCTGCCTTCACTTTGAAACAAGTTTGGACTTTTCTGTATGATTCCACCTCCTCTTCTTGTACTGTATGGATTTCTTTGGAACAGGCCCAATATTCCCCCTTTTCTCTTCTTTCAGCCATTCAGATTACTTTGCCTCCAAAACGCATGTCTTTCCCCACTCTTGCTCATTCTAAGGCAATAGTTCTATCTTCAATTGTGTTTTCATGGTAAAAAGAGGAGAAGCGAGTTGATGGATAAAAAGATGGAAGGCTGAGTATGGGTTTGTTGGTGACAGAAAGGGGGTTGTTAATAAAAATTAGACCAGGGAGTGTGTATCTGGATGGGATATAGTAAAATCTGGTGTGGATTTGGGTTGTGTTTGTGATAAGTGCAGTGGGTAATTTGAGCCAATGGTTTCCGGTGCTGGGTACCGGCACATAATTGTCAACACCGCACTTATGAGAGGCTGCCACATGGTGGTGATGTTTGTCTAATTTAGAGAACACAACAACTGCTGGTTATTATTACAATATGTGTTTAAAATGACTAATACCTGCCTCACAAGCCGTTCTTATAGCTTTGGGGGCCAGGAATTGTCAGAATTGTCACACTTGTAGCAGTGTGATGGACAGTAGTTGTGTTGGTACTGCCAGTCAGTCAGTCAGTCAAAGTAGCTTTCTTCGCTTCGCGCCCATCCCTCCTTCAACACTCGCTCCACGACTATTCCTCTCTGGTATAACAGACATTTGAAGATTAACAATCGCGCCTTATTTTGGAAGGAGTGGATAGATAAAGGTATCTTTACCCCTCAGCAATTGATGAAAGATGGCGCTTTCATGCCTTTTTCTGATCTTCAGTCCCTATATAACATCTCCTCACATCACGCCTCTCAATATATTACACTCAAAGATGCTTTCGCCTGTTATTATTCCCCTGTAAACTCTGATTCTACCACCTCCTCTGACCACTTACCTCCTTCCTCTACCCTTATTGACTTCTCCACCCAATTTAAGGCTGCCACCATTTATAAATTGATATCCCATCCCCATGCCATCAGAGTTAAATCCCCTTTAGAACTACTATGGGAAAAAGACTTAAACCTTGATCTTCCTATGCGTACTTGGGATTTTCTTTGGTCCAAGATTCATACTACCTTCTGTTCAGCCAGCACAACGCAAACTTTATATTATTTTTATAATAGACTTTTTTTTTACCCCTAGCGATCTCCACCGTTTTCATTTGTAAGACTCCCCTAAATGTTTGTCATGTTCTCATATTACGGCAGACTTTTTACACATGTTCTTTTATTGCACTTTGATTACCACCTTTTGGACCACTATTTGGAATAAACTAAATGATATTCTCCTATTAGATGTTCCATTCCACATTCACTATGTGTTCCTGGGCAGTCTCTCCCCAGTTTATGTTAATCACTAGCAGCCCGTCCCGACGTTGTCCGGGTATGAATTGCTGCCGGCCAGTAGTATATTGTTTCGTAGGATTTCATTTTGATAGCATTTCTTATCTGTGACAGGCCTGTGAAACACTCCGATTCACAGTGCACTGCTGATGCACTTAAGAGTGCGCGTTCAGTAGTGTGTGAACTCGAGTTTCCCTACTTTATTTTCCCTGCAATATTATATAGCGCGAACTCGACAACATGGCATGAGCACAATTTATATTACAGAAGAACACATTGATTTGTGGTAGGCACGGGGAGACAAAGCGATTTGCCTGGAATCACAGGATGTTGAGCTGATGCCGAGATTCTAACGTAGCTTCCCATCTCTAAAGTTCGCAATTCTAGAACTTGTGGTGGGAGGTGTGTCTAAAAGTGTGTGTCGGTGCTGGGCATCTATGAGAGAGACCTGTGCATGTTTCCAATTGGTGGTGAAAAAATATGAGTATGTTGCTGTAGATGTGGGCCGCCGTGCCACCAATGTACTTACGTGGGAGGGTAAACACCCATTATTCCGCAAATTTCTTTCCACATACCATCACTCTGCATACTTTCATTACGAAAGTACCATGACTCCGCAATGCCATTATAACGCATGGCATTACATTTTAAATGCTTTTACCACGCATACATTTACAACGAAATTTGTTGTAAATGCATGAATGGTAAAAGCATGTTTTTTATAAATGTTTGGATAAGGCAAGCATGGGTATAGGGGTATATGTTTTGGGGTACTGAGGTATATGTTTTGGGGTGTTTGGGTATTTTAATGGTTCAGATATAGTTTTTGGTTATGGGGTACAGGGGTATTTTTAGGGTTCAGGGCTAGGTTTGGGTTTTTGGGTATAGGGGTATTTTTAGGGTTCAGGGGTAGGTTTGGGTTTTGGGGTACAGGGGTATTTTAAGGGTTCAGGGCTAGGTTTGGGCTTTGGGGTACAGGGGTATTTTTAGGGTTCAGGGCTAGGTTTGGGTTTTGGGGTACAGGGGTATTTTTTGGGTTCAGGGGTATTTTTAGGGTTCATGGGTAGGTTTGGGTTTTGGGGTACAGGGGTATTTCAGGGTTCATGGGTAGGTTTGGGTTTTGGGGTACAGGGGTATTTTTAGAGTTCAGGGGTATGTTTGGGTTTTGAGGTACAGAGGTATTTCTAGGGTTCAGGGCTAGGTTTTGGTTTTGGGGTACAGGGGTAGTTTTAGGGTTTAGGGATAGGTTTGGGTTTTGGGGTACAGGGTATATTTATAGGGTTAAGATGGGTTAGTGTTTAAGGGTGTTTGGGTATTTTATAGAGTACGGGTGGGTTATGATTATGGGGTGCGGGGTATTTAAAGTTGGGGTGGGCGAAATTGGCGCAAACTTGGTACAATAAATCCGCAATATTTCGTTCCATCAGATTTCCAATTATTAAAACAGAAACCTCATATATTCAAGGTAAAATAACAAGTATTTCTACATGCTAAAATGCATATAGTCATTTCACAAAAGTGAAATTAGCTTCCAGCAAGCAGTGAGAGAGGTGAGGATTTTGAGATCAAGCCCCTGCAAACCATTATGGGACGAAATTAGCAGTGGGAAGTGAATATTATAGTACCCAAATAATTCTACAAAGAGCTGCAGTTCACCTCGTTCTCCCCAGTTGTCCCCAAGAGGCAAATGCAATAGCATTTAAAATATTATACATCAAGCTGCAGTTCACCTCATGGTCGTTAGATGTCCCTGATGAGGCAAATGCAATAGCATTTAAAATATTACACATCAAGCTGCAGTTCACCTCATGTCCCTAGATGTCCCTGATGATGCAAATGCAATAGCATTTAAAATATTATATATCAAGCTGCAGTTCACTTCGCCGTCCCTAGATGTCCCTGATGAGGCAAATGCAATAGCATTTAAAATATTATACATCAAGCTGCAGTTCACCTCGTCGTCCCAAGATGTCCCTGATGAGTAAAATTCAAAACATTGAAACCCTTTCATGAATGCTAAAAATTATGCTAATCTTATCCCATAATGCTTTGCAGGGCCTTTTAGTTGTATTTTTGCCCATAACTGTGCTTGGGGTGGTTCTAAGAGAATGGGACCTCCAATGAATTACTATTTAAAGGGAGCAGGAATGTATAGAACCTGGGAAGAAAAACAACACTTGTGACGGAATGCCCCCAGCGATTGTCACGCCCCCAGCACACACCCACAGCACAATGCAGACACACCCACAAGGGACTACTTTGCTGGCACGGTTCTTTTACATTTTAAATGTATATGGTGGGCGTCTGCATAGCCTATGTCCTTCTGCTGCAACTGCCCTTTCCAACGCTGTATTGGGTGTTGTGATTGGTGCTGTGGTTCCCGAGTTTACCTGGCCAAAAGGTGCAAGTTCTCTCTTTATAATAGTAGTATAGATAAGGATTTAGGCCCTTTTATAAATCTGTTCTTCCTTTCAGATTATTACTGTTAATTGCAAGGATACTTCTAAAATCTCTTACAAAGCATGGTGGAACTTATTATGTCATCATCATAGAATGGACAGAGCATACGCAACCTCCACCTAAAGAGATTTACTATGGTGACCTTTAACCAATTTCTTATCTAGGAAGTTAGCATAATCCATATTGTTATTACTTTTAAACTGTTATCTATTTTAAACTGTAAATGGTTTGCAATATTTTTCTTTTCCTAGTTTTCTTCCTCTTTCGGACCTTTCTCTATCCTTTCCCCTCCTTTCTTGCTTCTTCTTCACCTTTCCCCTTTTTTCTCCTCTTTTCTTCCTCTTTTCCTTTTCCCTCACATTAAAAGTTTCTAAAATGCTTCTTTCACTAAGTATGGTTTTAGTCCAGAGGATATTATGTCACTATGTCACTTTCGCTTTTGTTTTATATTCTAAGTTGTCAAATGTCCTATTATTGCAAATTTTTTGTACTGATGTTTTACATTGTTTTTATTACCCCGATAACGCATTTTAAAATAAAAAAAGAAAAAGAAAATCCAGCAGTATAGAGACTTTATTGCCAAAAGAGTCAAATCAAAATTAATATAACTAAATGGGCATAACTTTTTAGGTAGCGCCTAGACAGTGTGCATGCGCTTTTTGGAAGACCTGATGTAGTCAAAAAGGACTTAGCTCTAGTCTGCTGCCTTCCCATTGGTTAAAAGCAGTGTCTCTTTACTTTGCTGCTTCCTAAGTGGTTCACACAGGGAAACCGCTTCTTCTGATTTTTCATAGAGGAGCACCAGCCAACTACAGTTACCTTCTGCTCGCATGCTTTATCTCATTTTTAGGAGTACTCTTTTTGCGGTGTCCGGCGTGCCACGGCTTCAGCAGCAGCCCCTTTGCTTTCCACCAATCGCTTTCAGTGAAATCGGATTTTTTTCAGAAATGTATCTCAAACTAAAGTAGCGCATGACAATAAAGATATACCAACACTTACAATTGCCTTTGCTATGTGTTCATCTGCAGCCGCTTTGCCTTCTGCCCATCGCAGTCAGTAAAATCAGATTTTCTTTTTAGAAACCTATTACCAAGTAAAATACCGCATGACAATGAATCTATACCAAGACTTACCAGTTGCCTTTGAAAGCCACAAGAAGTTACTGCCGAAGAGGTAGAAAGCAAAAAGGGCTGCGCTACAGGCTTTTGATTTTAGTTTTTTACTAAGCAGACTGGAAACCAGACATACTAACTAAATTCAACTTTTCAGTGATTTGCTGGAGTTTGCGAGAGGTTAATAAGGAAATGACGCTGCTGCGCTGCTCAGCCCTCCTTCATAAAGCAACCGTTCTGGTAACTTCTTTATAAAATAACTAGCAGCCCGTCCCGACGTTGTCCGGGTATGAATTGCTGCCGGCCAGTAGTATATTGTTTCGTAGGATTTCGTTTTGATAGCATTTCTTATCTGTGACAGGCCTGTGAAATGCTCCGATTCACAGTGCACTGCTGATGCACTTAAGAGTGCGCGTTCAGTAGTGTGTGAACTCGAGTTTCCCTACCTTATTTTCCTTGCAATATTATATAGCGCGAACTCGACAACATGGCATGAGCACAATTTACATTACAGAAGAACACATTCATTTGTGGTAGGCACGGGGAGACAAAGCGATTTGTCTGGAATCACTGGATGTTGAGCTGATGCCGAGATTCGAATGTAGCTCCCCATCTCTAAAGTTCGTAATTCTAGAACTTGTGGTGGGAGGTGTGTCTAAAAGTGTATGTCGGTGCTGGCCATCAATGAGAGAGACCTGTGCATTTTTCCAATAGGTGGTGAAAAAATATGAGTATGTTGCTGGAGATTCACCAAAATGGGGTCGCACGCTGGAGATGTTGTAGTGTAGTTCCTATTTTCCCAATAGGCCCTGCGCATTGGAATAACATAAACAGTAGTATTGACGTTGAAGTGCGGATCTTCCAGGTCTCCACTGACTATGCTAAACTTAATTGGGTTTGTTACCAAACTAGCTCAGAGATCACTGGAAACTTTCTTGACTGAATAGGAAGTGATCAGCTTCCCTGGCACAGACAAGAAGGGATTCAGTTTTCCAACAACCATGCAACATGACAACTTTGCTCCTCAGATAAGAGTCAATCTCTAGGGTCGTGTGAAACAATAGACAGTTATTTTACTCAGTCAGTTATAGTGCAGATTACTTTCACAATTATGTAGAGAATAGAGAGACGGGCATTTTCAATAAAAAGGTATTATTTATTGAACAGTCTTTCTTCTCATACAAGAGAAATGTATTGCCACAATTGCAAGACTTGTTATTATAAAAAGTGCGTACAGTAAAAGGAGTATTGCGAAATAATACTATAAAAGCATTGATATGGTTTCTTAGCCATACAATGGTTTAAAAGGAATAAAACATATATACATTCATATATACATTTAGACTAACATACTCAACTGGTGCTTCTAACTACGTCTACCCAGTGTACCTGACCTAAGCCTAACACGTGGATGGGAGTAAGTAGCAAGTTTAAGTTAAGTTGGTTTTGCCAAGGTTTGCTTCAAGAATTCTCTCTAAGGATTTATTCAACACCATACCTCAGGAATAGAATGTTGGAGGTCTGGTATCTCCTTCCAGGATTCGATATCCCAGTCACTCGCAAGAGTAGGCTAGGAACGCCGGAGATGGATTTTCTTGGCAGGAGAAAAGACAGCGTCTCTCTCTCAGCGCGTTGAGGAGGAGGAGGGGCAGCGTCTGCGGGCAGCTTGCATTTGTTGGGTTCTGCCGGGGACAGCTGGTCTGCTCCTTGTTCACCACACTATCGTTCGCTCGTTAGCATCGGTAGCGACAGCGATAGCATCAGCATCAGTAGCTTGGTAGCTAGCCATTGCTTAAGGCAACGTTGGTAATATTTATACCTCAAAGGTTCCTTGTTTGACGTAAGTTTTTGGACATAAGACGTCAATAAAGATGTCACTAGGAAGTGATCGTCTATCAGTGCTCATTAGAGTTCTATTACTAATCAAAACATAGCATACAGGGATTTCCCAGGTTGCTGAGTTTTTATCTTGTTGAAGAACTCGGAGTGTTAATCTAGGAATCTGAGATAGTGGCTTCAGCTGTGTCATTTGCTAATGAGCTGCAGAGGAAGCTGCAGGAGGAATGTGGCTTCTGATCGGGTGAGGTCAGAGACAAGTTTCTGTAATATCACACTTGAACGTTTATGCCATTATAGGGAAATAAATGGATTATGGCCGTATAGGGGCATAAGGTCATAGGGTCGATCGGGGTCCTAGATTAGAATACAACACCCACTCCACGAAATTATGTCCATCAAATTACTAAAACTAGAGCAATAAAATGTATGTGTAACATTGCCCACCCCAAAATACATATTCGCATTTGAAATGGTGCATGTTTTCAAAATACATGAAATTTTAGTACTGTACGACTTTAAGCATAGGAATCATTCAGAAAGTATAGCATATGCAATTAATGAACGATTTTTGCGAAAGAATTACACATGAAATATCGCTTAATACAGAAGAAGGGCGAGATAATTTCATCACATATAAAAATGCATTGTTGTAACAAGAGCTAGAGGCTGGTGTAAAGTTATCATGTCTCTAGATTTACCTACAAATTGAAGCTTCTGTTCTTTATGAATAGTTCTACTTTAAGCAGAGAATATCGTGCCAAAAAAAGGTAAATATTTTCAAAAAGTGTTCAATTAAAAAAACTCTTGTTGAACGGGGGAATAGAGTTCCAAAGTTTTTTAGCAGTTTTTGTTGATCAAAACTGAAGGCCGAATTCAGAGTTCACGAGAACACTGTGTGTCGGAATGCTTCTAAAAAGTTATTATTTCTGTTCAGGGGAGAACATTATATCAGACAGGCTCTCAAAAAATTCGTCTACAAAATCAGGTGACAGTTCAACCAAGTTTGATAGTGCTGTAACTTGGCAGGTGTGAGAATGATTGCTGTCATCAAAGTCTGGATCAGCAATGCTCACAGATGGTCATACCTGGATGATGTTGCTTTTGTCACTCGCTCCACTGTTACCACCTAGGCGTAGCACAGGAGTCTCAACGAATGCCGTCATCAGGATTGGTAGCCGCTGGGGACAACACAATGCGTGAGCCGTTACTGGACTGAGCAAAGTATCGATATCCATTGGTACTGCTGATGGAAGTGCAAGACAGGTGTCCAACACGCATTCATCTCCGCATAGCATACATCGTAGTACAGGTAAGATGCAGGATTGCCATATAGGTCTGAATGAAAGGAACCAGGTCATGTTTAGATCTCTCAGCCTGGCCAATCCAAGGACTTTAGTTATTCTGTCCCGGTAGCGTATTGCTAGGATTGTTTCTTCCATTCCCGCTGGAGTCATGTCTGAGCTGTTGCTTGCCATATCGAAGCAGGAAGGTCAAAAATAAAATACCTGCTACAAGTCCCAAAATAAGGGGGATGCCGCCAAAAACAGAATGGACAAAATTGGGAATGATTCCCAGAATTGCTCTAAATGGTGTTAATAAAACCGAAAAGACGGTCTTAAATATGCCTGGGATGCCTATGGCACTAGACATGTTAAGAATTTGGCTCAACATTTCTACAAAATGCACGGGGCAATTTGTTGATAATAGGTCATGAACCTCCGTAGCTGTCCTTGCAACTAGGAGATCATACGTTTCTTTTGATGACGTGATGGGCACTGTTGTCTGCAAAAGCACAGACTTCATTCTGCCTAAAGTATCAATTCGTATGGAAGAGAAATTCAGACGAGGCCATAAGGGAGTCTCAGTGTCTCCAGGGCCGGTCGGGAACAATGCTTGCATACAGCATTTGACCATGGAAGTTACGTGGACGAGATAGGCTTTTCCGGGCACCAGGCCACAACATCTGTGATCCGTTATTACAATATAACTCCCATTAGGAGGAAGATGGTGGCCGGCTAACAAGCTCGGTCGGGAGCTCCGACTCACCGCTCATGAAAACGGAAGATTAATCCCTTCATAAGCCGCTATACGGACTCTTGACTAGAGGGATCGAGAAAGTAGGAAAATCCTCAACAGAAGGATTTGAAAAGGGGAGCAAAGGTTATAAGAGTGCTTTTTAAATTTGGAAAGACACGAGAGTTATGATAAACAACTACCTGCTGATTTTAAGCACGCCGGTGAAGCTGGGACCCCTACAGCAGTTTCCTTCGAGCGCTGGAGCCTGGGTGTGTGCACGGAGAGCGACGTGGAACTGCCGGAAGGCGCTCCAGAGAGTCTCTTTCCAGTTCCGGGGCACAAGCGGCAGAATCGGCGGGGGAGAAAGAGACAAACAGAGTTACTTTCAGGTCAGTGAGCCGAGTGAGCAGAGCACCCCGTTTGGCCAGATTAAGTGCTGGAATCAAAGTAAAAAAGGAAGGGGACTGAAGGGGGAAACCGAAAAAAACAAAACAAAACTCGCTATTAACAGCAACTTGAAGCCTGTAAAATCGGAGCACCTCTGGCTAATGAGCTCTAAGAAGAACACTGCACTACCGATTATTGAGGGGAAAGTATTGCCCTCATTCCCACAGGTCAACAGGGAATCAGAGGATATTATAAAAAGGAACTTACCTAACGGTGGGGCAGATAGTTTGGAGAGAACAGCGCCAGATGTAATTGCAGGGTGTTTTAATCGAGAATACACTGGAGAAAGTAAAGAAGAGGGGCATACCCAAGCACAGCTTAAATCGAGGGTGTACAACACTAGATCCAAGAAAATAGAAAGAGATTTTGAAGCAAGTGCAATAACTGAGATAGGAAAAGACAAAGATCTGGAAGCAGGGGGAAAGTCTCATTATTGCCTAAGGAATCACAACTTAGTACCGCAGTTTGAACCACAAAAGAAAGGTATATCACCAAGAACAACTAAACGAAAACAGAGAGTGTTACCTAAATCAGCAGAATTATCTGAAAATGTTCAATTAAGATCTGCAAAAACAAAGCTGCTTGCAAACCAAAAAGTCAAAGTCACTCCTTCATTACGGTCTTATTTTAAGGTTCAACAATCAGTGCAAGTAAGAGGCGGCCATTCGTCTATACAGAGTGAGCCTGTTGAACTCTCATTAAGCACCGGAGTTCACCTAGATAGATCGCTTACATATAGGAAGGACTTAGGTGATGTGATTAGTGAGGTGACTCTAAACAGCACTGGAAGGGAAAGGCCAAATATCTCAGTTAACGCAACTCCGATAACTGCACATTCAATGGAGGAAACATTACCACCACCTACACTGCTGCCATCACAAACCAAACCCACAGACAAACTTATAGAACAAGAGCAAGAAACTTTAGTAATAGCAACAATGCAAGAAACGGCGACAGTGGTTACAACAAAAAAGGTCATGGAGGTGTTCGCTGAAAAAATAATGGCAGCAATGACAGAAAAATTCTCTGTCTCTGAGGAGAATCAAAACAAAATACGTGAAGTATGTGAAGGTCTGGATCAAAAATTAAATATTCTGGGAGAGAGAGTCACCGCAGTAGATAAAGCAGTGGAAACCCTTAGTAAAAAGGTCAGCACGAATCAAAAAGAAATTCGAAAACTCAGAGATAGCGAGAGAACAACTAAAGATAAGCTGGAATCATTGGAAAACCAAGGGAGAAAAAATAACCTTAGGATTTTGAATATACCGGAAAATGTGGAAGGATCGGATATAAAACAATTCATTATCTCTCTTCTTGAAGAATTTTTTCCATCGACCAAAAGCTCATTCAGAGGGTCCATAGGGATCCTTTCAGGAAAAATAAAGAAAAGAAAAATCCAAGAAAAATCTTGGTCAATTTTATGACTTATACCCTAAAAGAAAAGATTCTGAGTGAGGGTCTAAAAAATGGAACTCTAAACAAAGATGACTGGTCCTTCAAAATTCGCTCAGATATATGTAAAGCCACACAAGATAGGCAGTGGGAATTGGGACAATTCATGCAGGAGTTGAAAACTTTGGGGGCCACGGTCCAGATGAAATCCCCAGCAGCACTTAGAATTATGTGGCGGAACAAAATGCACAACATCAGAGAACCTCTAGAAGTAGAAGACCTCATAAACAAGATAAAAGACCAGATTCAAAGGGAAAAAACTAACTAATACAAAGAGATACCCCTCTAGAAAAAGGTAAAAGAAGGAAGGAAGAAAATCTTAAAATAAGCTTAACTAAGAAAATGGTGAACCGGAGCTCGAATCGGGTGGAGAATTCCATCCAAAAGAAGAAGGGAGGCTTCCTCGGGGGGGGGGGGGGGAGAAATGAACCTCGCAGAAACACTATAATGTAAAAAGGAATACACGGGTGGGGAGCAAATTAGGGAAAAAATCAGAAACAATTATCCTCATAAATCAAAAACTGGAGCTCAAAGGATGTATATACAAGATTGCCTTAACACAATCCCCTCTATAAAAATTTTTTTTTTAAAAAGAAATGACGAAAGAAAAATTAATAAAAGTTCTCTCATGGAATGTTAATGGACTAAGAACTCCCAATAGAAGGAGAAAAATCTTGGAGTATATAAAGGAGACAGAGAGTGAGATCATTATACTCCAAGAAACTCACCTTGTTAGTGCTGAGTGGGAACAGATAATAAAAAGATTAAACTGGGTGGAGAAGTGTATATATACTACACAAGATTGTAACGTGAAGGGGGTAGCAATTATTTTTAAAAAATCCTTAAAGGCAAAAGTTATAAGCAAGACAGTAGACAGTAAAGGAAGATGGGCCGTAGCGAAAATAAGAATAGAAGGCAACTTGGTTAATATAGCAGGATACTATGGCCCAAATATAGATGATCCTGTACCACTCCAAAATCTATATTCGGAACTTCTTTCAACATCTGATCCCATAATAATAGGAGGAGACTACAACATAATACTGGACCCTAAAAAAGATAGATTACCCCCAAATAAACACCTTAACCTACCCAAGATGAGGGAATGGCTAAGCATATACAAGACCGACTTAAACTTGGAAGACATGTGGTCACAAAAAGGAGATAAAGTATATCCTTTTACCTTTCAGAATAAAAAACTAGGACACAAATCAAGGATAGACTTTGTTCTCTGAAACAGATCCTTAATAAATATAGTGAAAAACATTGAACACCTTCCAGCACACTTATCTGACCACTCAGCAGTAAAACTAACTTTATCTTTTCCTAAGGATATTACTCCTTCTAGATGGACAGTAGATCGATCTTTACTAAACAATCAACAATATATCAGCCAGCTAGAAATTACTTCATCACATTACTTTGAAGACAATGCAATAGGCACCTCAAAACAAATAACCTGGGACGCTTACAAAGCCGTGATAAGGGGTAAATTACTTAGCTTAGGAGCACATAAAGCAAAAGCTAAAAAACTAGATATCAAAAAGATGGAATTAAACATTAAAAATGCGGAGCTTCAGCTAGAGAACGAAACCTCCCCAGGTAAAAAAGAAGAACTAGAGAAAAAACATCGAGAGTTAAAAGAAAAGCTAGCAAACTACTTAGAAAACATTGTGAGAGAAAAGTGGGAAAACAGTAAACTAGCAAATTATGAATACGGGGAAGGGTGCGGGAAACTATTGGCATGGAAAACAAAATGCGAACAATCTAGGAATAATATACCATGCATTCAGACATTAGAACAATCACAAGAAACCTCCGAAGACGATATAATAAGAAAGGAGTTCTCAAAATTTTACTCTGGTATATATGAAGAAGACATAAACCCAACTAAAGAGCAAATCGGTAAATACTTAGAAGCTGTTCATCTTCCAAAACTAACATACGAAGAAAAGACAGAGATAAATCAAAGGATTAAACCGGAGGAAGTTAGAGAAGTGATAAACAATTTAAAAAGAGGAAAAGCCGCTGGTCCAGATGCTCTTCCGAACGAATTCTATATAACATTAAAAGAGCACCTAATCAATAAACTAACAGACCTAATGAACGACATACTTATAGATCATGGAAAAATTCCAGATACCTGGAATGATGCGATAATTAGTGTGATTCTAAAACCCGGGAAAAATACCAAAACATGTGAGTCATATAGACCAATATCGCTACTTAACTGTGACTATAAAATCTTCACACAAGTTATAGCAAAACGACTTGCAAAAGTTATGCCTGGTTTGATTAATTTAGATCAGAAAGGATTTATAAAAGGACGGCAAATTCACGAAATTACTCATGAGCTATTCGCAGCAATTGATATCGCCTCTTCTAAAAAACTCCCCCTTACTATAATTACCTACGACGCCGCCAAAGCGTTTGATAGGGTAAACTGGGATTTTCTAAACGAAGCCATAGGAAATTATGAATTGGGGGAAAGTGTCGCCCATGCGGTAAAAGAAATATATAAGAACCCAAGGGCTAGAATACTAATCAACGGCAATCTGAGTGACAACATCAAAATACAACGTGGCACAAGGCAAGGTTGCCCGTTGTCACCGTTACTTTTTAATCTTTATATTGAGCCACTGGCTACGCTAATTAGGAACCATACTCAGATCTCTGCATTTAAATATCAAAACTGGTCAAAGAAAGTAGCATTATATGCTGATGACTTAATGGTATTCACAACATGCTATGAAAGCTCCTATCAAGCGTTGGATGAGTTGATGAGTGATTTTGGTAAAGTCTCAGGCTATTTGACGAATAAAGAAAAAACTGAAGCAATGAGCTGGAACTGTAATCCTCTCACACCGTATAGCAGAGACAAACTAAAATATTTAGGAATTACCTTGGTAAAAGAAGTTGAGAAAGTCCCGCAACTAAATTTAACGATAATAGCTAAAGAAATGAGAAGACTACTTAAAACATGGTTAAGCCTACCATTAACTTTTTTGGGGAGATCCAAAATAATAAAAATGTCTATTATTCCAAAATTTACATACCTTTTCAATACAATACCATTGGATTTTAAAAAAGAACTCCTGAAGAAGATTCAGGGTGAAATCGCAAGTTTTATTTGGGCCTCAAAAAGCACGAGAATAGCCTGGAGTAAACTCAAGAGGAAGAAAGATCAAGGTGGGATAGCAAGTCCTGATTTATTTGAGTACTACAGGTCCTTTCAATTCAAGAATTTTAGACCATTATTGAGGAAGTATCAAGACTACCCAAGTTTCCTGCAAAACATGACTGAAAAAACAGACCATTTCTTGTTTAAATTCGGACATCCAAAATTTTTCAAAAAAATAAAATTGAAGATTTTATATAACGCCGCGAAACTGTGGTTTCAAATAAGAATTTCAGTAAATATACCATATTACAGTGAAAAAGCACCTATATGGGACTCACCAGGGTCACCAGAATGCTTAAAAGATTCTTTAGCAGTACCACTTAAAACATCAGGAATTATGCTATGGGGACAAATCCTAAAAGGAAATGAGATAATCCCATGGAACTCCTTATATGAACTAACAGATGGTAAGATATCAAAATTCAAATATTACCAGCTATCAAATTGGGCTAAGTCATTACAAGAGAAAAATACCGGAAATGAAACACTTGAAAGCGAAATGATAGGAACCACAATAATGAGAAAAGAAATATCAAAGTGGTATTGGACACTCATTGAATCAGGAGAGGAAGATTTCACAATCCCGGAAAATATTTGGAGAAAAGACATACCGGATCAAGAGATAGACTTACAACTGATATGGCAAGAATCTATGGGGAAATGCTGGTCCTGTATAAAGTCAGCACCATTAAGGAGGAATCACCTGTTTACAGTTCATCGGGCATACTGGACTCCAAAGAAACTGTCTAAATTTAAAGGATCCAATGTTAAGCTATGCCCCAAATGCGGAGAAGCAAGTGTGGATGATATACATATGTTTCAAAAGTGCCCTGTAATAACTAACTACTGGGAAGAGATTGGTAAGACAGTGAATACGATACTAGAAACCAACATAACTGTAAGTACTTCTTTAATATTTTTCGGGATATACAGAAATACAGGTGATGGCAGAAATAAGTTAAAAAAAACAGGAAAGTTTACTTTTTGTATTAATGCTGTTAGCTCGGAGAGAAATTTGTATTAATTGGGTTAAATCGGTCGCTCCAAGTTACACAAACTGGTTAAATTATACCATTAAAATCAACAATATTGATAGAAACAGGGGATACACGAAGAGAACACATTTCTGGGAAATCTGGGAGCAGTATTTCCAAAGTAATTAATACCACTTTCCGGGTCATGAATAACAAATCCAATGATTATACGCGATAAACCATAATACCAGGTAGAAATGATGTCTGCCGAGTAGTCAAATTGGCTAGCTCCCCCCGACCAACCAATGGTATTATTGGAAATGATAAAGGGTAAGTGGAGGAAAACTGATGGATCAAACAATGAATGGGATACACCCCGAAAGGTAACTTCGGAAAGTGATGGGGCTGTGAAGGCAAAGTTTCATCAGACTCCAGAAACCTTCTTATTTATGCAATCGCAAAATGAGGATTAAAATATATATATATATATATATATATAACTCCCATTCGAGAGTTGTTTAAAGAAAGGCTCTATCTGTGCTGCAGGTGTGACATGCTGGTGGCATGAAAGGTTGTTAGAATTTCCTTCACAGGCTCCGTGTAAATTAATACCCTGACACAAAAGTATACCGCTTAGTGAACGTTTACAATTTTCACCACTAAGAAATACATTTTTGCCGTTGTCACTGTAGCAATTGTGTGTATATGGTAATTTCCATGTTGACTTAATGTACCCTTTACCCAATCATTCATACTGGCCAGTAGGTATATATTCAAGGCAATTTTTAAATCGGAAAGTTGTTATCGGAATTGTGATAATCCCGAGTATTATCCATTCAATGACAGGACTCTCTGACATTGTCAATGGTAATCTCTCAAGTTTTTCGATGCTCAGGATTGTATAGTCTGCTCCTGTTTGTGCCAAGCTGATTTGTTTATCAGTAAGGTTAAAAATGGAAAACAATGACGTTGTGTTGATTAAACGCCAAGGCACATACCCTGAACGAAGATTTTGCAGCGTCCAGCCTAACTGTACAATAGAACGTACTTGTGACTGGCCATGCTGTAACATTAGCAAGTCTTTGTCTATTATATCAAAGGCAGAGGATACATTATTGTCCAGCGAATATATTCTGGAGGACAGAGTCATTAACCCATTGTCCACTACAGAAAGTGATTTTTCCAAATTAATACAATCAATTTCTCGTATTTTTTCTGCTGTTTCAAGTTGTGTAACTTTCCAAACCTCCTTGTATGCCGCATATACACTGGTCGCTATGAAACGCTTTTGACGCTGTTTGCGTGGTCCCAAAATGAAATCGCGCAAGTCAGCACCTTCTTTAAGTAAAGACAAGTGTTGCTTAATTTCAGCCAGTGTGGATGTGTCTAGCCATTCAAGGCACAGCCTCCCTACACTGTATGTTGTTATTATCCCTGGATGTTGTCTCTGGGAATATTTAGGGTCTTGTCTGGTCATTGTTAACCCCTGTGTTTTATTCAGGAATCTATCTTGACAGTTGTTTGTGTCAGTAGGCCAGATTAACCACTTTTTCCAATCAGGATGTGTTCTGTTCAAATGTAAAATTTGTGAAACGTCTAATTCAATATCTGTGGTTGCATTTTCAGGTATTGGCTTTGGAATAGACGGTTTGTTAAGGTCTTTGATCTTAGCTAGGCCAAGACAGGATGTTTGATGAATTGTTTCATTTAAAAACATAATTTGTTCTGGAATCATGCATGCTCGAAATAATGCTTCTAGGCCTTGTACCTGACAATCTTTCGTACCCCAGATTGTTTTTGTTTCAATGTTATTTTTCCAATAATCAAAACCAAATGTCATAATTTTTTCATAAAATGCTTCTGAATATATCAATTTAGTGTTTGTCAGCATTGTTTTCAATCCTGTTGTATCTAACAATTTATAATAAAACGTTTCTGCATTACTGGTGTTAAACCCTGAGAAGTACTTGAATTTCTCATAGAATGTTGTGGAACTGCTTTTCGGTGGTGTAGCACAATGTTCCCATTGGTTATATTTAAAAACATTTCTAGGTTGTGCAGATTTATGCAAATAATGATCGCCATAGTGTGTGTAGCAGAATGTTTGCTCATAATTAGATGAACCTTGTTAATAATCATGATCTGTGAATCTAGCTGACATTACTAAATCAGACATCATACTGTTAATACTTTCAAAGTCCCAATCCTCAGAGAATGTACTAGGTTTTATAAAGTCACTTAGTGAAACTTTAAATTGATGAGGATACTTCAGGATTTCTACCGGACCATATACTTCATAGTCAGTTTTGTCCCATACTACCCCACCGGGTATCGGAATGGCTGTGACATTCACTGTTGACAGTTCTCTTTTCTTCACGTGGGATGATCTGTGTGGTTTGAGGACTAAGTTGATATTCTGACTTGCTGTGTCCATTGTACTGTATTTTCCCTCAATGAATTTTCCCAAACAAAGTACCATGATGAGCCAAAGCAGGAGGAAGAATACACCTAAACCAAACCAAAACTCTAACCATGGAGAAATAAGGTAGATTTTCTTCAGCTGATGAAAGAGTTCTGTTGCTTTTATTTTAAAAGTCTTTGTTTCTGGCATTACTTCGGAGATACTTGGATCTTCAGAAAAATTATCGAAGTTGATGAAGTAGCCAGAGGCTGTTCTGTCAATTGTTGGAATAGAATTTTCAATTTGTCTTCCGGTGGCACTTTCTGACGCCACATCATTGTAGATTGGTGTTTCACGATGAACTGTTTCAATCTGTGTTTCAAGAGGCACGAGTTCCATGGCATTATTGCATAGTCCCTCTGTGTGTACTGCAGGCTTATCGAATGTGATCATTCTTTCAGTTTGAACCTCTTGGATTGTTGCAAATTTGGGTATTCTGTTGTTTCTCGGGAGTCCACTGGGCCTACTGTTGATTATAGGCCACATGCTTGTGGTTTTACCAGGTCGATTGATACAACTCTGTTCTCCTTTTTACCAGCAAGGGGCGGTAGTACTACTGATCTTGTTCCGATGATTGCTAAGACAGGTTCTGCTTTTCTGTAAGAAGGCCCAAATTCCTTCTTCACCGCTATTTTTTCTCTGACTAGATCCCCAATCTTTGGAATCCAGACAGGCCTTGCTGGGGCTTGTGCTTGTGGTGCCTCGTCAGTGGTAGCTGGCTGTTGCTTTACTTTTATGTTGCTTAGGGATTTTCTTGTTTCATTCAAGTCCTGTAAAACAGCCAAACGATCTTTGATTTCAGGTTCTGATTTCTTTTCTTCTACCACTGATAATTGACTATCTAGGTCCTGAATTCGCATTCTAATTCCGAACAATAGTTCGTATGGGCTGAAACCTTTTAGAGAATTTCTTGGCAAATTGTTAAGACTCATCTGTACACTTATTAAATGTTTGACCCACCCAGCACCCGTACCTAATACCTTCGCTGTTATAGATTGCTTTATGTCCCGATTTTTTCTTTCTACCACACTGTTCCCTACGGGGTGCGACGGACAAGAATACCGCAATTCAATACCCATGCTGGCCATGGCCTCCTTATAAGCTCGAGAGCTAAAAGCAGGACCCTGGTCAGAATGAAACATGGCAATTGCGTATGTGCCTATAAAGACTCGCAGATCTTTTATAACCGTTCTGGCGTCAGCCGAGCGCTGGGGCCACATTTTTTAAGTGTGTTTTTAGTCTTAAATGATTAATAGGACGCTGGAGGGCTTATAGACAGCATTACCCTTTCTGCAAATGGTAACTGGGCAATCGGTAGGACCGGTTCATTACTGCGATCTCTGTCACAGTCGGGACAGTTCTTCACATATATTTGATGTTGCACGCTCATCCCCGGCCACCAGTATACTGATTGCAATTCTGTCAGAGATTCCCTCATCTGAATGTGCCTTGGACCTTCACCCATGTGTGCGTCTGCTATTAATAACTTTCTCCTGTTCGTGTTTGGAATTACCTTATCCCCCACTCCAGGGATTCGAGCAAAAGGAACGGAGTTTGCATCGATTACATATGCATAAGTGAGTGGATAGTTCACGGGTAGTGCTGCACAGTCGCCTTTTACGGTCATTTTTACTGCCAGCATGGTTTCCCCGTCTATGTATTTTTCTGAACGCTTTTTTGTGGCTACAGAGGCCGGTTTAGTTGCTTCCGCTGTGGCTGTACTAGCCAATGAATTCCCTGCAACGTGAACGCCATCACGTTGATGACTCAGAGTGTATATCACGTGAGTCTTTCGTAGTTCTTTCTGTAAAAGAGCTACCTGTTTCCAAAGCAATTTATGCTTGATTGTGGCACCTGTGTCATCTTTGAAACCATTTTGAACCCACTTCTGTAACTTATTGTTGTAAGAATTGACGCAATAATGAGAATCGCACACGATTAGTGTCGGGAATTCACGTTCTGCATTTTCGAGCGCCATCTTCAACGATCTGATTTCTGTTCTCCGAACTGAGCAGATTCTCACTGATTCAGTTTTTGTAATCTTCGGTCTGAATTTACCGCACAGCCAGCGACCTTTAACAATCGCTCAAGCTGCATCGTAGGATTTACTTTCTACGTTGTAGTACTGTACAAATCTATCTGTATAGATTATACAGGCGTACTGTGGGAGAGGCAGGAGATCGAATGGCAGAGGATATTCTTCTTCATAAGTCAAATCATTCAGTTTTTCAAATTGCGGGGCGAAATAGTATTTCACATCGTCCGCATCAATAGAATTTACACACTGTATCCATTTCGGATCTAGTGACACTGTAGACAAGTTTACTGGGCTGAATAGCGCCTCGAAGGCGGATTCCGCTCTAAGGACATTTGTCCTTTTGCCATTTGCCAGTTCTCGTTCATTTGTTATTGCAGTTTGTACTGCTTTGACAGTACGTTCTGTCAGACTGAATGCTTTTTCTGCTTGTGTGTACAAGTGAGATTTAATAGAAATTGGTACCTTTTCTCCCTCATTAGAGGTCAGGTACGTGAATCCCCATCTTCCTGGGATGACTCGGATTACAAGGTTGATTGTTTTATCACGTGTATCTAATTTTGTTTTTGCTAACATATCTGTTTGCAGTGATCTCAAAATTTCTGTGTGTTTTTGAGTCCAATTGATTTGTTTAAAATCAGGTTTAATTAGTTCGTAGAGAGGTTTAACCCTTTCTGCGTAATTTAGAATGTAAGTTCTTCCGAAATTCAGGAAGCCTAGAATTGATTGTAAGTTCTTCAGCGTTTTTGGTGCTTGGAGTACAGCGCACTTCTCTAAGAAGTTGTCCGCTAGGCTTTTGCCTTCACTTGATAATTCGTATCCTAGAAATAATACTGTCAGATGGGCAATTCGAGACTTTTTAAAGTTGAATTTGTAACCCTCTGCTGCGAACCCAAGTATAATGGTGTTCACTCTTTTCAAGTGAGTATCCAAGTCGTCGTCTGTTAGATAGATGTCATCAACATAAGATAATGCCTCGTCATCATACATTTGTAGTAACTCTGTTACTCTAGCTGAGAATAGTCCTAGGCTGTTCTTGAACCCTTGTGGGAGTCGACAGAAATTTTTCTGCGACCCAAATATTGAGAAAGCGGTCAAGTACCTGCTTTCTGGTGCAATGTTTTGACAAAAGAAACCATTAGAAATGTCTAATGTTGTTTTATATTTTTTCCTAACTATATTATTCATTAGTGCAGCACTATGCAAATTTTGGACTGCAAATGTTTTGCAACATGAATTAAGGTGTCTGTAGTCCAACACTAGACGATATGAATTGTCTGGTTTGGAGACAGGAAACAAAGGATTGTTCATTTGAGAGGTGCATGTTTCAATCCCCCCCTGATATTCAAGTTGATCTAAAATCTCCCTGACTTGTTTTTTAGCTTCCTGCTTAACTGGGTACTGCCTCTGGGCAGTAGGTTCATTTTTTAACTGGATTTTGTGAGGAGGAGAGTCCTCATCCCATCCAACATGATTCTTATACAACGCAGGTGCTTGAGCAACTGCCCATTTCCTTGCATAAGTATATTTTTTGTGAATCGGAATGTGATTCGAGAAGGCAGGCATAATCATTTCTTCGCCACGAGGGCACTCCCTGACAAACTCTGGGGGCCAATCTTTTTCAGCTAACAGGATGTCATAGCCTTTTGAGAGGTTATCCCAAAATAGACCCCGTATTCTCCTAATCTTATCACCCTCTATACGCAATGTTATTTCGTATATCTTATGAGGTTCACTCACTCTGGTGTCGGCAGTTTCCACTTGAATGTATTCATTCGTGTCCACTGTCTCCAGATGACTCATCAGGATCTTGCGAGCTATGCTGATTTCTGCTGCACTGTCTAACATTGTCTGAGCCCACTCCCCGTTTTTCAACTGTGTTCTCAGTATTCTCGGCATGTTCGATTACTCTAATACTGGCTACCTTCTTTCTTGGAAATTGTGAGTTTTTACTCTGAGCAGGTTCCTTGTCTTTGGACTTGGTGTGCTCTCCTGGATCTGACCGTCCTCTTCTTTCCGATTTCTGCGAAAAAGATCGAGAGGGACGTGTATCAATACTTTGATATCTATCAGGCTTCTTCAAATTATCCCTATTTCTAAGGTTATATCTTTTCTCAGAGGGCTCCCTCTGGGGAGACTGGTGTTCTCGAGTCGGAGTTCTTTCCCTCCGTCGAGGAGACCTTCCTCTGGACTGGAAAACATTTTCCTTGGGAGTGGATTGTTTATTTCCATCCCAGCTCTTTTTAGGAGTGTTTGAATTATTTTTAATAAATAATTTTACTAACTCTCTATATGCCTTTGTTAATTCTCTTATGTTAACTAAGAGTTCTTCACTTGACATTTTATCAATGTCCGGATGTGGTGTGTAGCTGGCTAGAACCGGCCACGTTGCTCCTGGTCTACCTAGTGGACCGAGCCTGGTAATATGATCATTGTGTTTTAGGGCGCCTTTAAACCAGAGCAAATGCTCTTGGTATTTTAATGGGATTTCTATCTCCTCGAAAGGAGCGTACTCATCCGGTGGTTTCTCTATTTTGTAATAGTGAAACTCTTTCGTTCTAACGTTTGCCGCTGGAAAGTTTATCCATGAATTGAATACCTCTGTCTGCCGATATTCGTGAGCCTCTATCACGAAAATGACTGTACCACCCTGTGGTGTCAGTCCGTTCTCTATAAGTTTTAAAGTTATAGATTTTCTTAAGTGGACCGGGTTGTTGACAGCATCTGGGTCAATAGTCCCTGTATCATCGGGGTTCTGCTGAGTCGCATTTACTGCGGCATCAGTTCCGTTGTTTGACATTGTATAAATGCAGGTTTTTCAGAACAGGTCTCCAAGGAGACAAAGATTAGGTGCACAATATTTTGGAACACTGTATCCTTCAACGTTGAATAAACCAGAGCTTTACATAGGAATCTCTTCCTACTAAGGTCGGGCGGATTTTAACCTTTCACCCACTCCAGATGTCTATTGGAGTATTCACGGGAGAAAGGGGTTTGTGTGAAAAATGCACGACTGAGTTACTCTAAAGTCTTGCGTTAGTTTATCGCCTTACCAAACGTTGGGCGCCATGTAGTGTAGTTCCTATTTTCCCAATAGGCCCTGCGCATTGGAATAACATAAACAGTAGTATTGACGTAGAAGTGCGGATCTTCCAGGTCTCCACTGACTATGCTAAACTTAATTGGGTTTGTTACCAAACTAGCTCAGAGATCACTGGAAACTTTCTTGACTGAATAGGAAGTGATCAGCTTCCCTGGCACAGACAAGAAGGGATTCAGTTTTCCAACAACCATGCAACATGACAACTTTGCTCCTCAGATAAGAGTCAATCTCTAGGGTCGTGTGAAACAATAGACAGTTATTTTACTCAGTCAGTTATAGTGCAGATTACTTTCACAATTATGTAGAGAATAGAGAGACGGGCGTTTTCAATAAAAAGGTATTATTTATTGAACAGTCTTTCTTCTCATACAAGAGAAATGTATTGCCACAATTGCAAGACTTGTTATTATAAAAAGTGCGTACAGTAAAAGGAGTATTGCGAAATAATACTGTAAAAGCATTGATATGGTTTCTTAGCCATACAATGGTTTAAAAGGAATAAAACATATATACATTCATATATACATTTAGACTAACATACTCAACTGGTGCTTCTAACTACGCCTACCCCAGTGTACCTGACCTAAGCCTAACACGTGGATGGGAATAAGTAGCAAGTTTAAATTAAGTTGGTTTTGCCAAGGTTTGCTTCAAGAATTCTCTCTAAGGGTTTAGTCAACACCATACCTCAGGAATAGAATGTTGGAGGTCTGGTATCTCCTTCCAGGATTCGATATCCCAGTCACTCGCAAGAGTAGGCTAGGAACGACGGAGCTGGATTTTCTCGGCAGGAGAAAGACAGCGTCTCTCTCTCAGCACGTCGAGGAGGAGGAGGGGCAGCGTCTGCGGGCAGCTTGCATTTGTTGAGTTCTGCCGGGGACAGCTGGTCTGCTCCTTGTTCACCACACTATCGTTCGCTCGTTAGCATCGGTAGCGACAGCGATAGCATCAGCATCAGTAGCTTGGTAGCTAGCCATTGCTTAAGGCAACGTTGGTAATATTTATACCTAAAAGGTGCCTTGTTTGAAGTAAGTTTTTGGACATAAGACGTCAATAAAGATGTCACTAGGAAGTGATCGTCTATCAGTGCTCATTAGAGTTCTATTACTAATCAAAACATAGCATACGGGGATTTCCCAGGTTGCTGAGTTTTTATCTTGTTGAAGAACTCGGAGTGTTAATCTAGGAATCTGAGATAGTGGCTTCAGCTGTGTCATTTGCTAATGAGCTGCAGAGGAAGCTGCAGGAGGAATGTGGCTTCTGATCGGGTGAGGTCAGAGACAAGTTTCTATAATATCACACTTGAACGTTTATGCCATTATAGGGAAATAAATGGATTATGGCCGTATAGGGGCATAAGGTCATAGGGTCGATCGGGGTCCTAGATTAGAATACAACAATGTGAGCCGCCGTGCCACCAATGTACTTACGGGGAAGGGTAAACACCCATTAGTCCGCAACTTTCTTTCCGCATACCATCACTCTGCATACTTTCATTACGAAAGTACCATGACTCCGCAATGCCATTATAACACGTGGCATTACATTTTATATGCTTTTACCACGCATACATTTACAACGAAATTCGTTGTAAATGCATGAATGATAAAAGCATGTTTTTTTTTAAATGTTTGGATAAGGCAAGTATGGGCATAGGGGTATACGTTTTGGGGTACTGAGGTATATGTTTTGGGGTGTTTGGGTATTTTAAGGGTTCAGATATAGTTTTGGGTTCTGGGGTACAGGGGTATTTTTAGGGTTCAGGGCTAGGTTTGGGTTTTGGGGTACAGGGGTATTTTAAGGGTTATGGGCTAGGTTTGGGTTTTGGGGTACAGTGGTATTTTAGGGTTCAGGGGTAGGTTTGGGTTTTGGGGTACAGAGGTATTTTTAGGGTTCAGGGGTAGGTTTGGGTTTTGAGGTACAGGGGTATTTATAGTGTTTAGGGATAGGTTTGGGTTTTGGGGTACAGGGTATATTTATAGGGTTAAGATGGGTTAGTGTTTAAGGGTGTTGGGGTATTTTATAGCGTAAGGGTGGGTTATGATTATGGGGTGCAGGGGTATTTAAAGTAGGGGTGGGCGGAATTGGCGCAAACTTGGTACAATAAATCCGCAATATTTCGTTCTGTCTGATTTCCAATTATTAAAACAGAAACCTCATATATTCAAGGTAAAATAACAAGTATTTCTACATGCTAAAATGCATATAGTCATTTCACAAAAGTGAAATTAGCTTCCAGCAAGCAGTGAGAGAGGTGATGATTTTGAGATCAAGCCCCTGCAAAGCATTATGGGACGAGATTAGCAGTGGGAAGTGAACATTATAGTATCCAAATAATTCTACAAAGAGCTGCAGTTCACCTCGTCGTCCCTAGTTGTCCCTGATGAGGCAAATGCAATAGGATTTAAAATATTATACATCAAGCTGCAGTTCAACTCGTGGTCCCTAGATGTCCCTGATGAGGCAAATGCAATAGCATTTAAAATATTATACATCAAGCTGCAGTTCACCTCGTCGTCCCAAGATGTCCCTGATGAGTAAAATTCAAAAACTTTGAAACCCTTTCATGAATGCTAAAAATTATGCTAATCTTATCCCATAATGCTTTGCAGGGCCTTTTAGTTGTATTTTTGCCCATAACTGTGCTTGGGTTGGTTCTAAGAGAATGGGACCTCCACTGAATTACTATTTAAAGGGAGCAGGAATGTATGGAACCTGGGAAGAAAAAACAACACTCGTGACGGAATGCCCCCAGCGATTGTCACGCCCCCAGCACACACCCACAGCACAATGCAGACACGCCTACAAGGGACTACTTTGCTGGCACAGTTCTTTTACCTTTTAAATGTATATGGTGGGCGTCTGCATAGCCTATGTCCTTCTGCTGCAACTGCCCTTTCCAACGATGTATTGGGTGTGTGGATTGGTGCTGTAGTTCCAGAGTTTACCTTGCCAAAAGGTGTCTGTTCTCTCTTTATAATAGTAGTATAGATGTTTATGAAGCAACTAGCAGCCCGTCTCGACGTTGTCCGGATATTAATTGCTGCCGGCCAGTAGTATATTGTTTCGTAGGATTTCGTTTTGATAGCATTTCTTATCTGTGACAGGCCTGTGAAATGCTCTGATTCACAGTGCACTACTGATGCACTTAAGAGTGCGCGTTCAGTAGTGTGTGAACTCGAGTTTCCCTACCTTATTTTCCTTGCAATATTATATAGCGCGAACTCGACAACATGGCATGAGCACAATTTACATTACAGAAGAACACATTCATTTGTGGTAGGCACGGGGAGACAAATCGATTTGTCTGGAATCACAGGATGTTGAGCTGATGCCGAGATTCGAACGTAGCTCCCCATCTCTAAAGTTCATAATTCTAGAACTTGTGGTGGGAGGTGTGTCTAAAAGTGTATGTCGGTGCTGGGCATCAATGAGAGAGACCTGTGCATTTTTCCAATCGGTGGTAAAAAATATGAGTATGTTGCTGGAGATGTGAGCCGCCGTGCCACCAATGTACTTACGGGGGAGGGTAAACACCCATTATTCCGCAACTTTCTTTCCGCATACCATCACTCCGCATACTTTCATTTCGAAAGTACCATGACTCCGCAATGCCATTATAACACGTGGCATTACATTTTATATGCTTTTACCACGCATACATTTACAACGAAATTCGTTGTAAATGCATGAATGATAAAAGCAGGTTTTTTTTTAAATATTTGGATAAGGCAAGTATGGGTATAGGGGTATATGTTTTGGGGTGCTGAGGTATATGTTTTGGGGTGTTTGGGTATTTTAAGGGTTCAGATATAGTTTTGGGTTCTGGGGTACAGGGGTATTTTTAGGGTTCAGGGCCAGGTTTGGGTTTTGGGGTATAGGGGTATTTTTAGGGTTCAGGGGTAGGTTTGGGTTTTTGGGGTACAGGGGTATTTTAAGGGTTCAGGGCTAGGTTTGGGTTTTGGGGTACATGGGTATTCTTAGGGTTCAGGGCTAGGTTTGGGTTTTGGGATACAGGGGTATTTTAGCGTTTTGGGCTAGGTTTAGGTTTTGGGGTACAGGGGTATTTTTAGGGTTCAGGGGTAGGTTTGGGTTTTGGGGTACAGGGGTATTTTAAGGGTTATGGGCTAGGTTTGGGTTTTGGGGTACAGTGGTATTTTAGGGTTCCGCGGTAGGTTTGGGTTTTGGGGTACAGGGGTATTTTTAGGGTTCAGGGGTAGGTTTGTGTTTTGAGGTACAGGGGTATTTATAG
Organism: Lissotriton vulgaris; assembly: GCF_964263255.1. NCBI lineage: Eukaryota > Metazoa > Chordata > Amphibia > Caudata > Salamandridae > Lissotriton > Lissotriton vulgaris. The sequence goes on along the minus strand of NW_028240919.1, from coordinate 77,271 downwards.
GGTTTAGGGATAGGTTTGGGTTTTGGGGTACAGGGTATATTTATAGGGTTAAGATGGGTTAGTGTTTAAGGTGTTGGGGTATTTTATAGAGTAAGGGTGGGTTATGATTATGGGGTGCAGGGGTATTTAAAGTAGGGGTGGGCGGAATTGGCACAAACTTGGTACAATAAATCCGCAATATTTCGTTCTGTCTGATTTCCAATTATTAAAACAGAAACCTCATTTATTCAAGGTAAAATAACAAGTATTTCTACATGCTAAAATGCATATAGTCATTTCACAAAAGTGAAATTAGCTTCCAGCAAGCAGTGAGAGAGGTGATGATTTTGAGATCAAGCCCCTGCAAAGCATTATGGGACGAGATTAGCAGTGGGAAGTGAATATTATAGTATCCAAATAATTCTACAAGGAGCTGCAGTTCACCTCGTCGTCCCTAGTTGTCCCTGATGAGGCAAATGCAATAGCATTTAAAATATTATACATCAAGCTGCAGTTCACCTCGTGGTCCCTAGATGTCCCTGATGAGGCACATGCAATAGCATTTAAAATATTACACATCAAGCTGCAGTTCACCTCGTCGTCCCTAGAAGTCCTTGATGAGGCAAATGCAATAAGCATTTAAAATATTATACATCAAGCTGCAGTTCACCTCGCCGTCCCTAGATGTCCCTGATGAGGCAAATGCAATAGCATTTAAAATATTATACATCAAGCTGCAGTTCACCTCGTCGTCCCAAGATGTCCCTGATGAGTAAAATTCAAAAACATTGAAACCCTTTCATGAATGCTAAAAATTATGCTAATCTTATCCCATAATGCTTTGCAGGGCCTTTTAGTTGTATTTTTGCCCATAACTGTGCTTGGGGTGGTTCTAAGAGAATTGGACCTCCACTGAATTACTATTTAAAGGGAGCAGGAATGTATAGAACCTGGGAAGAAAAAACAACACTTGTGACGGAATGCCCCCAGCGATTGTCACGCCCCAGCACACACCCACAGCACATTGCAGACACGCCCACAAGGGACTACTTTGTTGGCAGGGTTCTTTTACCTTTTAAATGTATATGGTGGGCGTCTGCATAGCCTATGTCCTTCTGCTGCAACTGCCTTTTCCAACGCTGTATTGGGTGTGTGGATTGACGCTGTAGTTCCCGAGTTTACCTTGCCAAAAGGTGTCTGTTCTCTCTTTATAATAGTAGTATAGATATCTCTTGTCTTGTGCAAGGAATGTGTACACGCCCATCCTGGTTTGTACGCTGCTCCTTACATCATGCACATTAACAATCTACATGTGTGTACTTAACAATGACTGCAATGATTAAATTATAGGCACTGTGTGTCAGAAATCGATAGTCATCAACCAACTGCGGCAGCAGATATCTTCAGACATGCTGTGGTGCATCTAGTGTACAAAGGAAAAACAGCCTTCCTTTGCATCCCTGCGAAAAATATTTGTAACGAGTCGATTGAGGAGATGGTAGTTTCTGTGCCTGGTGTAGTGAAGTCCCCCACCCCTGTTTTTATGCATTTATTAATTTAGATGTTCAATATTGTGCAAATTATGTTTTAGCCACTCCTAGCCTTTTTTAGATAATGACCACTTACAGAATTTGTTAAACGTGTCTTGGTGCAGTAAGCGTGTTCCCATGTGAGTGCTCAGATATGCTTCCAGGCTTCAACTCTATTCCACATGTCCCACACCACCGTGGGGTGAACAGGTGTTGCTAACCCTTTTTATCATATAGACAGTGCCTGTACCACCAAGTCATACACGAATAAACCCAACGCATCTCAACACAACGATTCTCCCTGGACCTCCCTCGTATTATATGACCCAGTACCCCTAACAGAAACATCTCTCAATACCTTTTAGTAACACATGGTACAGCTACACAACCCATGCTACTCCATGCCTCTGCCCCACCTCTTCCTCCAGCCTAGTCACCTCATACTTCAGTCTGAACTTGAATGACTCCTCAGGGTCTGTTTCCTAATCACCAGAACACCCTTCGCCCTTCGTCTTGCCTCTGTTCTTGCTCTTTTCCATTCTCTATGCCATCTCTCCTTCCTCAGTTTGTGCTGTCTCCTGCTCCTGTAGTGTAGTTCCAATAGTACCCTTTCATGCAGGACCTACACTGCTTACGGATAACATATACTGTTTACGCATAACATATACTGTGGATCTGTTGGCAGACTGATTCTGTACACCCCACCGCATATGTTAGCCTATGTTTTGTATTAACTACTTCGTAGTGCCACTAGAAGCTCCTGTTATCAGATTGATTTGTTTTTGGCAACCTCAGAACACAATAACCATAGATTCGTGGAATCAATATACTACTTTTCACCCAGTCACTCATGCATGCTTGTTATGCTCTCAGAGAGATACATAGAAGAAACAGTTGAGCGTGTTTACAATAAGAATTTATTGTACCGTTGCCTTCTCATGTAAAATAAGTGTGCTATTACAACTGTAACACAGTAGCAGCGATATAGAACCAGCAGTACAGTGAATAAAAAAGGAATAGTATTGTTCTACCATTTTGCAATAGTCATGAACAGATACATGAATTTAAAACGTATTTATAAAATAAAGTGCATACTCCTAAGATGCCTGTCTAGATGTACCTAAGTGTACCTAGCACGTGAGTAGGTGCGAAAGAGCCTAAGCCTAAGTCCCTAGAGTCTAAGAGCCAAGAATCCCGCTAGGATTTAGTCGAACCCCCATACCTGAATAGTGAGAGTGGGGGACTTCGTCCTGGACTTGAGCTGGACACCCCGCAGGGGATCGTCAGACCACTGTCAGCTGGAGCGATGGCATGCCAGAGCTGCAGCGTCTCTGGTCAGTGTGTCGGCCTTGAAGTCTCGGTTCCCTACTGCCTTCTGATAGGAAGAGGTGCTGTATATATACAGGCTATGTTCGTGTGTTACCCATTGTTCAGTATGAGGATGACGTTGAGGATTAAACCTTGTCCGTCGATGGGAGAGGTGAAGTATACCTACTGGAGAGTGTACTCATCAAATATTCATATGTGCAAAGGATGACTTCTTATCAATATCAATTGGGCAAAACCCACCCTAGGCATGGAACTAGGTGAAAGCCCATAAAAGGCTGCTGTTCTTATAAGGCATGATGTCCCTATAAGGCAGTCTGTCCTTATTTGGAATTATGCCCTTATAAGCCCGTTCATATGAAATAACGGGAGACATTGTAGGGAAAGTGTACGATGTTCCCTGGACTTATATCAGGGTACTGATATGAAATATAACACCCACTCCACCTTATACTTAAAAATAATTATTCACATTTTGAGATACACATTTATAACAGTAGCAGTGCATAAAAGTATTTAGCAGTCATTTAAAATGTTTCCAAAAACATTAAAATATCATTTAAAAACGTAAAAAATTAGGAAAAAGTTTCTTTTTCAAAGTTTCACTTTTGTTGTAAAGTTCCTCAAATCACAATTCTAAATGAGTTTGATCACACAAGTTGAACTACTGCAAGCGTACTTAGAAGGCCATTCTTTGTTATAGAAAGTGTCAATTTGCAAAAGGTATTTTGAAATAGAAAGGGAAGGAAAAAGCACACAGTGAGCCAGATTTAGATTAAATGTCCTGGCAGGGAGACATCATCCTGTCCCATGCAGAAGCGGTCGCTCCCCTCACTCCTCCTGGGTATCGTAGCGCTATTTCCACGCTGCCTGTGCTTTGTGCTTTTCATCTTGCTTAATTTCATAGCACCACATTGTGCTTTATCGTGCTCTAGCCATAGCGCTGCTCTGTGCTTTGTCTTTGTGCTCAAATCGTAGCGCTGCATTTGGGCTTTATTCGTGATCGGATCATAGCGCTACGCTGTGATCCTTCATAGCGCTTAATATTCATCACTGTTGCTGGTAACTTGATTGTTAGTTATAGCGCTCCACTGCTCGCCCCAACCTCGTCCTGCTCACATTTGTTTATTGTTGATGCCATTTTGTTGTTTGTGCAGTCCCAGCCCGTCCCTCCAATCACGCTCCCGCCTCCCAGCTGACCCTCCCTCCCACTGATAGTAGAGGCCGACCCCACCCCCTTAGAGAGCTGTGACCGTCCTGTCCCGTGCAGAAGCGGTCGCTCCCCTCACTCCTCCTGGGTATCGTAGCGCTATTTCCACGCTGCCTGTGCTTTGTGCTTTTCATCTTGCTTAATTTCATAGCGCCGCATTGTGCTTTATCGTGCTCTAGCCATAGCGCTGCTCTATGCTTTGTCTTTGTGCTCCAATCGTAGCGCTGCATTTGTGCTTTATTCGTGATCGGATCATAGCGCTACGCTGTGATCCTTCATAGCGCTTAATATTCATCACTGTTGCTGGTAACTTGATTGTTAGTTATAGCGCTCCACTGCTCGCCCCAACCTCGCACTGCTCACATTTGTTTATTGTTGCTGCCATTTTGTTGTTTGTGCAGTCCCAGCCCTTCCCTCCAATCACGCTCCCGCCTCCCAGCTGACCCTCCCTCCCACTAATAGTAGAGGCCGACCCCACCCCCTTAGAGAGCTGTGACCGTCCTGTCCCGTGCAGAAGCGGTCGCTCCCCTCACTCCTCCTGGGTATCGTAGCGCTATTTCCACGCTGCCTGTGCTTTGTGCTTTTCATCTTGCTTAATTTCATAGCGCCGCATTGTGCTTTATCGCTCTCTAGCCATAGCGCTGCTCTGTGCTTTGTCTTTGTGCTCAAATCGTAGCGCTGCATTTGGGCTTTATTCGTGATCGGATCATAGCGCTACGCTGTGATCCTTCATAGCGCTTAATATTCATCACTGTTGCTGGTAACTTGATTGTTAGTTATAGCGCTCCACTGCTTGCCCCAACCTCGCCCTGCTCACATTTGTTTATTGTTGCTGCCATTTTGTTGTTTGTGCAGTCCCAGCCCGTCCCTCCAATCACGCTCCCGCCTCCCAGCTGACCCTCCCTCGCCCCTCCCCCTCCACTATCTACATATGTCAGAACAGATGACGCGCAGCGTTCACGTGCAGCGGATGCGCGCCGAAGGTGCGCCAAAGGTAAGCCCATCTATGCCCGTCCGCGCCTGGACCGCGCCCAGCGCCAGACCCCCTGGCCCCCGCCGTACCCAGCCTACTAGATTCACATATGATGCCGCAACTCTCCTTGCCCTCAACCCCGGACGCACACCACAATGCTGCAAAGCAACCCCAGGACGTACCCACGGCCCATTCGCCTGTCACACCTGCAAGTTCTCCTGCTTCAGGACCCTCACCAAATCCACTTCCTCCAAACACAGCTCCGACTCTAACCACCTGAGGTGCATCCTGCTGAACACCCGCTCGGTCCACAGACACGCCACTGAACTCTGGGACCTACTCGACACTGCGTCACCGGACATCGCCTTCCTTACAGAAACATGGATGAACACATCATCAGAACCCGACATTGCTATAGCCATACCGGACGCTTACAAGATCATCCGAAAAGACCGCACCAACCAAACAGGAGGAGGCATCGCCATCATCCACAGGAACTCCATCAAAATCACGACCAGCTTCGACGATAATCCTGCAACCGCCGAACACCTCCACTTCCAGGTCCACACTGACCCTAGAACCACACTGAGAGGTACCCTCATCTACAGGCCTCCAGGAACCCGCACTCAATTCAGCGATGACATCACTGACTTCATCAGCCCACATGCCCTCACCTCCGAGAACTACATTCTATTAGGAGACTTCAACTTCCACCTTGAAAACAAACACGACTGCAACACCAACTCCCTTCTGGACAACCTGGCCAATCTCAGACTCAAACAACTTGTCGACACCCCCACCCATTTAGCCGGGCACACGCTCGACCCTATCTTCACCTCCAGCAAGCACATTTCCTTAGACCGTACCACAGCTCTCCATTGGACGGACCACAGCTGTGCTCACTTCAGCTACAAAACCACCTTGACCCACAACCGCCCACAACCTATTCCTCGGAGAAACTGGAACAAAATCACCACCGACCAACTCCTCACATCACTCAACCAAAACCCTCCCACCCTTTCATTGGACCCAAACCAAGCGGCCAGCAAACTCAAGCAATGGATCACCCACAGCGCTGACGTATTTGCACCCCTGAAAAAGCACCAGATCAATTCAGGCAGCAAAAAGGCTTCCTGGTTCAATGTTGACCTTAAAAAATCCAAGAAGCTGTGCCGCACCCTAGAGAAAACATGGAGATAAAACCCAACCACCTACAACATGGCCACCCTCAAGGCAGCCACCCGCAAACACCACCAGTTAATTAGATCCACCAAGAAACAACAACGCCCACAACAGCAAGGAACTTTTCAACATCGTCAAAGAATTCACCAACCCCGCCGTAGCGGCATCACTCCCTCCCAAGACCTCTGCGATGCGTTATCCTCCTTCATCTACAACAAAATTGCTGACATTCACAACAGCTTCGAGAACACTCCCTGTGAACAACCATCCCCACCCCCCTCTAACCCCACACCGCCAACTAACAACCTCAGCGCCTGGAACCCAATCACCACCGAAGACACCATCCGCCTAATGAACTCAATCCACTCTGGCTCGCCAACCGACCCCTGCCCCCACCACATCTTCAACAAAGCTGACTCCATCATCGCACCCCATCTCCGTGACGTCATCAACTGCTCGTTCAACTCTGCCACCTTCCCAGAAAGCTGGAAACACGCCGAAATCAGCGCCCTCTTGAAGAAACCCACAGCGGACCCCGCTGAACTTAAAAACTACCGACCCCTATCCCTCCTCCCCTTCCCCGCCAAAGTCATTGAGAAAGCCGTCAACAGCCAGCTCGCCGCCTTCCTTGAATCCAACAACTCCCTCGATCCCTCTCAGTCCGGATTTCGAGCCAAACACAGCACCGAAACCGCCCTCATTGCAGCGACAGACGACATCCGAACACTACTGGATAACGGAGAAACAGTGGCCTTCATTCTACTCGACCTCTCCGCCGCTTTCGACACAGTCTGCCACAGCACCCTTATACAACGCCTCAGCAACATCGGCATACAAGGAAAAGCCTTGAACTGGATCATCTCATTCCTCGCTGGGAGAACTCAAAGAGTCTGACTTCCCCCATTCAACTCAAAGGCCACTGAAGTCATCTGTGGAGTACCACAAGGATCATCACTCAGTCCCACCCTCTTCAACGTTTACATGAGTCCACTCGCCTCCATCGCGCGTCAACACAACCATAACATCATCTCTTACGCCGACGACACCCAGTTGATCCTCTCCCTCACCAAAGACACCAACACCGCCAAAACCAATCTTCACGACGGCATGAAAGAAGTAGCCGAATGGATGAAACACAGCCGCCTAAAACTCAACTCAGACAAAACGGAGGTGCTCATCCTAGGATCTTCCCCCTCTGCCTGGGACGACTCTTGGTGGCCTTCCGCTCTGGGCACAGCACCCACACCCACAGACCACGCACGCAACCTGGGCTTCATCCTAGACTCCTCTCTCTCGATGTCCAGACAAGTCAACGCAGTCTCATCCTCCTGCTTCAATGTACTTCGTATTCTCAAAAAGATCTTCCGCTGGATCCCCCTCGAAACAAGAAAGACTGTCACCCACGCACTGGTCACGAGTCCACTGGGTTATGGTAACACACTCTACGCCGGAATCACAGCAAAATTACAGAAAAAAACTCCAACACATCCAAAACGCATCAGCGAGACTCATATTGGACATCCCTCGCCAAGATCACATCACCGGACACCTAAAAGACCTCCACTGGCTTCCCGTCAACAAGAGAATTACATTCCATCTTCTCACCCACGCACACAAGGCCCTCTACAAACATTGACCCGAATGCCTCAACACTCGACTGTCCTTCTACACACACACCCGCCAACTCAGATCGTCCAATCAAGCCCTCGCCGCAGTCCCGCGCATCCGACAATCCACCATGGGTGGTAGATCCTTCTCCTTCCTGGCGGCCAAGACCTGGAACTCACTCCCCACTCACCTCTGCCTCACTCAAAACCACATCTCCTTCAGAAAAGAACTTAAAACTTGGCTATTCGACATAAATTGAACCCCCCTTCCCCAAGCGCCTTGAGACCCTCTGGGTGAGTAGTGCGCTAAATAAATCCATGAACTTGAACTTGAACATAACATTATGGCTGCCTGCTACAGCAGAGGACAAACATTGCAAAACCTCGCATAGCACGTCAAGTGTGCATAGATGTAACTCCTCGTTGCCAACAGTGGGTGTGTAGGCAGTGGGTGCCGAATTCGATACCTCGGTGTCAATGCTGGAGTTGAAATTTAATTCGTGGGCATATTACCAAGGAATAGCGATATTTATTGCAAAATGCGCTTAGCACATTTTTTTTTATCGCTGCCTATCGCTGGATATTTTTGGGGAGAGAACATGCTATTAGCAATGTTTTTCTCCATTGTGCTAAAATATCCAGCGATAGGGGCGAAATGCGTGAATATCGCTGAGAATACTGCGGTATTCACGCATTAGCGACGAAATGCTCTTAGCCATGTTATCCACCTCCCATTGGATAACATGGCTAAGAACTGGTCTGGGCAGGTGTTAGTATTTGGAGATATTCGCGCTTAGCGCGAATATTTCCATCGCTACGTCTGCCTTGTTAAGAGGCGATAGCGACATTAGTGCCTGTTTTCAGTCGCTAACTCGTTGGGTATGCCCACTTGGATGTCATTAGCGATAAACATCGCTGACATGCAAAGCGGGCCCCAAACAGCTCGCTATCAGCTAAAAGCCGTCGCTAACATCAGTTACCGACAGCTTGCTAATAGGGCAATAGAATTATCGCTGCTTAGCAAAGCGGCGATAATTGCCTATCGCCCTGCTTGATAATATGTCCCTCAGTCCCCAAAGGCACTTGCGGTTCCTCAAGAAAGGCATGTGTTAAGATGGGAAGACGCTGGGGACAGAGTTGTAAATGGGACCACAAGAGTTCCAGCCTGGAGTCTAAGTCCGCTGGCTTCTCCGTGTCAGGTGTCAGACAGATGTCCAACTCGCATTCGCCTCCACAGAACAGGCATCGGAAGACAGGTATGATGCAGTCCTCAATATCTGGTCTGAAGAATAAGAACCAAGAAGCACTTAGTTCTCGTAGGCGAGGTGCACCGAGATGCTGTATAATGCGCTCACGATAATATCTTTCCAGAAGAGCTTTCGCAATCTCGATGGCGGATGGTCAGTCCATTGGGCAGCAGGTCGACGATATTCAGGATTCGAGCTACAGCGAGCAGTATCAGAGGTAAAACCCTGAAAATGCTTCCAAACACAGAGTGTATGAAGTTAGGAATAACTCCTAGGATTGTCTGGAAAGTGCTAAGGAATCCGGACCTTATGGTCTTAAATAGGTGTATAATGCCACTCGTATTAGACATGTTAAAGATGCCTCCAACCATTTCTACGAAATGTAGGGGGCACTTGGTGCGGTTTAGCACCTGTATCGCTGTCGAGGTCCTTGCAACTTGAAGTTCAAAGGTTTCTCGAGCGGAAGCTAACGGCACGGTTTGCTGTAAACACATGGCTTTTATTCTGCTCAAAGAATCAAACTATATCAATGAAACAATCAGTGAAGGCCATGGATAAAAAATTGTTCTCACAGGTACTCCGAGCCCTATTTTAAACCACTCACTCACATGCAAAGCATTGAAATTATTCTTACATCAAGCTGCAGTTCCTCTAGTCGTTACTAGATGTCCCTCACGAGTCAAATGCAAAACCATTGAAACCCTTTCATCAAGCATTTGCATTTGACTCGTGAGGGACATCTAGTAACCACCAGTTGAACTGCAGCTCTTTGTAGAATTATTTTGATATTGGATACTATATAATATTTACTGCCCACTGCTAATCTCATCCCATAATGCTTTGCAGGGCCTTTAGTTGGGAATGTTTTTTTGCCAATAACTGTGCTTGGGGTGGTCCTAAAAGGATGGGGCCACCACCAAATTGTACACTACGATGTGCTTTTTTGTTTTCAAGGCATCTATTAGGGACTCCCCCTAGGTTAGGGAGGATCCCAATATCATCACTTCTCTCACAGCTTGTTAACTTTAAATTTTCTTTTGTGACAGTTCTATATGCATATTTGTCTTATAGTGATCAGCAATTATTGCACAGTGCATACAAGTACGCAGTGTCATTAGCTATGTACTTAGGGCCAGATTCACAGAATGAATTTAATATTCAATCATTAACTTACTACTACTTTGGTATTCACAGAATGCACTTACTACTTTTGACATTCACAGAATGCACTTACTGTTTTTGGTAATCACAGAATGAACTTACTACTTTTGGTATTCACAGAAGTTAGGATTTTGCCTTAAGTCTGTTTTAAGACTAATTGAAGACAAAACCCTAACTTCTGTGAATACCAAAAGTAGTAAATTCATTCTGTGAATAACAAAATAGTATTAAGTTTAGGATTGAGTCTTAAATTCATTCTGTGAATCGGGCCCATGAAGTTTAAAGTATAATTAAAGTATGCTACTGCATGCCCAGGTCTACTAGAAATATTATTTCTCCTCGTGTTACTCTTTTGCTGGGGAAGACAGTGATTTGCACAGCCTACTCTAGATTTATCAAGCCAAGGAGTGTCTCTGTGGTTCAGTCGAAGAGCTAGGTCTTGAGGTTGCTCCTGAATTGATGCAGTGATGGTGATTGTCCGAGGTGGAGAGGCAGGGTGTTCCAGGTTTTTGCTGCGAGGTAGGAGAAGGCTCTTCCGCCGGCCGTCGTCCTGCAGATCCCTCGGGCCAGTTGGGCGGAGCAGAGATCTCCTGTGCGTGCGTGGAATGTGAGGCGTGGTTAAGGTACGCAGGTCCCGCATCATGTAGGGCTTTGTATGTGTCTGTGAGGAGCTTGAAGGTGATTCGTTAGTTGACTGGGAGCCAGTGGATGTCTCTCAGGTGGCCGGTGATGTGGCTGCGGTAGGGAATGTTGAGGTTGAGTCTGGCGGAGGCGATCTGAATGCTCTGCAGTTTCTTGAGAAGTTTCTGGGTGATGCTGGCATAGACTGCATTGCCGTAGTCGATTCTGCTGCTGATGAGTGCACAGGTTACAGCAGTTCTGGACTTGGTGTGTGAAGTGACGATCTTTCGGAGGAGGCATATCATGTTAAAGCGGCATGATGAGACTGCGTTATTATGGCGGTTCATGGTAAGCGAGGAGACCAGGATGATGTCCAGGTTTTGTGCGTGGTCTGTGGGTGTGGGATGGGTTCCGAGAGCTGCAAGCCACCAGGAGTAATCCCAGGCAGAGGGGGTGGAACCCAGAATGAAGTCTTAGGTTTTCTCTTAATTGAGTTTGAGGCAGCTGTTCTTCAAGCAGGTGGCAATAGCCTTTATCTAACTGTGGAAGTTGTTCTTGGCAACTATGTGTTATTATTATTATTATTAAAGAATTTTGTACCGCGCACGGTTACCCAGGGGCATCCCAGCGCTTATAGAGACTCAGAGCAAGCTGCCTGTATGGAGCAGAACAGAGCTGAAATTATTCTGGAAATAGGTAAGTTTTCAGATGTTTCCGAAACCTGAGCAAATTTGGTTCAGACCGTAGTGAGAGTGGGAGGGAGTTCCAGGCGTGCGCAGTATGGATAGAAAAACTCCTGCCACCTGAACGGGTTCTCCTAATTCTCTTTGTCTGAAGGAGGTGTTTATTATCGGAGCGTAAAGCTCTAGTGGGCTTATAGGGCCGAATCATGTCCTTCAGAATAGCTGGTCCTTTCCCCTGTATGCTCTTGTGAGCAATACAAAGGGCCTTAAAGGTCACTCTCTCTTTAACAGGGAGCCAGTGGAGTGCCTTTAAAGCAGGCCTGGCTGACTGCCTGGCCGGAACGTTCCGCAGCAGCCTAGCTGCTGCGTTCTGCACTTGTTGCAGGATCTTGAACGTTGACTCTGGTGCTCCGAGAAAGAGTGCATTACTGTAGTCCAGGCGTGAGATGATTAGACCTTGGACTAACAGCTTCCGGGAGAGTTCAGGTAAGAGGGGGAGAACCTTACGGGCCGATCGGAGCAGTCCATAACAAACGCCAGCGGTCTTCTTGGCGTGTGTCCTAAAGGACAGATCCGGCTCCAGCCAGACCCCCAGGCTCTTAATCTCCTTCTTTGGGTCAGGCGGGGTGCCCATACAGTTGGGCCAGCTGCTCGGCGAGAGGGCAAAACTTGAGTGGCCCAAGATCATCAGCTCAGTTTTTGAGCCGTTCAATTTGAGCGATGACCTGGACATCCAGTCAAACACCTCTCTTAAGCATGAATGGAGCGTCTCAGGCTGTTTCTCCAGCTGTGTCAGACCCACCACTAGCTGAGTGTCATCCGCATAGCTTATGGTCTTAAAGCCAAACGGAGACACCACACCCTCCAGGGGTGCCATATACACGTTAAATAACGTGGGGCTCAGGGATGAGCCCTGAGGCACCCCACAATGAAGTGGAAGGGGAGGAGATTTCGCGTTACCTTCCCAAACCTTGAAGGTACGCCCCTCCAGAAAAGAGGCCAACCATTCCAGGGCCACTCCTGTGACACCTGACTCTGCAAGGCGTTGTATCAACATTCCATGATTAACGGTATCGAAGGCCGCACTTAGGTCCAGGAGGATCACTGCCACTGACCCCCCTGAATCCAAAGTGCTTCTGGCCTCCTCTACCACTGCTAGCAGAGCCGTGTCGGTTCCATGACCCGGTCGGAATCCCGTCTGGGAGTCCCTCAGCCGACCATTCTCCTCGAGAAAGTTGGATAGTTGGCGGTTGACCAATTTCTCGGCAACCTTACTAACCCCTGGTAACAAGGAGATGGGCCTGAAATTGGCTAAGTTCTGTGGATCTAAGCCGGGCTTCTTCAGAAGCGCTTTAACAACTGCGCTCTTCCAGTCCGGCGGTACAGTCCCATGAGCGAAGGAGAGATTGACCAAATCGGTCAGAGGCTCTCCTATTGATGAGGCAGCCTGCTTTAAATACCGCATTGGGACTGGGTCGCGAGGCGAGCCACTCTTCAAGCTCCCGAGGACCTTCAGTACTTCGTCTGAGGTTACGGGGCCAAAAGATGTCAATAGATTTTCTGACCTACTCAAGTCCTCAGACAGGGTCGGAGTTCCCATCACCGGGGGGAGGGAACTAATAATGGTGTCAATTTTATTCTTGAAGTAAGTGGCCAATTCCAGACATTTTTCCTGTGGTCTGTCGTGGACAAGGATGGGATCCGGCGGTTTAAGAAGCTCCTTCATCACTAGAAAGGCTTCCCTGGATGAGGACGCAGCATGACTCACTCTCTCCCCAAAAAAGGAGGCCTTTGCAGCGCGTATTGCAAGTTTGTACGTCCTTAATTCCATACGGTATTTTTCCCTGCTCTCTGTCTCCGGGTTCTTCCTCCATAATCTCTCCGCCCGTTTACAGTTCTTTCTCAGGGTTCTAAGCTCTGGGGAATACCATGGGGCGGACCCCACTCTCTTATCCCTAATAAGCATCTTCTTGAGTGGAAGCACATGGTCCACTGCGTTGGTCAGCCAGTTCCTCATCACGGCGTCTGCAGTAACCGGATCCTGACCTTTCTTAGGCTGGGAGCCCTCCAACCGGGCATTCCAGGCCTCTACCGGGAGCCTTGACCATGCCCTGTCTATTCTAAATTTCCTGGGTGGGAGGGTGTCATCATCCTTTACCTCCCAGTTTGCCATGATCAGTGAGTGATCGGACCAGGGAAGAACAAGAGGGGGCATAGCTGATAAACCCACCATATTCGTAAAGAAGGGGTCCAAAAGGTGCCCTTTAACATGTGTGGGCCCGGTATTTATCAAATTCATCTGCAGGGCGCTCAACTCGCTCATCAAATTAGTTGCCATTGGATAAGTTGCTTCATCGAAATGGAGTTGAGATCTCCCAACAGAATAAAGTTGGATGAAGCCGAGGCCAGGAGAGTGGTAGTTTCCATAAGCGAAGATGTAAACTCACCCACACTCCCAGGTGGACGATAAACTAGGAGGCCTGTCAGCGTGCAGGTAGGGGAGAATTTAAGGGAGAATTGGCAGCTCTCACAATCTTTCACCCCTGCCTCCCGTGCTTTGCAGCACAGTGACTCCCTATAGGTAATGGCCAAGCCCCCCCCCCCTCCCTGCGCCTCTGTCACGATGATAGATCAAATATCCCGGCGCCAACGCTGTAACCACATCCGGACCCGAGGTGTCAGTTAGCCATGTGTTCCTTGGTGAGGGAGAGGATCAGCTGGGATGTTGTTGGCGTTGGAGACGATGTTGAGTTTGTGGTTCCTAGCGATGGCTGCGAGCTGGCCATGCAGATGTTGAAGAGTGTGGAGCTCACAGAAGAGCCCTGAGGCCATCACGTGAGGGACTGTATCCTGACTTTATCCAACCACAGGTCAGTGAGTAGGCACGACTCCTTGACATCAGTTAATTTTTTCATTTGACTGTTTCTAATTAGTTATACATATTATTGCACTCCTAGGCTGCCCCTCTTCCCCCTTGTCCTGAGGAAGACCCGTCCACTGAGGATGTAGAATACCCTCTATACACCCGGGTCGAAACGTCGACACTCCCCCAGTGGACTGTACCAGATACCAGCCCTGCTGATTCCACAGAAGATAAAATCTCTGTGCACCTCCAGAAAATCAAAAAACAACATTTTGGAACTATCTATGAGGGAAAGGCCTAATTGTGAACTGGTGTCATTAAAAAACATAGCCGGTTTGCTTAGGATAATAAAGTAAAAAGTGTTTTGGTGAACTCTATTCTGACTTGATTTCCCTTCTTTCATATCTGTTCCATTCACAAGCACACTTTCTGTTTCACACTCCATGTTAGAAATGGGGATCTCTAGTTGGCAGTGGCTGGCGCCAATGGCCAAATAGGGACTCTTCTTCTTAAGTCAGAGTAAGGGAGCTATACCCTTTGATAACCCCTGCTCAACCCTGTGGTGACGTAGCACGAGCAGACAGGCCTATCTCAGAGGCAGTGTGTGAAGCATATATAACCATACACAATAACGCAGTGACGACACTACAAAGGGACACCACACAAGCAGTTATAGAAAAATAGGTATCTTTATATAGGCTTAAAACATGGCTCAAAAGCGATCAAGAAGCTACAATGCACGTAAATATGAAATCACTTAAAAAGCAATAAAAGCAATCAAAAGCATGTGAAACGAACTTAGTTCGAGGCCAGGGTCTACGCGACACGGTGATGCAGAATGTACCTGAAGCTTAAAGGGGCACGGCACACAGCCCCATGAGGGAGCCGTGATGATGACAGGCAGACTCGCAGCGGCCACAGCTCAGAGCTGTGTCGGTCCGCGGCATGCTCTCACAATGATCCTGAGACGATGATTAAAAGCGGGCACTCAGGGGCACAGCTTCTCAGCTGCAGCGGCCCACAGTCATGGAAGTGATGATTCTCGTAGCACAGGCAAATGCGGGCTCTCAGCGGCAACAGCTCCTCAGCTGTGGTGGCCCACAAAAGCGATAGTGATGATTCTCGTAGCGCAGGCAAATGCGGGCTCTCAGCTGCAACAGCTCCTTGGCTACAGTGGCCCACAATAGTGATGATTCTCAGCCTGCTTTCCCCGCTGTAGACCCAGAGGCTCCCGAATTCTCTACAGAAACCACACCTGCGAGTAGAATCCCCATCAATAGGAATTCAGAAGGCTGATGGGCGAAGTCTAATGTCCCTGAGACTTTGGCAGGAGGCAAGCTCAAATCAGGCCGTTGGGTAGTTGCTTCAGCAAGCTAGATTGAAGTTTCAAAGTCCTTTCCCTCTAGTTACACGGACAGCGGTTTGTCTTGACATCCAGAAGTAACACTTCGT
This sequence comes from Lissotriton vulgaris, assembly GCF_964263255.1. Classification (NCBI taxonomy): domain Eukaryota; kingdom Metazoa; phylum Chordata; class Amphibia; order Caudata; family Salamandridae; genus Lissotriton; species Lissotriton vulgaris. Next base: position 61,438 of record NW_028240919.1, on the reverse strand, counting down.
GTAGGAGTTTTAGCACAGATATTTATACCCCAAAAGTATTTGTTCTCAAAAGTCACAAGTCACTGAACCCAGCCAGAACCAGTTTGGTGTGGTCCTGGAGCACTTTGTTTACAAGGCTGCATCCTGCCCTTCAGGAAGAGGGTTCTGCCATCAGACGCACAGTGGGAGGTGGAGCCATCATTCACCTTGCCAGGCACAGCCCTGCTCAGGTCAAAGGGTTACCCCACCCCATACTCCAACTGCGGATCTCTCTGTTCAACCCAGGTCGGGCCCAGCCTGACTTGTCCCTCCAAAACCAGATAACCAATACACATAACAGCAGAGCTCACTGGAAGACCTAGGCAAGTAATTGAGATACAATAAACAGTCACTATTGGAGATATATTTGGACCACAGAGTCTTTGACGGATCGACAGCCCCTGCAGCACTTAGAGACCTTTACAGCTGAGTAGTCACGCTTTACAAGACAGATTGTTGTTTAGGTCAAATCACTCCCATTCTAAAAAAAAACAGGGGAAGGCTCCAATGACCTCAATAACCTCAGACCTACCATCAACATCCCATTCCTAGCCTAAACAATAGAGAAGTGCATTCTACAACAACTCACCCAACATTTGAACAAACTCAAACTCCACAATACCTTCCAATCAGAATTCTGGAAAGGCTGTAACCCTGGAACTGCTATGCTCAATGGCTCAGATGACATTCATAGATCCTTAGATGAAGGTGATGCATACCTCCTAATCTTACTTTGGTACAGTAAATCACCCAGCCTTACTCAAAAATCTCACTGGTAGCAATGGCACAGTCCTAAGATGGTTCACATCTTACCTGCAACATTCCTCGAAACAAATAAAAATCAACAACTGTATCTCGAAACCAACACTAGTTCCACAGGGTGTACCCCAAGGCTCAATTCTCTGCCCATCCCTTTTCAATCTATTCATCAAACCCCTTACTGTTATTCTGAACCAAGGAGGGGTAACAAAGCACCCATATGCTGATGATACCAAACTCTACTACAAAATTAAACCACCCAGTGACATCCTACATCTGAATGCCACACTAATCAAGATACAAACATGGCTCAACACAACCGCTTAAAGTTGAACCCCAACTAAACTGAACTACTACTTTTCTCTCCTAGAAACAACCCCCTTCCAAACCAAGATTGGCTCAAGAATTTGGATGCCCTAAATTGTTCTTTCACACTATCAAACTCCCTAAAGTCCTTGGGCATCACCCTGGACAAAAACATGTCAATGAAGGACCACATCAACAACTCAGCCAAAGGAGCACTTTACACACTAAAACATCTCAAGAAAATCAACCTGTTCAATCCCCCTGATGACTTTAAGACGGGGGTGCAATTTCTAGTCCTCACAAAACTGGATTATGTCAGTGCCTTCTTCACAGGAACGCTGAAAAATCACCATGTCCCCCTAAGAACAAGTCTCAGCACGGCTGCCCGGCTCCTAACAGTTTTTGAACGGTTTGAGCGCATCTCACCGGACCTCAAGAACCTCAATTGACTTCCCATCAAAGGAAGATGTATCTACTAGACTGCTTGCATCACCCCCAAAGCCCTTAATACACATAACCCCAACAATCTAGATACCAAACATTCGAAAGCAAGAAGAACCAGGGGGCATATTACCAACGTTTAGCGATATTTACCGCTAACGATGCTTAGCAACGAATTTTTTAACGCTAAGCATCGCCGGAAATTATCGCAGAGATAACTTGCTATTAGCAAGGTTTATCTCAGTAGTGATAAAAATCCTTGGGCTAACTGCCAATTGAGAGATTATCTCTGGAAAACCATTGATAATCTCTCGAAGTTTGGCGTTAGCTTGATAATAGGGGCTCACAAACTTAGCCATGATATCCACCTTCCATAGGATATCATGGCTAAGTCAGGAAAATACCAGGTGTAAAAAAAGCAGTGCTAACTGCGGTTAGCTCTGCTTTTTTTTATCACTAACAGGGTTAGCGAAATCCTTGATAATAGGAGAAATGTCGCTTAAGAACATTTCTCCTATTATTTTTCTCTGGAACGCCCCCTTTGCATCTCATTAGAGATGCAAGGGGAAGCTTAGAGAAAAAGGGTGCTAACATGCGAAGTTGCGTGTTAGCACCCTGTTGCTAATAGGGAGATAATTTTATCTCCGCTTTCTTGGCTTTTAAAGCCAAAAAAGCAGAGATAAATCCCTTGATAATATGCCCCCAGGACTCTGAGAAGCTCAAACTCACTTATTCTCATACCTTCCAAACTGAAAAATAAATACTCCTGGACACTCTCATTCTCTGGAAATGCACTGAGGATCTGAAACTCACTCCCTCTAGCTCTTCGCTGCAACCCCTCTTTTTTTCTGCGTCAAACAGGACATTAAATACCTCCTGCTCAACAAATCCTTCAACATGCACACAGACTGAGCTATGTTACAAAAACTCACAACCAATCTGACTTGACCCGTTGTGACGATCGATTTGTTGTTTCAGCTGTCTACTATGTCATGTACTTCATTAACGTATGCTGTTCTGATGTCCGCATAGTGTAACTACTTTGACTGCCAAGCGATTTTCTTTGTCTGTATATGCCCTGGTTACTTACCGGTAATCTTCATTACTCCGAGTATAGTCTTCCTCGCCACATGAGTTCCCTCCCCCCCCCTCCCTGTCTGGCTATCGGCTTCATTGTTTGCTTGGTGGATCAGGCTGTTGGTGGGGCCGGTCCGCCTCTTATAGAGGTCAGGTGTGACTGGTCGGCCATGTGGGGAGGGGGTGGGAGGTTTTTTCTTTTGCTTTGGAGGGTTCTGTTGTGGAGCTAAAGCTCACTATGTAAATCATGTGGCGAGGAAGACTTACGAGGAGGTAATATGTATGTACTTCAATCAAGCGATCTTGCATTATATGTAAAGCGCTCTGATACCTTTGCTTCTGGCTAGCGCCATATAAAACTTATAAATACATTTTGTAGATGCCATTTATTATGAATTAAAACATTTGCTTTCTTTGACAGCAATTTCATCCCATTTTACTAACAACAACAAAACTGCTATATTTTGGATATTTTTTCTGTTCTTTTGAGCGGAATCCACAAACATTAGAATTCACAAGATATGGTAATAAAGCACACACACCTTTGGCCTGTAAACCAATTGTGGAAAAAAACAGTAATGAAGGCCTAATCACAAAGTGCCCCAAACATCAAAAAAGAGTTTAACACTGAGAGTGGAAAAAGCTGAGCAGCTAAGTGATTAAGGGGCATATTTATAATGAAGTGGCAGAGCGTGGCGTTAGCCGCCTTGGCTTAAGGCCACGCTCCGCCACTTCAGAATCACAGGGCGGCAACATATTTACAATAATACGATGCAGCCCTGCATTTCCCCCTGTACTAGCACTAAATTTAGCAGCCTAGCGCCAATGCAGGTACCCTGCACAATAGTGCAAGGGTGGCTGCATTGAGGGGAAGACTGTTTATGTGATGGAAGGTGACCCTTCCTGCACCTAAACAATCTTTAAATGGTGTTTTGTCAAGTTACAAAATGCCATTTAAAAAAAAGTTTGTTTAGGTGCAGGAAGGGTCACCTTCCTGCACATAAACAATCAGAGGCCTTTTGCTGTTTCTATGTGTGCTGCACAACGCAGCACACATGGAAACAGCAAAAGCGAGGAGAAATAAAGCATTTCTCCTGGTTTCTCCTGTTTAAGACCGTGGGGCATATTACCAACGTTTAGCGATATTTACCGCTAACGATGCTTAGCAACAAATTTTTTAACGCTAAGCATCGCCGGAAATTATCGCAGAGATAACTTGCTATTAGCAAGGTTTATCTCAGTAGTGATAAAAATCCTCGCGCTAACTGCCAATTGAGAGATTATCTCTGGAAAACCAACGATAATCTCTCAAAGTTTGGTGTTAGCTTGATGATAGGGGCTCACAAACTTAGCCATGATATCCACCTTCCATAGGATATCATGGCTAAGTCAGGGAAATACCAGGTGTAAAAAAAGCAGCGCTAACCGCGGTTAACACTGCTTTTTTTTTATCACTAACAGGGTTAGCGAAATCCTTGATAATAGGAAAAATGTCGCTTAACAACATTTCCTATATTATTTTTCTCTGGAACGCCCCCTTTGCATCTCATTAGAGATGCAAGGGGAAGCGTAGAGAAAAAGGGTGCTAACATGCGAATTTGCGTGTTAGCACCCTGTTGCTGATAGGGAGATAATTTTATCTCCGCTTTCTTAGCTTTTAAAGCCAAAAAAGCGGAGATAAATCCCTTGATAATATGCCCCCAGGTTTTCACTGATCTTAATTTTGCTGCTGCCTCCTATTTATGCTGCCCTTGTAAATAGGGAGCAGCATCAACATCAATGGGTGTTGCGGTGGAGCCCCCACCTCAACAACCATTGCCTCCTCCTTTCCTGATGTGTACAGTGTGAAAGGAGGCCTTATTTACAAGGCAGCGTTAAGCCATGTGGTTTAACTCTGCCTTGAAAATAAGGCGAAGCACATATTGCTAAAATGACTTTCCTGTGGCAAATGGGGCATGTAAATATGCCCTAAAGTTGTCAGAAAATTAAGGGGTACATTTACAAGGGGATTGCGCCACAGGAACTTAACTTTTCTTACTTTCCAGTGGCGCAATGCCCTGCTCCATAAGTTAAGTATGGTTGCATAACCTGCGGTGTCAATATAAGTTGATGAGCAGTTACTGTAGTCTTAATAGACTCCTTCTTTCCCCTACAACTCTCTAGGTAAGTGGTACATAGATTTTTCAGCATCTTCCTTGGTATCTGTGTCATGGAGAGGGCATCCTCAAAATATTCAATATGATCAATGTTGGCCAGAAAAGTCTTAATGTAGCTTAGCCATTTTACTCTTCCGGACTGTTCTAATTTGAAGACATCGCCCAAAATTAGGCGGTTTAGATGGCATTCATCGGTAGTCCAGACTCTGTGCCAGAGGAGAGCAGGTTGTACTTTAATAATGTCCTCCAAATAGGGTATTCCCAATTCAGCATGACAGTTGTATGTAGACATGCTATCTGGCAAAGATAATAGGTACCTCAAAAAGCCATTTTCCGTTTTCTGTAAGACTGAAACATTTGTGTTTCCCCAGATACCAGCACCATATGTGGCGATCGATATACAACTTGCTTTGTATATGCGTAGAAATTCCTTTACCGGTTTTGTCCCCAGTTTTTTACTAAATAGCGTTAGTGCCATAATAGACTTAGTATATAGCAGATTTCTGCTTCTAACGGCATTGCCCCATTGTCCAGTGCTATCAATCAATACACCCAGATACGGAAAAGTTTGGGTATACTCTAGTCGATTCGGGTCTATAAACATTGTTCTCCTTTTACTGTTGGCCCCCTTACCACAATTCATGCAGAAAGTTTTTGTGGTGTTAACCCTCAAATCCAAATTCGTCATGAATTTGGTAAATGATGTAATCATGTATTGCATCGCTAGAGGGGTCCTTCCCATCAATACAGCATCGTCTGCATAAATAAGGGCCGGTATTTGACGTGTTGCTGCAATTGGCATATCCCATAAGACAGACTTAAGACAGACTTAAGACAAAATCCTAACTTCTGTGAATACCAAAAGTAGTAAGTTCATTCTGTGAATGCCAAAAGTAATAAGTGCATTCTGTAAATACCAAAATAATAGTAAGTTTAGGATTGAGTCTTAAGTTCATTCTGTGAATCGGGCCCAGTGTGTCTTACTCCCTCTGTGGCCTTACAATTTTACTTAAGAAAATCTGGTTTCGGGGGGACTAATCCTAGTTTCATTTTAGCAATACCCTGATCGTTTACCCCTGCTGGATTCATGGGGATATTAGTTGATTTAATCCCTGTCATCTTCTTTAACATAGCGGAGTTATCCTGGGTAGTTTTTTCGAGCTCCCCCATCTGATCGCTAATCCTCCTTCATCGTTCCAGGATAGGCAACACTAGCGATTTGACCAGGTGTTCTATGTTTGCTAGAGTACATACTCCCTTATCAATCAACATACAATTGTCTTCAATATCAGTTATATTACTACAATTTGGAGCGTTGTCGCCATCATGCTGTAGTCCAACTTTCCTCACCTCCCTCATCTTGGCAACGGGTTGGAAAGGTGTGACTTTAGGCTTTTTAGCCCACCCCCCTATCTGCTGATTGCCTCCTCGCTTACGTTTTGAAATAGTAGCATTTACTACTTTGTTGGTGGATGTGATTGTCCCGCTATTTTGCTTATTGTCCTTCCTGGCCTCATGCATAGGCCCGCTAGGGTATGGCAAAAAAGAGGCAATACTATCATCCACAACACTCAAGTCTGAGATATCCGATAAATCTTGTTGTTGTACGGTTATAATTTCATCTTGGGAACTAGCGATTACAATATGCTCGGGAGAGGGTGCTGCAGCAATCCCCCCAAGAGAGGATCTTCTCAGGAATATAGGGTCCTGGGACATACGGCGTTTTGTCAGAGCTATCTCTTTCTCCAGGGCTGACGCAGCCCTGGTAATAAATGCATCTAGTGTGCCAGTTATACTACCAGACATACCGCTGCTCCCGCCCTTGCTTGCCAGCGATTTACCATTATTCTTTTTCCGAGACATTATATGTGTCTTAAAACAATTATTTATACCAAAATATTTATGTCAGATTTAAATCCCTAATGAGGCTGTCTTTAAATAAGTATTAAACAATAGAATAAAGTCTTGCTCTTAGAAATTATAATACAAATCCAATAAAATCAAAATAAGGTGGCCCAGCCCAGTCTCTTACTGTCTCTGACGGGCTTAGACGGGCCCGCCCTTGGCCCTGGCTTCGCCCGGCTCGTCCCGCGATGCGCGGCGTTGGTCACAGATTTGAGGCACCTGTGGAGGGCGTGACGGGGAGGTGCCTCCTGGCCCAGATGTATTGTGGGCGATGAAGTTTAGAGCTCCCTCTTGGTCACCAATCCTCCCAACAGCGAGCGTTTCCCGCGCAGCGGGAAACGCGAGAGGTGACAGTTCACAAAGCACAGAGATACCGGGGAGCGTGGTTTTCCTCTTCTCTTGGCCTCTAATAGTTCACATGAATATCCTCTGCTCCACAGAATACACACCCGGTGCAGAAGTGCAAAGTTTTCCTGCGATGCGCGGCGTTGGTCACAGATTTGAAGCACCTGTGGAGGGCGTGACGGGGAGGTGCCTCCTGGCCCAGATGTATTGTGGGCGATGAGGTTTAGAGCTCCCTCTTGGTCACCAATCCCCCCAACAGCGAGCGTTTCCCCAAACTCCTGAGGAGTACCTTGCTCCCGTGCATCCAAAAAGCCAATCTCAATCTGTCTTCTGTAGACAATCTAATCGCTAACATCGCTATCTCCTATTACCTACAAAGGCGTACTTTTGGTAATATTCGCGCTAAGCGTGAATATCTCCAAAAGCTAACGCCTGCCCAGAGCAGTTCTTAGCCGTGTTATCCAATGGTAGGTGGATAACATGGCTAAGAGCATTAGCTCGGTAATGCATGAATATCGCTGACTTTTCAGCGATATTCATGCATTATGGCCGATTCTTATCGCTTTTGAGATAAACCTTGATAATAGCAAGGTTTATCTGCGATAAAAATCGGCGGAAGATCGGCGATAATAATATTGCCGCTCACCATGTTAACCGATAAATATCGCTTAATCTTGGTAATATGCCCCTATATTCTTTCTTCAACTACTCTCTAGCCCAATCCCCCCACTCTGTCTGGTGCCTGTCCCCTTACATTCACCTCTCCTAGCTTAAGGGACTTTTCCAGCTCCATCTCCTATCTTCGCCCCAAACCTCCTGCCATTCTAGGACTACCCTCTTTCCCCTCCCGCATTCTTCCCTTCCTTCTCGTTCATCACCTGTCTCCTTCTAAATATGATCTCAATTCTTCCCCTCTGTTCAGCATCAGCAAAGATAACTCTTTTCACTTCAGTTGTACCAACATCCTCTCTCAATCACCATCTATCTCCACCTTTTACTCTCGCATCCCAATTGCCCCCCGCACCCTCACCTCTCCCTACCCTCCCTCGCCAATTGCACTCCCTCCTGTATCCATCGAGCTAACTAATATTTCATGTTCACCCTACTCTCTCAGGAAAATAAATAAGGATTTCTCATCTCTTCTATTTTCCAGCTTGAAGCTACCATCTCATTCTTAAGCACTAAGATATCCTCCTTTCCATACAACCCAATTCCCTTGGCAAATACTCACTCCCCAAACTCCTGAGGAGTACCTTGCTCCCGTGCATCCAAAAAGCCAATCTCAATCTGTCTTCTGCAGACATCGCTGACTTACTGGCTAGTTACAAGACATCTAACGCCACTCCCTTCCACTTTCCTCTCCAAGTAAGTCTACTCTGTACACTATTCCAACCATCTCTTCTGTCAGAACTAATCATCAACCTTATTTTACCCTGGCACCCTCTTACAAGAACATTATCCCGATCACCCTTAAAAGGCCAAATGCCCCGTCACCAAAAGAGTCTCGTCAGACCTGAAATTATACACAAACTGGAAATTTCTGGCACCATCATTCTCCACAATCTTGACATTCTCTTCCTCAATGAGACCTGACACCACTAACACTATGTTTGATCTTCTGTTACCCACTGAGTATTCTATCTTTAGAAATGATAGAACAGACAAAGTTGGGGGAGGTGTTGGAATCATCTTCAGAAAGTCCCTTCAACTTAAGACTTTTCCTAACATCTCCTTCCGTACATTCGAATGCCTGTCTCTGGAGCTTCAAGTGCAACACTTCTCACCCTTCAGATTTCATGCCATTTATCACCCGCCTGGTGACTACTCTTCCTTTTTGGAGGAACTCATCGACTTCATCAGCGATCAATACTCGCAAAGTGACAAACAGATCTTCCTGGGAGACTTCAATCTTCACTGGGGTTCTTTGGAAGACTCTGTTGCCAATAGGCTTGCCACTTTTCTCTCAGCAAGCAATCTCATCCAACACTGCACAGAAACAACGCACTCTAAGGACTCAATTCTGACCTTGTTATATCTAAATCAGAATAATATTGAGGGGCCCGATTCACTGTATGAACTTAAGACTCATTTCTATACTTACTACTATTTTGGTATTCACGGAATGCACTTACTACTTTTGGCATTAACAGAATGAACTTACTACTTTTGGTATTCACAGAAGTTAGGATTTTGTCTTAAGTCTGTCTTAAATCTGTCTTAAGTGTGTCTTAAAAGAAACTTAAGACAAAATCCTAACTTCTGTGAATACCAAAAGTAGTAAGTGCATTCTGTGAATACCAAAATAGTAGTAAGTTTAGGATTTAGTCTTAAGTTCATTCTGTGAATCTGGCCCTTAGGATTTTGTCTTAAGTTTGTCTTAAGACAGACTTAAGACAGACTTAAGTTAGGATTTTGTCTTAAGTCTGTCTTAAGTCTGTCTTAAGACAGACTTAAGACAAAATCCTAACTTCTGTGGATACCAAAAGTAGTAAGTGCATTCTGTGAATGCCAAAAGTAGTAAGTGCATTCTGTGAATACCAAAATAGTAGTAAGTTTAGGATAGAGTCTTAAGTTCATTCTGTGAATCGGGCCCAACATTTATTTATTTTAATTTCTTTATTTGAATTTCCTTTATCGCGCTGGACTCAATCCCGTAAGGGTATCTCCGCGCTTTGCCAGCCAGAACATTAACAGAGTCAATGAGATAGATTAATGGGACTGAGATGCTTCCTGGAAGAGGAGAGTTTTTAATGCCTTTCTAAAGGACAGATGGTTGGTGGTCATTCTCACATCTGTTGGAAGTTTATTCCATAAAGCAGGGCCAACTGAGGAGAATGCTCGGTCTCCCTGTCTGGATTTTTTTGTTGCAGGGGGTTTTAGAAGAGCTTGGTTACTTGAGCGGAGTGACCGGCTGGGTTGATACAGCTCAAGTGATTGAGAAAGGTATTTAGAACTATCCCCATATAAGCATTTGTGGACCGTACAGCATATCTTGAAACTGATGCGCTGCCGTATAGGGAGCCAATGCAGCTCATCCAACAAGGGCTTAGAGGGAGTCCTAGCCGGTGCACTCATGACCAGTCTAGCCGCAGTATTCTGGACTACCTGCAAACGGCCTACTGCATCTGTATTTGCTAACGTCAGCAGGCCGTTGCAGTAGTCCAGGCGGCTAGTAACCAGGGCCTGTACGAGTGTCTTCCTATAGGTGTCAGGAAGATACGGGAAGACTTGTCTTAGAAGGCCAGTGGTGTGGAAGCACAATCCTGCGATGTGGTTGGTGTGTTCCTTAAGGGTCAATTATTTATCAATTTTTACCCCTAGATTTTTAACGTGTGGCTTTGATGTTGGAACTGGAACCAGATCCAGCGGCCACCAATCTGGAGACCAAAGAAGACTTGCTTTGCCGAAGAGCATAACCTCTGTTTTTGCAACGTTACATTGGAGGCAGTTTGCGGCCATCCAATGTGACACTGCCCTCATACCCTCAGCAAAGTTTTCCTTGACTTTAGGGCCAAGGGAGCTGAAAGGGTAGAGCAGCTGGGTGTCATCAGCGTAGGAAACCCGCGTGAACCCATACCTCCGCACAATCTCAGCAAGGGGGGCCACATATACATTAAACAATGTAGGGCTAAGGCATGAGCCCTGTGGCACCCCCTTCGTGAGCACCTTCGAGGTGGAACGGTAGGGGCCCAGGCTAATAGATTGCGACCTCCCGGAAAGGAAGCTCTCCAGCCAGGATAATGCTAAACCTCCGATCCCCACTCCCTGCAAACGGCTGAGGAGGATGTTATGAGACACGGTATCAAAGTCCGCGGACAGGTCCAACAGCACTAGAATCATGGAACCCCCTCTATCCTGTGACATTTTGATCTTATCAGTCACCGAGAGGAGGGCCGATTCAGTGCTGTGGTTGGGCCTGAACCCAGATTGTGATTGGTCCAGGCCCCCTGTTGCCTCGATAAAGCTGGAAATGATGGTGTTGACGTGTTTCTCAGCCAGTTTGCTAATAAAAGGGAGGAGGGAAATAGGGCGGAGGTTGGAGAGCTCTGACCAAGGTAGGGTGGTGTTTTTGCGTATGGGGTTCACTACCGCTTCTTTCCAGGGTTGTGGGAGTTGTCCTTCGGCAAAGGAAAGATTCATTAGTTTTTGAATAGTGGGGCCTAGAGATTCCGTCAGGGAGGAAATCATTTTAGCAGGAATCAAATCAGTGGGGGAGCCGGTCTTCATTTTGCTAATAAGTGTGGTCAGATCTTGTAGAGTTATTTCTGGAATTACGTGAAGGGTATTCCCAAGGGTCACCGTTGGGGGAATTTCAGAGGCCTCAGTCTCTAAGGGACCTGAGACTTTCATGATTTTCTTATATATCCCCTCAATTTTATCTTTGAAAAACTGGGAAATTTTATTGCAGAGATCTTGGGTAAAAATATCCGGGCTCTCACAAATTACTGGGTTAGTGAAGGCCTGTATGATTTTAAATAGCTCTCGGGTAGAATTGCCTGCCTCTGTTATTTGGGAGGTGAGACTGATTTTCCTCGCTTTTTTAATGTTTTTATAATAAGTGGCCATAGCTACCAAATATCGGTCCTTGTCTTCCCCCTTACGTGTCCGTCTCCAACGTTTCTCCAACTTCCTACACCCCTGCTTTTCAGCTTTGAAGGCCTCAGTGTACCATGTTTCCCTCTTAGCTATGGTTGGCTGTTTAATAGTTTTCTGAGGAGCCAGTGTGTTAATGGCTGTCATCAGTGTGGAGGTAAATTTGGAAAGGGATGTCTCAATGTCGTCCGAGTTTAAAAGTACTGGCTGCTTCCAGACTTGTGTGAACCTGGCAGGAGTGACTTTATGCCATGGTCTGCGTTTGATGGGCTGCATAATAGGGTGATTAGTAGGTTCGGGTAGATGCAGAAAAGAAAAGTCTAGCATTTTATGATCAGACCAATAGATGTATTTAGGGGGATGACAATAAACGTTAGGGAGGGAAGTAAAAATTAAGTCCAAGGTGTGGCCACCTGTATGGGTGGGACCATTGTTACGAAGGTGAAGGCCCAGCAGAGCAAGATCTGTCAGAAGTGCTTTTGTATCAAGGTGGTCTACAGCATCAATATGAAAGTTAAAATCTCCGAGTAAGATAAAGTTTTCGTTAGTTTTCATGTAAGGAGCTAAAAGTTCAGTCAAGGCTAGGGAGAACCCAGCCATTAGGTCCGGGTGGGCGGTATACTAGTGCCCCTTTCCAGTGTACCTTAGGGCTAGCTTTTAGGTGAAAGATCACTACTTCCATGGTGGGTAGCATTACTTGTTCTAGAACCCTAATATTCAGAGTGTCTTTATATATAATGGCGATCCCGCCTCCTACTTTCTCAGGCCGGTCCTGACAAAGAATTTTATACCCCATAGGTATTCCTAAGGTGATAGTGGGGATAGTGTGGGGTTTAAGCCAGGTTTCAGTTATGAAACAAATCTCAAGTTTGATGCTGTGTATAGAGTCCCAAAGTTGTATATGATGTTTTGGGAGGGACCTTACATTTAATAAAAAACTTTTCCAGCCTTTTGGAATGTCTGAATTATCGCTGGGGCACCCAACTATAATGTTGGAGTGGGTAGCTTGAAACCCGCATGAAATGCAGGAAAATGGCCCTTAGGGGCATACTGACAATCTGTTAGTGCATCTGTGTTTGCCCTGGAGTTGTAGGGCAAGGAGGGCATGTGATGAATACCTGATACGAGGGGCGGTTGTGGGCCCGTCCATGATACGAAGGGGCAGAGTGGCGGGCCCCTGGCCCCGTCCTGTCGCGGACGGGCGCAGACGGGCAGCTCTTTGGCGGGTCTTCGGCGGGGCTGTGCGCGATCGCTGCGCGCTCAAAGAGGTGCGAGAGCTAAATAGCCCTGCGTGCAGCCACTAGAGCGCTAACCGCTCCTAGTGGGACCGGAAGTGGTGTGAATGCCTACCACCCCCTTGCTAGAACGGGAGGTGGGAGGCAGCTACTAGCGCTTCTACCACGAAAAGGAGTGTGTCCTGAAGCGAGTGTTGTTGCGGTGAGGTGCGGGGAAATGCGGACTTTCGATTTCAATTTTAAAAATAAGGCACAATGTTAAATCACACACAATTTTAAAATAGTTGTAAAACAAACTATCGCAATGTCATCTAATCACATTAGACTAGGAGCAAGTCTGACCAGCAAGTGGTATGGAGACACTGCCACCGTCTCCTCCCGCAGCGAGCTCCTCCGGTGCTCCGCCTAAATATCCCTGCGTGCAGCCACTAGAGCGCTAACCGCTCCTAGTGGGACCGGAAGTGGTGTGAATGCCTACCACCCCCTTGCTAGAACGGGAGGTGGGAGGCAGCTACCAGCGCTTCTACCACGAAAAGGAGTGTGTCCTGAAGCGAGTGTTGTTGCGGTGAGGTGCGGGGAAATGCGGACTTTCGATTTCAATTTTAAAAATAAGGCACAATGTTAAAACACACACAATTTTAAAATAGTTGTAAAACAAACTATCGTAATGTCATCTAATCACATTAGACTAGGAGCAAGTCTGACCAGCAAGCGGTATGGAGACACTGCCACTGTCTCCTCCCGCAGCGAGCTCCTCTGGTGCTCCACCTAAATAGCCCTGCGTGCAGCCACTAGAGCGCTAACCCTCCTAGTGGGACCGGAAGTGGTGTGAATGCGTACCACCCCCTTGCTAGAACGGTAGGTGGGAGGCAGCTACCAGCGCTTCTACCACGAAAAGGAGTGTGTCCTGAAGCGAGTGTTGTTGCGGTGAGGTGCGGGGAAATGCGGACTTTCTATTTCAATTTTAAAAATAAGGCACAATGTTAAATCACACACAATTTTAAAATAGTTGTGAAACAAACTATCGCAATGTCATCTAATCACATTAGACTAGGAGCAAGTCTGACCAGCAAGCGGTATGGAAACACTGCCACCGTTTCCTCCCGCAGCGAGCTCCTCCGGTGCTCCGCCTAAATAGCCCTGCGTGCAGCCACTAGAGCGCTAACCGCTCCTAGTGGGACCGGAAGTGGTGTGAATGCCTACCACCCCCTTGCTAGAACGGGAGGTGGGAGACAGCTACCAGCGCTTCTACCACGAAAAGGAGTGTGTCCTGAGCGAGTGTTGTTGCGGTGAGGTGCGGGGAAATGCGGACTTTCGATTTCAATTTTAAAAATAAGGCACAATGTTAAATCACACACAATTTTAAAATAGTTGTAAAAAAAACTATCGCAATGTCATCTAATCACATTAGACTAGGAGCAAGTCTGACCAGCAAGTGATATGGAGACACTGCCACCGTCTCCTCCCTGGTTACCTTATCGCTTTTACACTCACTATTCAGAAATCAGTGAGTGCTTTTGCCTGAAAGGTTAAGGACATGACTACTGGGCCCTGAATGGACCCATTTCAATGTCCATTGCTTATATCCTTACAAAACAAAATGCAGCATGGTAAAAAGACCACATCCCTGGACACAGATCCGCAATACACATTTTGTTATCCAATCCGCACATTGCAGTACCTCCAGGATTGGTGCACTAGTTGCAAGCCCAGGGAAAACAAAGACAAGAAAACAAAAATAGCGCTTCACAGGCAAACTCAGTAAAAGTGGAGCTAATGTGTTTGGGTGTGAATACAATCAATCTAGCCAGTTTACTACCACTCTATTCTTACTTTATTTAGTTATTTTTCATATTTTTAACCTTTTATTACTGATGCTGCACTTTGGAATTAAAATGTCAGAAAAATACGACATTTCCTGCAAAAGTGTTTTTTTCTTTTTTGGATCCATTTCACAGGGGAGCAAAAAAAAGAAAGGAGAGGAAAGAGAGTGAGAACCCCACCTTGAAGTCACGTTTTTTTAAGGAGAAGAACTGCCAGAGAGAAAGAGAGGGAAAAAAGGGAAGAAGGAAAGAGTGGGGGACAGCTGTAGCGGCAGGGCAGAAGTGAACACTGTCTTCGTCTTCTCTGGAAGAAGGAAAAAACAGAGGGGCATATTATGAAGGGGGCGATAGACAATTTTCGCCGCTTTTGGCCGCCAAGCGTCGAAAATTCTATCGCCCTATTAGCAAGCTGTCGCTAACAGCAGTTAGCGACAGCTTGTAGGCGATAGCGAGAGGTTTGGGACCCGCTTTGCATGTCAGCGATATTTATCGCTAATAGCATGCAAAGTGGGCGTACCCAACCTGTTAGCGACTGAAAGCAGTCGCTAACATCGCTATCGCCTTTTAGTAAGGCAGGCGTAGCGATGGAAATATTTGCGCTAAGCGCGAATATCTCCAAATACTAACACCTGCCCAGACCAGTTCTTAGCCATGTTATCCATTGGTATGGTATGGTGGTGAGTGGGCAGTGGCAGTGTCCACAATCCATTGTGCTTGGCGCTGCGCTGAGCGTTTTAACAGCGTGTGCGCGCTTTTTAATATTAGACTGTTGTGAGAACAATAATTTTATCTTGTGCTTAAAACAGGCTTACCTGCCTTAGTGGACGCCGGGGCTGTTCTCTCCTCTCCTTCCCGCCCTGGTCCGACGCGGTGACTAGCACCGTTGCGCGGAGGGCGTGGAAGGTCGAGACTGCCACTTCCGGTTTGCGGGGGAGACCGGTTAGCGGTCTAGTTTTCTTGAGGTCACTCGCGCTGGGGCATAAACGGCACCGGAGGAGCCGGCTCGCGTGGTGGTGAGTGGGCAGTGGCAGTGTCCACAATCCATTGTGCTTGGCGCTGCGCTGAGCGTTTTAACAGCGTGTGCGCGCTTTTTAATATTAGACTGTTGTGAGAACAATAATTTTATCTTGTGCTTAAAACAGGCTTACCTGCCTTAGTGGACGCCGGGGCTGTTCTCTCCTCTCCTTCCCGCCCTGGTCCGACGCGGTGACTAGCACCGTTGCGCGGAGGGCGTGGAAGGTCGAGACTGCCACTTCCGGTTTGCGGGGGAGACCGGTTAGCGGTCTAGTTTTCTTGAGGTCACTCGCGCTGGGGCATAAAAGGCACCGGAGGAGCCGGCTCACGTGGTGGTGAGTGGGCAGTGGCAGTGTCCACAATCCATTGTGCTTGGCGCTGCGCTGAGCGTTTTAACAGCGTGTGCGCGCTTTTTAATATTAGACTGTTGTGAGAACAATAATTTTATCTTGTGCTTAAAACAGGCTTACCTGCCTTAGTGGACGCCGGGGCTGTTCTCTCCTCTCCTTCCCGCCCTGGTCCGACGCGGTGACTAGCACCGTTGCGCGGAGGGCGTGGAAGGTCGAGACTGCCACTTCCGGTTTGCGGGGGAGACCGGTTAGCGGTCTAGTTTTCTTGAGGTCACTCGCGCTGGGGCATAAAAGGCGGATGTTAACAAGGGAGCGCAGCGGGCGCGACGAAGGCGCGCCGAAGTGTCGCCAAAGTCGAGCCCGTCTGCGCCCGTCCGCGGCCGATTGCGGGCTAGGGCGATAACCCCTGGTCAAAAGATCTGCTGGACTAGGGAACAACTCCTTAGTTTTCGCCCCCGCACTGCTACCGCATGTATGCACGGTATGTTGAGTAGCGACAGGACTTGTCCTCACTGTGGCTTTCGTATGACCACTCTGTTTCAGGAGTCCACGGAGCAGGCACTGGCCTGCGGTCTCCTGAACGTCAGGTCGCTTCGTAAACACAGGCTCGATGTGCTCGAGCTGATTACTGACAAAAAACTCGACATACTGTTTTTAACAGAAACGTGGCTTGATCAGTTCTCTGACTCTGACATCATTGAAGCCACACCAGAGAATTACTCCTGGGTTAGGCAGGATAGGCCAGAGGGGGTGGGAGGGGGGATTGCGATCATTTTTAGGGACACTTTGGCCTGCGGCTTGGAACGCACGCTGATCGTGGAGAGTGAGGCGGGTCTCTTCTCGATTAAAATTAATGGGGCTAAGACGATCAATGGATGTCTGGTATATCGACCCCCAGGGGCCTGTACTAAGTTTAGGGAGAGCTTGCTAGAAAGCCTCATGGAGGAGACCCTGCGCAGGGACAAATTTCTCCTATTAGGTGATCTTAACCTGCACCTCAACTGCCCGGAGGCCACAGGGGTTGAGGATTTTGGTCGGGACATGCTTACCCTGCAACTGGATCTGAAACTTGAGGCCCCTACGCATCGACTGGGTCACCTCCTGGACCCGGTCTATGCCAATTGGGAAGGTGTGGAGGTGTCAGGTGTTGATCCTTTTCCCTGGACCGACCACTTCCTGGTCACATTCTCAATACAGAGCAGAAATGCCCACAAAACTAGCCAGGTACCCTCTAACTTTCTTAGAAGGAAGTGGGCTAAATTTTCGGTGGAAGATTTTAACCAAGCCTTAATTAGGGATGGTTTGCCGGGGGGCGAGGACATAGAATCCGCTGCCCGCAACCTGAATCAGCGCATTATGGCTGCGCTTGACCAGACAGCCCCACTCTGCCGCTCGACTACAAGTGCTCGGAAAGATCGCTCAGCACCTTGGTTCAGTGCTGAGCTGAGACTGACAAAGGCAGACTGTAGGCGGGCAGAAAAAGTCTGGAGGGTGTCCTACGACAGCAAGGCCAGGGAAGTATTCCTGGAAAAAAGGCGTATTCACCATAGGCTGATAAAAAAGTCTAAGGCAGCCTACTTTGCTGAACAAATTCAGGGGGCAGAGAACTCCGCTAAGGAACTCTTTGGCATTTACAAATCCCTGACGTCGGTAAATGCACCTACAGAGCCGGAGAGCTGCTCTACGGAGTCTTGTGACCGGATTGCAGATTACTTTTCCGCCAAAGTAGAGAAGATTTACTCGACCTTCCCTACTCGGGCCACAGGACTGGACCTAGAGGAAGTAGTGGGGGACACAGAGACGGCAGGGCATATATCACACTATTGCACCCCTCCTCCGGAGGAACTATTAGCGGTGTGCCGCTCTGTTAAATCAGGGTCCCCGTGGGACCCGGTGTCGCCAAAACGCTTGGCAGACAGTTTGGAAGTCCTGGAGCCTTATATAAGGCACGTCCTCGATGTATCTTTCGGATCGGGGAAGCTGCCGGTCGGATGGAAACAGGCGGTGGTGCTCCCGCTCAGGAAGAAATCCCACCTAGGCTTCGAGGTATTAGAAAATCTGAGGCCCATCTCCCTCCTGCCTTTTCTGTCAAAAGTGGCGGAAAAGGTGGTTAATACCCAAATTATGAAGCATGTGGAGGAAAGGGGACTGCTCCATGCGACGCAGTTTGGCTTCAGGCCACGACATTCCACCGAGTCCGCCCTCCTCATGGCGACGGAACATCTGAGAGAGGGCGTGGATGCAGGCCAAACTATGGCTCTGATCTTGCTGGACCTCAGCGCGGCGTTCGACACTGTAGCACACAACATCCTGCTACAGAGTCTGAACAGAGGTGGCATCTCTGGCACCGCGCTGAGATGGATCCAAGACTTCCTCAATGAGAGAAGTTTTCAAGTCAGGCAGGGAGACTGCTACTCAAGGGGGGTGCCTTTGGGCCAAGGCGTGCCGCAGGGCTCGTCATTGAGCCCAACCCTCTTTAATATGTATGTCGCGCCTGTTGCATCGATCGTGGAGAGCCATGGCCTCCAACTGGTGTCCTACGCCGACGACACGCAGCTGGTGATCTCCCTGTCGCAGGCGCCCTGTCTTGCTGCCGATGGCTTCCGTTCGTGCATGAAAGATCTTGCCGAATGGATGGCCAACAATTGTCTGAAGCTGAACGGTAGCAAGACAGAGGTGTTGGTGGTAGGGAGAGCCCAGTCCGCCTGGTCGCCGGCATGGTGGCCCTCCTGCCTTGGACCCTCCCCTACCCCGTGCCTAGAGGCGCGCAACTTGGGGGTGTGGTTTGACGCTGGGCTCACATTTGGCCCCCAGATCAATCGGGTGGTGGGAGTCTGCTTCGGGATTCTGAAGAAGTTGAGAAAGGTCCTGGACCTACTCCCGCTTGAAGCACGTCAAACCCTGGTTCATGCCCTGGTCACGGCGAGGGCGGACTATGGGAACCTGCTGTACCTGGGGGCTCCAGAAAAAAGTATGGCCCGGCTGCAAGTGTTGCAGAATGCGGCAGCGCGTCTGATTCTCAGACTGCCTAAAAGGGCGCCTTCTAAGGCGGCCCTCCAGCAGCTTCACTGGCTCCCGGTGAGGAGAAGAGTGGAATATAAAGCCCTCTGCACCTGTCATCGTATTCTGAATGGCAGAGCACCTGCCCCTCTGACGAATTTGATCAAAGCGTACATACCAACACGCGCGCTCAGATCAACAGGGGGTGGCCTACTGAGGACTCCCAGAATTAAGAAAGCCCGCATGGGAGGCAGGTCTTTTAGACACCTGGCGGCAACCAATTGGAACAAACTGCCAACGAACCTGCGTCTGGAACCAGATGAGGCTAGATTCCGGGCGAAACTAAAAACTTATCTTTACAGTAAATAATGGCCCGTGTAGTTTTGGTGTTCACTGTCATCTGCCTACTTCCACTTTCAGCGCGTGGACACGCCGGTGTGCGTAATCGCAGCGCTTAACAAATGTCCCAATAATAATAATAATAATAATAATAATAATAATAATAATAATAATAATAATAATAATAATATGTGGATAACATGGCTAAGAGCATTTCGTCGCTAATGCATGATTATCGCTGTATTCTCAGCGATATTCACGCATTTCGCCGCTATCGCCAGGTATTATATCACTTGTGAGATAAACGTTGCTAATAGCACGTTATCTCAGCGATAAAATCCGGCGATGCTTGGCGATAGAAAAATTGTCGCTAAGCCTATTTAGCAATAATTTTCGCTAGTTGTTGGTAATATGCCCCAGAGTCCAGCTACTTCTCTGTCGCCCCGCCCTTCACGAACACCGAGTTTTATTTATAGGCGATGGCGTTGTTTTGGCGTCCTGGGTCGCATTTTCAAAATAAAAAAGTAGGGTAACGGAATGCTTGGAATTAAAGAAGGGCACGCCATGCCTTTCCGATCCTGCCCACTTCGACCACTGGTATTAACTACAGCTGATTGAGAGAAAACACACAATAGCCAAGGACGGTTGCTTACATATGGCCTTTATGGATCTTACCTCGACCTTTGACCGGGTCGATAAATGTAAGCTCTGGCCCCTTCTCATGGATCAGAGCACAGAAGCTGAGTTAGTTGCTTTTATACACAGTCTCCACTCCAACCTCTCTGCCTCAGTGAGGTATGATGAGGATCGCAATTTGTCTGCAACTTGGAGGTCTATAGGGGAGGTAAGGCAGGGGTGTATTTTGTCACCCCTGTCATTTTCCCTATCTATCTATACTACTATTATAAAGAGAGAACTTGCACCTTTTGGCCAGGTAAACTCGGGAACCACAGCACCAATCACAACACCCAATACAGCGTTGGAAAGGGCAGTTGCAGCAGAAGGACATAGGCTATGCAGACGCCCACCATATACATTTAAAATGTAAAAGAACCGTGCCAGCAAAGAAGTCCCTTGTGGGCGTGTCTGCATTGTGCTGTGGGTGTGTGCTGGGGGCGTGACAATCGCTGGGGGCATTCCGTCACGAGTGTTGTTTTTTCTTCCCAGGTTCTATAAATTCCTGCTCCCTTTAAATAGTAATTCAGTGGAGGTCCCCTTCTCTTAGAACCACCCCAAGCACAGTTATGGGCAAAAATGCAACTAAAAGGCCCTGCAAGCATTATGGGATAAGCTTAGCATAATTTTTAGCATTCATGAAAGGGTTTCAATGTTTTTGAATTTTACTCATCAGGGACATCTTGGGACGACGAGGTGCACTGAAGCTTGATGTATAATATTTTAAATGCTATTGCATTTGACTCATCAGGGACATCTAGGGATGGCGAGGTGAACTGCAGCTTGATATATAATATTTTAAATGCTATTGCATTTGCATCATCAGGGACATCTAGGGACATGAGGTGAACTGCAGCTTGATGTGTAATATTTTAAATGCTATTGCATTTGCCTCATCAGGGACATCTAGGGACCATGAGGTGAACTGCAGCTTGATGTATAATATTTTAAATGCTATTGCATTTGCCTCTTGGGGACAACTGGGGAGAACGAGGTGAACTTCAGCTCTTTGTAGAATTATTTGTATACTATAATATTCACTTGCCACTGCTAATCTCGTCCCATAATGGTTTGCAGGAGCTTGATCTCAAAATCATCACCTCTCTCACTGCTTGCTGGAAGCTAATTTCACTTTTGTGAAATGACTATTTGCATTTTAGCATGTAGAAATACTTGTTATTTTACCTTGAATATATGAGGTTTCTGTTTTAATAATTGGAAATCTGACAGAACGAAATATTGCGGATTTATTGTACCAAGTTCGCACCAATTCCGCCCACACCTACTTTAAATACCCCTGCACCCCAAAATCATAACCCACCCTTACTCTACAAAATACCCCAACACCCTTAAACACTAGCCCATCTTAACCCTATAAATCTACCCTGTACCTCAAAACCCAAACCTATCCCTAAACTCTAAAAATACCCCTGTACCCCAAAACCAAAACCTAGCCCTGAACCCTATAAATACCCCAGTACCTCAAAACCCAAACATACCCCTGAACCCTAAAAATACCCCTGTACCCCAAAACCCAAACCTACCCCTGAACCCTAAAATACCCCTGTACCCCAAAACCCAAACCTAGCCCATAACCATTAAAATACCCCTGTACCCCAAAACCCAAACCTACCCCTGAACTCTAAAAATACCCCTGTACCCCGAAACCCAAACCTAGCCCAGAACCCTAAAATACCCCTGAATCCCAAAACCCAAACCTAGCCCTGAACCCTAAAAATACCCCTGTACCCCAAAACCCAAACCAAGCCCTGAACCCTTAAAATACCCCTGTACCCCAAAACCCAAACCTACCCCTGAACCCTAAAAATACCCCTATACCCCAAAACCCAAACCTAGCCCTGAACCCTAAAAATACCCCTGTACCCCATAACCCAAAACTATATCTGAACCATTAAAATACCCAAACACCCCAAAACATATACCTCAGTACCCCAAAACATATACCCCTATACCCATACTTGCCTTATCCAAACATTTTTAAAAAACATGCTTTTACCATTCATGCATTTACAACGAATTTCGTTGTAAATGTATGCGTGGTAAAAGCATATAAAATGTAATGCCATGCGTTATAATGGCAATGCGGAGTCATGGTACTTTCGTAAAGAAAGTATGCAGAGTGATGGTATGCCGAAAGAAATTTGCGGAATAATGGGTGTTTACCCTCCCCCGTAAGTACATTGGTGGCACTGCGGCCCACATCTCCAGCAACATACTCATATTTTTTCACCACCAATTGGAAAAATGCACAGGTCTCTCTCATTGATGGCCAGCACCGACATACACTTTTAGACACACCTCCCACCACAAGTTCTAGAATTGCGAACTTTAGAGATGGGGAGCTACGTTAGAATCTCGGCATCAGCTCAACATCCTGTGATTCCAGGCAAATCGCTTTGTCTCCCCGTGCCTACCACAAATCAATGTGTTCTTCTGTAATGTAAATTGTGCTCATGCCATGTTGTCGAGTTCGCGCTATATAATATTGCAAGGAAAATGAAGTAGGGAAACTCGAGTTCACACACTAATGAACGCTCACTCTTAAGTGCATCAGCAGTGCACTGTGAATCGGAGCGTTTCACAGGCCTGTCACAGATAAGAAATGCTATCAAAATGAAATCCTGGCCGGCAGCAATTCATACCCAGACAACGTCGGGACGGGCTGCTAGTACAATATAATAAAGAGAGAGCCCAAACCTTTGAGGTGGGTAATCTCAGGAACCACAGCACCAATCACAACACCCAATACAGCGTTGGAAAGGGCAGTTGCAGCAGAAAGACATAGGCTATGCAGACGCCCACTTTATACATTTAAAAGGTAAAAGAACCGTGCCAGCAAAGTAGTCCCTTGTGGGCGTGTCTGCGTTGTGCTGTGGGCGTGTGCTGGGGGGCGTGACAAACGCTGGGGGCGTGTGGTACGTTCCGCCCTTCATGCCATGTCTCATATCGTGTGCTGTGGGCATGTGCTGGGGGAGTGGGAGTGTGCGGGGCACGGAATACGGGAAAAAAAGCGAGCGTTGTGCCCAATATTTCATTGTTTTTTCTTCCCAGGTTCTGTACATTCCAGCTCCGGGTGTCCACCCTGCTCTCTTTAAATACCCCTGCACCCCATAATCATAACCCACCCTTACTCCTTAAAATACCCCAACACCATTAAACACTAGCCCATCTTAACCATATAAATATACCCTGTACCCCAAAACCCAAACCTATCCCTAAACCCTAAAAATACCCCTATATCCCAAAACCCAAACCTAGCCCTGAACCCTATAAATACCCCTGTACCCTAAAACCCAAACCTACCCCTGAACCATAAAAATAACCCTGTACCCCAAAACACCAAACCTACCCCTGAACCCTAAAATAACCCTGTACCCCAAAAACCAAACCTAGCCCTGAACCCTAAAAATACCCCTGTACCCCAAAACCCAAACCTACCCCTGAACCCTAACAATACCCCTATACCCCAAAACCCATACCTATCCCTAAACCCTAAAACTACATCTGTACCCCAAAACCCAAAACTATATCTGAACCCTCTAAATACCCAAACACCCCAAAACATATACCCCAGTACCCCAAAACATATACCCCATACTTACCTTATCCTAACCAAAAAAAGACATGCTTTTACCATTCATGCATTTACAACGAATTGCGTTGTAAATGTATGCGTGGTAAAAGCATATCAAATGTAATGCCATGCGTTATAATGGCATTGCGGAGTCATGGTACTTTCGTAATGAAAGTATGCGGAGTGATGGTATGCGGAAAGAAAGTTGCGGAATAATGGGTGTTTACCCTCCCCCTGTAAGTACATTGGTGACGCGGCGGTCCACATCTCCAGCAACATACTCATATTTTTTCACCACCGATTTGAAAAATGCACAGGTCTCTCTCATTGATGGCCAGCACCGACATACACGTTTAGACACAACTCCCGCCACAAGCTCTAGAATTGCGAACTTTAGAGCTGGGGAGCTACGTTCGAAAACACGGCATCAGCTCAACATCCTGTGATTTCAGGCAAATTGCTTTGTCTCCCCGTGCCTACCACAGAAGAATGTGTTCTTCTGTAATGTAAATTGTGCTCATGCCATGTTGTCGAGTTCGCGCTATATAATATTGCAAGGAAAAATAAAGTAGGGAAACTCGAGTTCACACACTACTGAACGCGCACTCTTAAGTGCATCAGCAGTGCACTGTGAAACAGAGCGTTTCACAGGCCTGTCACAGATAAGAAATGCTATCAAAACGAAATCCTACAAAAAAATATACTACTAGCCGGCAGCAATTCATACCCGGACAACGTCGGGACTGGCTTCTATTATATTAATAATCTGGGTATTGTTCTGACAGTTGCCTGCAGGGATATTCCCAGGGCGGGTTCTAAACTAATTCCCATTTTATTGTGTAAATGTAAATGTGTAGGCATTTATATAGCGCACTGCTACCCGTAGGCGTCCTGGCGCTTCGACCGCTGCGAAACCCTTCCTGGCTTCCCTGAGAGATGGTCCCTTAATGGGTATCTCCAGGGTGAGACCAGGCATCCCCGGCGGTCTGGGGGGCCCTTAGTGAAGATGAGGCAAGCTAATGCCCAGAGTTGCCGAGTGTGATCGCTGATCAGAGTGGGCACCGAGGCGAGAGAATTATCAAGTCCGCTGACCCTGGTCCAGAAACCTGCCGCGCCGGGAATCGAACCCTGGTCCCGGGCCGTCCTCTGCTCTCGGGTCTGCCGCCCCTAACCAGTGAGCCACACTACTTCACAAGCAGGTGTTGTGGTTCTGATCGCACGGACTGCTGTGGGCCTCCAACATTGCCTGGACACTTTCATTGACTATATGGATTCATTAGAATCCACATTTGTGATACATAGAATTACTACAGAGAGAACCAAAATTGCAAACATACACTACCGTCCTTGAAGTACTAAAGCACATTTCATACATTACCACCTGTAGTAAATCTATCAAACTGAATCGGTATCTGAGGTTCTATTGCTTTGCATTTTACCTCTCGACAGAGGGCCTCATTTATGAAAAGTGACGCATCGCTGCGTGAAAACAGCGATGCGTCACTTTTTATTGCGCCATCCTTGCGACATGCTGGATGCATTATATTTACAATATGATGCTTCATGTCGCAAGGAGTTACACATACGTCAGTATTTCTGATGTATCTGTAGACGCAAAAATGACGCATTGCTGGAGTGTATCACAAAAGTGACGCAACTTCAGCAATGGGTCATTTAACATAGGCAAGTCCCATTTCAATGTGCCTGCGTCAATCTTACACCTGCTGGGAAGCAGGCATAAGATATTGACGCATTTGTGTCCTGAAGTGGCGCAGTGGAATTTCATAGATTTCACTGCATCACTTCTACTAGGTTTACTTGCGTCAGAATGCCCAACCTGCATACATTATACCTGGGTTTACAAAGTGATGCATCTACCTAGATGCATCACTTTGTAAATATGACGCAACATGCTGAATTTTGTATGTTACTGGTGCGTCACAAAAAGTGACGCACCAGCGGCGTAAAAGTGACGCAAGGGCTCATAAATAAGCCCCAGAGTCTTTTTTATGAAGTCCTGTGCTGCACGTGGTGTAGTTAACGTGGTGTAGTTACAATTTTTGCTCTACCATATAGTTTATACGTAACCTTGCTGGATATAGTATCGCATATTCAAATCCCATTTCTCTCAGTTTCTTTTTGGCAGGATTAAATTCTTTCTGTGCCACTTCCACAGACATTGTAAAATCTGGATAAAAAGAGACCATATTGCCTTGGTAGGATATTTGTTGCTTTTCTCTCGCCATTTGTAGTATCGCATCTCTGTCTCTGTAGTTTAGAACGCGTGATATAATGGTCCGTGGTGGGGCGCCCGGTACTGGCACAGTCACGAAATATCTATGGGCTCTTTCAACTATAAGCACTAAGGGGAAGTTTTCTGCTCTGAAAAAAATATCTTGCAGCATAGTCTCTACGTATGTTTCCAGACGTCCTGTGTTGGTGCTCTCCAGAATTTACATAATGCGCATAATATTGCGGCGAGATCTCGCATCTAGATCTTCATTTTTCTGTTTGATCACCTCCAGTATTTTTTCTATCTCCGCACATTTGCGCGTTGTTGTGTTGGATTCATTTTCGACTGCTGATATGCGCTTTTCAGCTTCATTTAGGCTCTCTCCCTGCTTATCTAGCTTGGTCAATATATTATTCACTCTCTGTGTAAGCTTGTCAAGTTTTCCGTTTTCTGCTTGTAGACTTGCTTGTATTGCTTGCAAGGCGGCATCCATAGTCGACTGACGTGTTTTGTCCGCGTATAATTCAGTGTCTGAGTGTACCATTGCTGGTTTTGGTGTGAGACGGGTGTCAAAGGAGAGTTTTGATCGATGGCTGTCAGGCTTGCCCATCTGCCCTACGCTCTGCGTTTGGGGTGTGCAGCGCTTATGTTGTATTACACACATATTTTGGCAGCAGTGGAGCGCCGTGAAGATACTGTCTATGAGGTCAACTTCTACCCAGGTTAACAGCTACCTACAATGTCGATTGAGACAATGACCACTGGTTTCCTGGTATGTGGCGTATGTGGTGTATATGGCGTGCCTGTTGACTCCTGGCCACTAGTTGCAATTTTGTGGGGGTACTTTGGCATCAAGTGGAGCAGCTCCTGTGTATAATAGACCCCAGATCACACCACTTTCACGTAAATTCACTTTTCGTATGATCCGGTACAGCTGCCTGGAAAGAGCAACGCACAACAGGGGGTTCAGTCAATATCTCAGAACGCTTGTATTCTGGGAAGGCCAAGCACTTCACTGCGCTGTCGTACTCAGTTTCTGTTTTGGAGCCTCCGGAATCACAGCATTCCAGAACACAGTGCCTGGCCTTTCCCGGTTCCTCTTACACCAGAAAATATGGAGACAGCACATTGCTCAGGAGCAGAGACAGGCAGTAAGGCACACCATTTATACCTGAATCGTGTGATGATTGAAGCTTTTCCCACACGCCGGCCAATACACTATGGTATTGCGCCGTGCCAAGTCATATCGTGATGTGCGCTTCTGGGGACGTTGTAGCCTCTCACAATTAGTAGATCTGCCGTGTGTAACCACTCTCACAGCTTTTGCTACGGCGCACCTCACTGGTTACAGGACAGCGGTGTGTTGCACCACTGATCATCGCCTTGCGCTTATAGTCTCTGATAGCGTTTGATCCTATGACGGTACAGTTATGCAGTGTAGTCTATTGCCCCTGATCAATCAGCCCTTTATCGCTGAGCACCTCAGGGCACCAGTTGCTGTTACAGATGCTATCCCGCCATGATGCTGCTTTACTCAGATCGCGCTGAGCCGACTTCTGGCCATGTAGTACTGTGCCCTCGCCTCCTCTCGCACTTTGCACTACGATCAAGCTGCCAGTATGCTTGTACTGACGATTCTATCCTCTACCAGCTAATGGTGATATCTAGCTGATCTCTGGTAGTCACGTTAGCACTCCGCTATTTGAATCGCAGCTTGTTGTTTTTAGGTCTCATTGAAGAGGCGAGACTATAGCGTCTTAAACAGACTTTACCTAACTGGGCGATTTGGTGCTGTGCCCGTGGCTTTTAGGTCAATGCGCAAGCGCATTGACCTAAAATGCTCGTGCACATCCCCAAATCGCCGTCTGTTCCCTCAGCCGCACTCCTCCCACACCTTTGAAGTGAAGCTTAGCTTCACTTCAAAGGCCCCTGCTGCTTTCACACCCTCTCCCCGCTCCGCCCCCTCCCCTGCCCGCCGTGTCGCATTTCTCCTCCCCCCTCCCCACAGCAATGCCTTCAAGTGTCCGGGAGCCCCGCGTCTGTCATCGTTTTCTTTTAAAGCAAAGGGGCTATTGTTGGGAGACGTCTGCAGACTGTGTCCAGGAAACGGACTTTTCCCAAAATACACCCGAATAGCGGGCTTCATTTGGACAAACGGGACGGATATTTGCGAAGAGTGTACACATATTTATTTTACACTCCAGGGGAACACTTGTTCTAGTGTGTACCGTGTGCACAGCAAGCCGTTACCTGCGCACACACGCCCACGGACACGCACACAATGGTGCAAACGCGTGCGCACAGACACATACAGAGAAACACACTCGCACGCATATAGACACACACACTACACACAATAGCACGCACATTCACATTAAAGCAGGCACGTGCGAGCACACATACACACGAACATACATGCCGTTTTGCAAAGAGACTCCCACAGATGATGATAAACACCCGCAGGCACGCATTCACACGGAAACAGTCGCAAACACACAAACACTTCTACAACAGATGTCCCTTCAACCATTTTTTAACAAAGACTGACAGAGACACACAGACCTTCCCAGAATAAATGCACGTGAAAATGGACAGACATGCACCAGGACACACCACACAGACGCACACTGTAGGGGTGTAACAATGTCCTACCACTCACGCCTCCAGGGTCACCAGGTCACGTGCATGTTACCCACCTGTGTGCCACTGCTGTTATGTCAATAATGCCCAGCTCTGCTGATACAAGGCTTCTAGACAATATACACAATCACCCCATCCACCACCGCATCCACCATCACCTCCACATCCACCATGACATCCACCACCACCACATCCACCACTGCATCCACCACCATCACATCCACCACCGCCACATCCACCACCACATCCACCACCACTTCCACCACCAACGCATCCACCATCACCACATCCACCGCATCCACCACCACTGCATCCACCACCACATCCACCATCACCACCACATCCACCACCACCACCACCACATCCACCACATCCACCACCACCACCACCACATCCACCATCACCTCCACATCCCCCATGACATCCACTGCCACATCCACCACCACCACATCCAACACCACCGCATCCACCACCACCACCACATCCACCACCACCACCACACCCACCACAACTGCATCCACCTCCACATCCACCACAACCACCACCCCATCCACCACCACCACCGCATCCACCACCACCACCGCATCCACCATCACCACATCCACCGCATCCACCACCACCGCATCCACCACCACATCCACCATCACCACCACATCTACCATCACATCCACCACCACCACATCCACCATCACATCCACCACCTTCACATCCACCATCACCTCCACATCCACCATGACATCCACCACATCCACCACCACCGCATCCACCACCACCACCACACCCACCACCACTACATCCACCACAACATCCACTACAACCACCACCCCATCCACCACTACCACCACCACCGAATCCACCACTGCATCCACCACAGCCACCGCATCCACCACATCCACCGCATCCACCACCACATCCACCGCATCCACCACCACATCCACCATCACCACCACATCCACCATCACCACCACATCCACCACCACATCCACCATCACCTCCACATCCACCATGACATCCACCGCCACATCCACCACCATCACATCCACCACCGCCACATTCACCAGCACCACCACATCTACCACCACTTCCACCACCACCGCATCCACCACCACCACATCCACCACCACTTCCACCACCACCGCATCCACCACCACCACATCCACCACCACCACCACTACATCCACCACCCCATCCACCACCACCACCGCATCCACCACCACCACCGCATCCACCATCACCACATCCACCACCACCGCATCCACCACCACATCCACCATCACCACCACATCCACCACAACCACCACATCCACCATCACCTCCACATCCACCATGACATCCACTGCCACATCCACCACCACCTCATCCAACACCACCGCATCCATCACCACCACCGCATCCACCACCACCACCACTTCCCACCACCACGACATCCACCACCACATCCACCACAACCACCACCCCATCCACCACTACCACCACATCCACCACCACATCCACCATCACCTCCACATCCACCATGACATCCACCGCCACATCCACCACCACATTCACCACATCCACCACCATCACATCCACCACTGCCACATCCACCACCACCACCACATCCACCACCACTGCATCCACCACCACCATCGCATCCACCACCACCACCACTACATCCACCACCACATCCACCCCAACCACCACCCCATCCACCACCACCACCGCATCCACCACCGCATCCACCACCGCAACCACCGCATCCACCACCACCGCATCCACCACCACATCCACCATCACCACCACATCCACCATCACATCCACCACCACCACCACTACCACCACATCCACCATCACCTCCACCACCACCACCACATCCACCATCACCTCCACATCCACCATGACATCCACCACCACCACATTCACCTCATCCACCACCACCGCATCCACCACCACCGCATCCACCACCACCACCACACCCACCACCACTACATCCACCACCAGATCCAATACAACCACCACCCCATCCACCACTACCACCACCACCGCATCCACCACCACCTCTGCATCCACCACATCCACCACCACCACATCCACCGCATCCACCACCACATCCACCACCACATCCACCATCACCACCACATCCACCATCACATCCACCATCACCACCACATCCACCATCACATCCACCATCACATCCACCACCACCACCACCACCACATCCACCTCCACATCCACCATCACCTCCACATCCACCATGACAACCACCGCCACATCCACCACCACATCCACCACCACCACATCCACCACCGCCACATCCACCACCACCACCACATCCACCACCACCACATCCACCACCACTTCCACCACCACCCCATCCACCACCACCACATCCACCACCACTTCCACCACCACCGCATCCACCACCACCACATCCACCGCATCCACCACCACAACCACCACCGCATCCACATCCACCACTTCCACCGCATCCACTACTTCCACCGCATCCACCACCACCACATCCACCACTTCCACTGCATCCACCACTTCCACCGCATCCACCACCACCGCATCCACCACCACCAACGCATCCACCACCACCACCACTACATCCACCACCACATCCACCACAACCACCACCCCATCCACCACCACCACCGCATCCACCACCACCACCGCATCCACCAACGCATCCACCGCATCCATCACCACCGCATCCACCACCACATCCACCATCACCACCACATCCACCATCACATCCACCACCACCACATCCACCATCACCTCCACCACCACCACCACATCCACCATCACCTCCACATCCACCATGACATCCACCACCACCACATCCACCACATCCACCACCACCGCATCCACCACCACCGCATCCACCACCACCACCACACCCACCACCACTACATCCACCACCACATCCAATACAACCACCACCCCATCCACCACTACCACCACCACCGCATCCACCACCACCTCCGCATCCACCACATCCACCACCACCACATCCACCGCATCCACCACCACATCCACCACCACATCCACCATCACCACCACATCCACCATCACATCCACCATCACCACCACATCCACCATCACATCCACCATCACATCCACCACCACCACCACCACCACCACATCCACCTCCACATCCACCATCACCTCCACATCCACCATGACATCCACCGCCACATCCACCACCACATCCACCACCACCACATCCACCACCGCCACATCCACCACCACCACCACATCCACCACCACCACATCCACCACCACTTCCACCACCACCATATCCACCACCACCACATCCACCACCACTTCCACCACCACCGCATCCACCACCACCACATCCACCACATCCACCGCATCCACCACCACATCCACCACCGCATCCACATCCACCACTTCCACCGCATCGACCACTTCCACCGCATCCACCACCACCACATCGACCACTTCCACCGCATCCACCACCACCACATCCACCACCACCACCACATCCACCACCACATCCACCACCTTATCCACCACCTCATCCACCACCGCATCCACCACCACCACATCCACCATACCCACCACCATCACTTTCACCACCACATCCACCACCACTTTCACCACATCCACAACCACCACCACCACATCCACCACCACTTTCACCACATCCACCACCACCATATCCACCACATCACCACCACATCCACCATCACCACCACCACCACATCCACCACCACATCCACCACCACCATATCCCCCAGATCCACCACCACCACATCTATATGTGTGTGGCTCTGTGTGTGTTTAGGTTCAAATGCAATGTTCTTGGATTTTCATCACAATAAAATACACTGAACATAATCTTCAAAAAAGTAATTTACAAACGTTTAAGCTATTGCCATTATACATTACAATAACTTTTATTTAAGTATTAATTATTTACAAAATTAAAAGCCATTGTTATTTGTAATATCAATACATCTAAGTCACGTAAATACAACACACATTGCATTACAAATGCTATAGGTGTCACATTTGCAAAAGTTAAAACTATTGACATTGTAACTGACAAAGCTATTAATTTTGCTACTTTGAAAACCAACACATAAATAAAAAAAGTGTCATTTACAATATCAATAGCTCAAACTTTCCTAATGCGAGACCTATTGCATTTCCAATGCTTGTTTAATCAGTCGTCTCAGCGCACCATGCTGCCATTTTAGGTTTGGCCTGCTGCATCTGGGGGCACACCTTTTCGTTTGATTTTCCATGTGGCAGTAGTGTATTTCTTGCATCCAGCAGTAGAAGTATCTCGGGCTGTGGTTCTGATTCAATATGCTCTGCTCATTTCTCGTCGGGAGACACCAAAAGCGAGTGTATGTGGCAGATTAATTTCCATGTCCAGCGGAGCAGCACTAGCATGCAGCCATTCCCCAGTGTGCCCTCCAGCGCCCCCCAGCTTGTCTTCAATTTATCAGCAGGTGCAGGAAGCTCGTCCAGACAGGTCGCAGGGTGATGGACGCAATCTGCGTCCTGGTGACTTAACCTACTGCGCTGAAAGATCACTGCGACATCCTGGTCACCGAAAGATGACAAGCTGCGTCACATGAAGGGCCCGAGGAAGTCTTCCCGGACCACATTATCCCCAGTGCATCTCTAGATATCTGCTTCAATCCAGGAAGAAAGACACTTCATTGCAGAAAGAGACTGTTTGAGCCACTGTCCTGGATGGTTAAAGACTGACTACTTGTCTCAATGTTAGTGAAGAAACCAACGCCCACCCAGTACCTTAGGGCAACATCTGTTTTGTGTTTGCTGACAAAATGAACACGTCTGTGGAGAAGAAATCGAGTGCTGTAAAAATCTGCAGCAAATGTACAATGTTCATCACTGGATTAACTCTGACTGCTGTCATTATTGAAACAATAATGTGGGTTGTAGAGGAAGTAACTCCGGCTCGAAACTTACTGCCTGCTACTACTCCTGTCCCCACAGAACATTATTACTTCATTCTTCCCTATCATGAATAGAATCACTGAATGTCATTTCTCAATAACACTTTCATACAAATGTTACATCATACTCATAATGCTACAAATACTACCAACTGCTGGGTATGTGGAATGATGCCAGCCCATCAGAAGAAGGGAGGATCGCTTCTTATTCCCCTTTCATTCTCGCATAATGGCTCTTGTAGAGCCTGGTTCGCACTATTGTGGGCCTCTGAAATCAGTAACATTACTCCAGCTGATGTAGGAGGACTTAATGCACAACTAAACAAGGTTTTTTACCCCAATGACAAAGGGGACCCACAAGCCAAAGGAACTGTTTGGAAAATGGAGGAGTATTGCAAAGGGGATTCTTCCATAAGCTATGTTTTCTCCAACACTTGAACGGCCAAGGGTATTGGGCCTCCTGTTATCACTGTTTCTAGAGCCAAAGCAAATCTTTGGGTGAGCAGTTTTGGCGGTATCCTCGTGGGAAAAAGTGACTATACAACAGTATTGAAAATTACTGGAATGAACAATAGCAGTTTTATATCCTCACATAACACGTATTTCATTTGTGGAATTAAAGGTTACTATCATCTACCAATTGGATGGTCTGGAATATGCTATGTGTCCTTCTTGCTTCCTCCTGTGTTCTTAGCACCTGCATCTTTTTTTTGTGTGAAAGTTTCTTTATTGATCATAATAAGGCATCATAGCAGATAGTTCAATATACAGTAGAGCATCATCTTAGGTACTCCTATGATGTACATAACATTATACAAATACCATTTTCATTTTTCAATGTTCACAAATATTACAATTCTATAACACCCCCATCCCCCCTACCCCAGCACTGGTTATCCTATTACAGCAATCTAGGTCTAGCGGTGTTACAATTATGGTACCCATGTTGAATAATCAACAGGTTTCTCGTCTTCCTATAAATATACAGTAATCAACAGTGTATAAATCCGTTAAGATCTGCGACTCAGTCCAGATGTGAACACACTGGTATATAGCATATTTGCATTCCACGCAGGTGTATGCGTCATTTCAGGGCAGACTACGCCCTCCTTCCACTACTGGATCTATGTATGGGCTTAGTCATTATGGGCCCGATTCACAGAATGAACTTAAGACTCAATCCTAAACTTACTACTGTTTTGGTATTCACAGATTGCACTTACTACTCTTGGTATTCACAGAATGAACTTACTACTTTTGGCATTCATAGAATGCACTTACTACTTTTGGTATTCTGAGGAAATATAAATTTTTGGTCATGTTATGTTCCCTAGCGCGTACCCCACCGACTCCATGTATGAGTTAAAGTGCATGTAACTTCCCTCCTGTGTCAGCTATGAAGACGCAAATACATTTGCGTCCAACGTTAACTTGTCCTCTTTCAGATCCACCATGAATGGATTATATAGTCCCTTCCTAAGTATGCTATGCCACCGTCTTTTTGTAGTACACTTTACATGTTTTCCTGCTCTAGCAGAGTAGGCCCTGAATTTCTGCCATCGAACCTCTTTTTTGGCTCCTGACTCTGACAGCCTCTGCCCAGGCTACCTCTGTACCCGTGAACTCTGACTTACTTCCAGCGCGGCCCCTCGCGCTCAGCTCAGCCTGCTTTCTGCCAAAGACTGACTATAACCTTCGAGTTATCTGTTCCGCTCCTCGAGAACGCATTCCTGCCTACTAGCTCCAGTAAACATCCTCTCCAGCTGCAGAGCCAAAGGGCCGACCTGTCTCAATGCAAGTAATTCATAGCCTCTGTTACCATGCTTCCATGGAAGGCCTCGTGCCCCCACGCTTCTCATGCAGACACTTAGGCGCTTATACACGCATCCACAGTTAGCATAGAACAGCTTCTGCCCTAGAGACCTTTCTGCCCAGATAGTATGGTTCCTAAACATCAGATATCAGATATGTTAGAAGTACAAGTTGACCTGACATGCCAGACTTCTGTCTCTTTCCGTCAGTGTAAATGTCAAGTCCCCTGCACCCCTCCAATCACACGTCATGCAGCTGCGCGCGCATCCAAGCTTCCGATTTCTGCTGACATTGCAACAATTCTGCTAGCACCACCCCTTGGTGCCACCCACTTGCGTCACCTATCAGTGACGTTTCTAGCACACACCTCTGGTTCACGCCTAGTTCACGCCTCTTGATTACGTACTAGTACCACGTGTATACTGTTATCTTGTCTTCTCTCAGCTGTTACGCCTCTTGCACTATTACTTATGATGTGAATTAAGTATATAAGCTATGTAATATCAATAAAGTTTGCTCTATCCCTTCTGACACCCCTGTGGTGGTCAGAACATGATATCCTGGTCACGACCATTCCTTTTTAAGGAATAAAACCCCTAAGAAACTCTAACACCACGGACTCTGTCTTTTTTCATTCCGATTGAGTTATTATTGATTAAGTACTTACCTGCATAGAAATTAAGAGAGTAAATTAATTATTTACGTCATTTTGGCGCCCGAATAGGGACCCCTCCCCCACCTCACGCGCCGGTTGGCGCATTGCAAGCTCTGTCCCCTGCCGTCAGTTAGACGGAACCTACGCGTACCGGCAGGATTTCCTGCATCTCCCTCTGACCCAAGGAGGTGACGAAGACTGCGATCAGTGCCCAGACGAGGCGGTGAGGAGTGCGGAGGATCCCGACCAGAGCCTAGTCGAAAGAAGCAAGGTCCGAGGTGTCAAGAGGCCCACCAGGTTTTCCGAGGTTTTCCGAAGTTTTCCGAGGTTTTCCGAAGTTCTCCGAAGTTTTCCGAAGTACCGAGTCGAGTCCAGTCGAGTTTTCCGAGGCCTTCTGTTTCCGTGCTTCCCGGTGAGTACCATTGCTGGGTCGTATCTAGACGGGTTTGGGTACGCAAGTCCGGTCTGCACTGTTTTTAGGCAGTGTATCTGTACTGTTTAGCAGTATATCTAGTATTCCGAATTTCTGCACTGTTACACCAGTGTATCTGTACTGTTGAGCAGTACATCCAGTATAGGGGGGTAGTCATCTATGTCTTAAATGTTCTTATGTGATTAATGTCGTGGTATGAATGTGACTGTTTAAATGTGTATTATTGTGTTTCTCGTATAAACTAGCTGTCAAGAGTATTGAGGAATAAGGATTGAGCATTCAGTAATAAGTAAGCAAAATGCCGTTTTTCAACAAGTTAAAGCAGATAGGAACTAGGAAAGGGATACTGGAGGAAGAAATTCCTATTCCCCCTAGGGACACTCCAGGTAACTTTATGTACCACAAACATGGCATAGATGCCATATTATATCTAGATTTATGGGCCGATTACACCAAGCACCTAGACGAAAGACACAGATGGCCTGTTACTGGAACATGGGATGCCGAGTGCATCATGAAGGTAGAAGAAGCATTATGGAAAAAGAAAGCTAGACAATCCCAGAAAGACGCCATAGAATTCTGGCGTAAGGAATCACATAAGCGTGCTGAGAAAGCACTCCGTAGAGAAGACAGACTTAAAGAATCAGAAAAGGCCCAAGAAAATGAATTAGTTATTGAAGGGATCCGAGTAAAAACAGAACAAATAGACCGTGCCCGAAACAATCTTGTAAACGGAATGTATCTCGCGGCCGAGGGCACATCTGAAGGCCTATCAGAAATACCGAAAAACTTACCGCCACCATTAGTTCCAACTAAAGTAATGCATAAGACTACTAAAGACATATTCTTAAATTCTTATCTAGAGGATGTAGCACCAGCTTACACCAATATGCCTGTTCGTGCCCTGCCTACTGACAGGGATGGGGGTGGCACTACGCCCCCAGATCATGTTCCGCCAGTACCGCGACAGACCTCCCCTGTTCCGCCAGCTCCGCCACTTCCCGCACCCAAGATTGACCTACCGAAACAAGTCCTACCTGATCCTACTAAACGACAAATTCAAGTTCAGATCCAGACTCCGCAGGGAGATAATGCCCAAGCATCCGCTTCAGGAGGTGCGACGGCGGGTCCTCGGACCCCGCCATTGACACGCAGATTCAATTTCAGGGACACGCAGAGTCCTCTCACGTTCCAGTCCCCCCGTCTTGACGCATTAAAGGAAAATATGTCAGTTTGTAGATATGATCCGGTACCCGGAAAAAACGATCTAATGATATTGGCATCACTACGATTGAGATCTGCCACTGATATCTTGCTATGCTATGTAGGAATGAAGGAACGGCTAGATAGAATATATGAGTTTGTACAGACAGGGAAAGACCCTGACAGTATCAAGGATGCCATGGATAAACAGAAAGTTGACATTCAAGCACAGATATTACGATTTTTCATAAATTGTCTAATAAGAGAACGAGACCGGCCCGAGACAGATCAAAGTGAATTAGATGCACTAACAAAGTGGGGTCAAAATATAGCCGAAGGAAAACATGACAGGGGGGCTTGCATAGCCAGTATGTACCAGAAAATTAGAAGGGCAGTGATAACGGCACACCAGAAAGGGAATGATAAAGCTTCCTCCGAGGAGGAAGAAGAACTTGCAGAACAAGGAAGGACTACAGATACTATAGCGTATGTAGGTAAGGGAAACTACCTTAGGAAAGGCATCCGTCCGGAAAACAAGAGAGTTTTTCTCTCTGCTTTAACAAACCCGAATTCTTCTGAACATCAGTTCCAGGAAACTGATAAAAGGCTTCGAGACCGAATGGGGTACCATGTACTCAATTCTATGGATGAACAGGAACTAGCCCGGTCAGCCGTATTATGGGCCGAAAACCCAGACATATATCATGATGATACGTTAGCACAGACATTCTTGAACCTTTCCCCAGACGAGCAGAAAATAGCAGGTGTATACATGATTCAGCACCTCCTCATCAAGTACAGAAACCACCATTCCGACCCCGGTCCCTTACACGAAACATTAGAAGCCCTACTCATGGATAGATGGAGAGGTTTCAGCACCAAGTTAATACAAATAATTCTAGAACAACGACATAAATATAACACCTTCATAAGCTCTGAATATGTTCCCCCCCGCCTCCAGAAAGAAAAATGTACCACATGCAATGCGGTAGTGGCATTGAAAGTTAGAACCCCTTACGAGAAGTACACCCAGTTATGGGTGCGGATCAAGTTTTGAAGCGTGTGTATGTTCACACACCACTGACTAAGTTAGAACTGTTAGAAATGAAGAAATTAGTCCCGTGTCACGATAAAGACCCTGCAGGTTTTCACAGAGAACTAAAAGACATGTTACTCATGGGGGATTATACGTATGATGATATTATGAAAATGTTAAAGGTATTGCTGCCCACGGGCATTTACGAGAAATTAAAGGAAAAAGATTGGGAGGTGGGGGAGGCAAAGATAGCATGGGCAGAAATAGAAGACGAAGAAAGCAAACGAATCCCAGGGTTAGGCCTTGGGGATAGGACTAAAGCATTACCCGGATTAATAGTACAGGTTTTGCCAAGATTATTGACAACTAGAAAGGAAGATTGGGACGCAATCTCGTCCTGTAAACAGAAACAAGATGAAGATACTAGTGACTTCTATTCCAGATTCGAGAAATGTTTCATTATAAATAGTGGCCTACAACCAAGCAGCGAGTCATATCCACACCTTTTTGTATCAAAATTAGTCGAGAATTCCCTACCATTAGTTAAAAATAGAGTGTACAAAGTTGAAAGTACTTGGCAGGCAAATACGCCATCCCAGATGTTACAAATGTTACAATATCATCAGAACAGAATTAGAGAAGAACAAGATCAGGAACAGAAACGTATGAAAGACACGAAAATGAAAATGTTAGTAGCTCAGACGGTCCCAGCCGACGGTCAAAGAAAAGGTGGGGCCCAGACAAATCACTCTACAGCTCCCGTTAAAGGGACATGTAATTACTGCAAGCAGCCAGGTCACTATGTACATGAATGCCCAGTCCTGAAACATAACATTTCAACAGGTAAAACTAAAGAAAGACCGCATCCGCCTAGACACGATCAGGTCCAGCAACAGACCTCACAAAATGTACGGCCAATGCAGAATACCCAGCCTATGCATGCTCCATCCCACACAGCACAGACAGTAGCAGTACCGCAGCCACAGCCCATTGCCGCGACTCAGCAAGTTTCACAACAGATGTACCAGTATGCCCAATCTGCATATCCAGATTACCCCCGATATACATGAAACAGCCTAGAGAGGGAAGGTGGTTTGCCTCTTATTGAAATTCCTGTAGATCAAGAAGGTCCTTATGTACACAGTCACGTATTGGGAAAAGACAGAAAGTTTTTAATTGACACAGGGGCAAGTCGCACTACAATCAGTCATAATGAAGTCCCAGGGGCACACCTCTCAGGCTCACAGAATGTTTCCCTTGGTTTTTCAGGACAGCCTATTGTAAATGAAGTATCGGAACCAGTACCATTAGCTGTGGGTCCATTATCCCGAGTTACAGATTTGTTACTTACGAAATCATGCCCAGAAAATCTGTTAGGAATTAAAACACTGAAGGCTTTAGGAGCCATAATATGCTGTTCCCCGGAGGGAGTTAGACTCTTTCTACGGGATTTCAAGGGTCATTATGTTTTACGTGAATTTGATGTCAGATTGAAAAATGTACCAGATCACCTATGGGCAAAAGGCCCAGCTGATGTAGGTTGTATGCATATCACTCCATATCGTGTTACACTCAAGACAGGAGTTGTCCTACCCAGAATCAGACAATACAAGTTACCACCCGATGCTGTAGTGGCTTTACTGAAAATCATTGAAGAGCTAATTGCCCAGGGAGTGGTCGTAGAGACCGACTCCAATATCTGTAATTCACCTATCATTCCAATTCTTAAACGTACAGACCCCAATGCACCGCCAGTATACCGGCTGGTGATTAATCTTCGAGAACTGAACAAATGCATTGTACCGCAGTACCCTGTGGTCCCCGATATCTCCTCCCTATTGACTGCTATTGATTCAGAAGCAACGTTCTTTACTGTAATTGATCTCAAGAACGCTTTCTTCAGTGTGCCTATTGATCCGGAGAGCCAATATCTCTTCGGATTCAGTTTAAATGGACGAAGTTTCAAATTTTCCCGCGCACCTCAAGGATTCACAGAAAGCCCCAGCATCTATAGTCAAGCACTGAAAAGACAACTAGATTGTATTCAAATGCCAGTTAACACCGCTTTACTGCAATACGTCGATGATCTACTGATCACCGCACGAAGTGAGCCCGAATGTGAACAAGCATCATTGACAGTTTTACATTTCCTGGCCGACAAGGGACACAAGGTGTCTCCTTCGAAGCTACAATTCTGTGTTCAGCAAGTTGTGTACTTGGGTCACTTGCTGTCCAAAGTGGGGAGACAGCTCACTCCCGATCGCATTCAGTTAATTGTAAATATGCCACGACCCCAGACACAAAAGGAAGTGCGGGCCTTTATAGGCCTCACCTCGTACTGCAGACAATGGATTCCTCAATATGCATTTCTAGCCAAACCACTCATCCAGTTAACAACGCAGGAGGCAGCAACGTCGATTGCCCTCCCTTGGACTCAGGAACATACACAAGCCTTTGAGGAATTAAAGAAAGCATTATGCCAAGCACCAGTTTTAGCGACACCATGTTACAGCAAACCGTTTACACTTTTTGTTACAGAACGTGACGGTACAGCATTGTCTGTCCTCACTCAAGACCAAGCAGGTTCACATAAGCCTTGTGCTTATTTTTCAAGTACATTGGATTCAGTAGCCCAGGCACTCCCTGCGTGCTTAAAGTCAGTAGCAGCAACTGCGTTAGCAATCAGACAGAGTGATTCAATTGTTTTAGGTCATCAGTTAACAGTACAAGTTCCACATTCTGTAGAGGTTCTTTTAAACAGAACCCAGACTCAACACTTGACTATAGCACGACTGACAGGTTATGAATTGACACTATTCCAGCCACACATAGAAATCAGACGTTGCAGTATCTTGAACCCAGCAACACTGTTACCTACAGTTATGACAGATCCAGTTCCGCATGATTGCATAGAAATCATTAATGCAGTAACAAAGCCCCGACGAGATTTAACAGACGTTCCATTGACAAATCCAGACCTGACACTTTATGTGGACGGTTCATGCATGAGAACAAGTACAGGAGAGTTAGTGGCCGCGTATGCCGTGACCACTGAAACTGAAGTTAAAGAAACACATCGTATTAATACACTGTCTGCTCAAGCGGCAGAGCTCATCGCTCTGACCCGAGCCTGTATTCTAGCTAAGAACAGAAATGTCAACATATACACTGATTCCCGTTATGCGTTCGGAGTCGTACACGACTTCGGCATGCTATGGCAAGAACGAGGTTTTCTGACCTCTCATGGTGCCAAGATTCAACACGGTCCCCTCATTCAAGCACTGTTAGAAGCAATACATCTGCCTTCAGCCATATCCGTCATGAAGTGTAAAGCACATACTAAAGTCACAGATTCTGTTTCCCAGGGTAACGACCTGGCAGATCAGACAGCAAAACATACAGCACTGACTCACACTCAGACAACTGATACGACAAAGACAACAGATCCGACAAACTGTATGACAGTCAGGGATCCCACACTAGATGTTATCGACATTCAGACACATGCTACTCCAGAAGAAATAAAGAAATGGATCGAACTAGGAGGGATCCAGACAGATCAAGGTTGGATGACGAAGGGAAAATCTACATGGTTTCTCCCTGACTCTATGGTTCAAGTCATGATAAATACAGCACATAGCCCTGCACATCTAGGAGAGAAAGCGATGTTAGACAGTTTGCAAAATCTCTGGAACAATAAACACTTACGAGCAGCCGCAAAACAGAAAGTGCGTACTTGCATGATCTGTTGTCAGTTCAATCCAGGAAAAAGCGTCCCTGTAGAGCAAGGTGGATTTCATCCTCCCGATCACCCTTTTGAAGTCCTCCAGATGGATTATATCCAGATGGACCGTTGTCGAGGATTTAAATATGTTCTCGTAGTTGTCTGTGCTCTGTCCCGCTGGACCGAAGCATACCCAGTCCCAGATTACACTGCTCCGACCACTGCCAAGCAGCTGGTTCGTGAATTCTTCCCACGATACGGCTTGCCTCGTGTCGTATACTCAGATAACGGTCAGCCATTCTCATCTGCATTAATGAAAGAAGTTTCTTTATTACTGGGATACCAGTGGAAGTTCCATTGTGTCCGACATCCCGAAGCCGCAGGCCTTGTAGAGAGGCATAACCAGACACTAAAGATCCGCCTTGCCAAAATATGTCAGGAGAAAGGGGTCGACTGGATAGTCGCCCTGCCAGTGGCACTATTCTACATGAGAATGGTCGCCCATTCGAGATCAGGGCTATCCCCGTACGAGGTGGTCTTTGGCAGACCACCGAATATGTGGGGGACGCCCATTCCGAAAAAGATTACTGATGTTGATTGTAATATGTTGACAGATTACCTTGCCTCCTTGATGTCTGCACTCCAATCATGTCGTTCACAGGTTGCCGCAGCCTTCCCTGACAACACTGATGTAAAGCCACACGACGTCCGTCCTGGCGACATTGTGCTCGTTCGCAACTTCGACAGAAAGAGTCCGCTGGAGCCCCGCTGGAAGTCCCCGAAGACCGTTCTTCTCACAACAAGGACGGCCGTGAAAATCGAAGGGAGAAAGGGGTGGGTTCACACGAGTCATGTGAAAAAATTCTCTGGACTGAAACCTGATCGAGACTCGTCCACCCCCACCAAAGACTGTGTCGAACAAAAAGACTTTACAGAATCTGAACGAGAAAAAACTCCTCAAGAAAGTTATCGCATGAAATTACGATCTAGCAAGTCAGACAGTTTAATTGTTTAAGTCCTCCCCTAGGTGAATCGGTTAAATAGTTTCTGACATGTATCCCCTAGATCGAGATAGAGAGAGAGAGAGAGAAGCAAAGAAACGTACATATTGTAAATCACTTCGTAGTCACTGTATAGTGACACTATTAATCATGTTTATTCTGAGTATTTTAATTATTGTTGTCAGCATCGTTTTGCCTATCTATTACCCTATTTTCAAGCGTGAACAATCTGCCTACAATGTATCTGCTGAACACACTTTTAGTGAGTTACCTCCACACGAGCTTTCCTACAGACTTGCGCTGCGCAACAATACATTCATTAGTATGCTACATCATTCTCATCAAACTAACAATGCTACAAATTGCTGGATATGTGGCCGACTCCCTCCCTACCAGAATTACAAGGGAGCTCTGCCCCTCTTTCCGTACCCGTTCACTCACAATGGCTCCTGCGGAGCATGGTTTAAAATAATTAACTCCTTAGATCCTGATATTGCTGTTTTCGATGGGGGCTGGGTTTGGGGAAATCTGAACTTAGTCCTGCTAGACGTCTGTTACCCAGATAAGGAGGGACTCCCCACTAGAATAGGAACTGATCTAGAAAATGAAGTGTATGGATTAGGTAATTATACAATTAGCCTCATGATTCTCACTGTTGAATCCGAAGACACGCCAGTTCTACCCATTATGTCAGTATTGCCAGTCACTGGTGAATTATGTATCAAGAAGAAAGGTTCAGTACACTTAGGTCATAGTAAATGCACTACTGTGGTCGAATTCAGTGATCATGGAAAATCGTCCTTTAAAGCTATTAGTCATTCTTACTTTGTTTGTGGTCATACCGCATACATACGTCTACCTCCAGATTGGGATGGTACCTGTTACATTGCATTCCTTCTGCCACCTGTTTTCCTAGCTCCCCCTGACTACCATAGAAACACCAATCTAGTAAAGAATAGACCCAGAAGAGATATCCCACTTGTCGACTACACAGAAACGGCATGGGAACAGTACACCGACTTTAATAAAGGATTCTTTTTCTTTTTAGGACCTGTCCAGAATAGTAAATTAATACGCAGATTAACTAGAACACTTGAAGCAGTAGTGAATGAAACTGCCTCCGCCTTAGGTAACTTAACAGAAGAGCAGTCCGCCATGCGGGTTGTTGTCCTTCAGAATCGTCTTGTTATTGACGTCATCTTGGCAGATAGAGGTGGAGCCTGTAAGGTCATCGGGTCAAGTTGCTGTGTTTTCATACCACAAAACGCACCATCTGTATATCAAGCTATCACCCGTCTCCATAAAATTGCAAATCAGATACATC
Source organism: Lissotriton vulgaris (assembly GCF_964263255.1). NCBI lineage: Eukaryota > Metazoa > Chordata > Amphibia > Caudata > Salamandridae > Lissotriton > Lissotriton vulgaris. The sequence continues at coordinate 16,803 of NW_028240919.1, read as the reverse complement.
AGAATCCAGGCACCTGGACTTGGTCCGGTTGGTTCTGGACAACGTTAACAGCTTGGGGATGGAAAATCCTATCCTTCCTAGGCATTGGCCTAGTCCTAGTATTCAGTTGCTGCCTGTGCCTGCAGTGTGGGCCAGCGATTTGTGGACTGTGTGCCACGTCATGTATTGAACATTCCAGTTTTCTCTCAAAACGTAAACAAAAGAAAGAAGAACAAATGATGTTACAAGAACAAACTGATCGATTCATGAGGATCGATATATCATGAAGGGTCCGTAGGGAACAAGGAGGGAATGAGGAAATATAAATTTTTGGTCATGTTATGTTCCCTAGCGCGTACCCCACCGACTCCATGTACGAGTTAAAGTGCATGTAACTTCCCTCCTGTGTCAGCTATGAAGACGCAAATACATTTGCGTCCAACGTTAACTTGTCCTCTTTCAGATCCACCATGAATGGATTATATAGTCCCTTCCTAAGTATGCTATGCCACCGTCTTTTTGTAGTACACTTTACATGTTTTCCTGCTCTAGCAGAGTAGGCCCTGAATTTCTGCCATCGAACCTCTTTTTTGGCTCCTGACTCTGACAGCCTCTGCCCAGGCTACCTCTGTACCCGTGAACTCTGACTTACTTCCAGCGCGGCCCCTCGCGCTCAGCTCAGCCTGCTTTCTGCCAAAGACTGACTATAACCTTCGAGTTATCTGTTCCGCTCCTCGAGAACGCATTCCTGCCTACTAGCTCCAGTAAACATCCTCTCCAGCTGCAGAGCCAAAGGGCCGACCTGTCTCAATGCAAGTAATTCATAGCCTCTGTTACCATGCTTCCATGGAAGGCCTCGTGCCCCCACGCTTCTCATGCAGACACTTAGGCGCTTATACACGCATCCACAGTTAGCATAGAACAGCTTCTGCCCTAGAGACCTTTCTGCCCAGATAGTATGGTTCCTAAACATCAGATATCAGATATGATAGAAGTACAAGTTGACCTGACATGCCAGACTTCTGTCTCTTTCCGTCAGTGTAAATGTCAAGTCCCCTGCACCCCTCCAATCACACGTCATGCAGCTGCGCGCGCATCCAAGCTTCCGATTTCTGCTGACATTGCAACAATTCTGCTAGCACCACCCCTTGGTGCCACCCACTTGCGTCACCTATCAGTGACGTTTCTAGCACACACCTCTGGTTCACGCCTAGTTCACGCCTCTTGATTACGTACTAGTACCACGTGTATACTGTTATCTTGTCTTCTCTCAGCTGTTACGCCTCTTGCACTATTACTTATGATGTGAATTAAGTATATAAGCTATGTAATATCAATAAAGTTTGCTCTATCCCTTCTGACACCCCTGTGGTGGTCAGAACATGATATCCTGGTCACGACCATTCCTTTTTAAGGAATAAAACCCCTAAGAAACTCTAACACCACGGACTCTGTCTTTTTTCATTCCGATTGAGTTATTATTGATTAAGTACTTACCTGCATAGAAATTAAGAGAGTAAATTAATTATTTACGTCAATTCACAGAATGAACTTACTCATTTCGGTATTCACAGAAGTTCGGACTCCTAACTTTAGGACTCCTAAATGCCTACTGTGACTACCGAAAGTCTTAAAATTAGGATTTTTCTCAATTTAGTAATAGTAAAGTTAGGACTACTAACTTAAGGACGCCTAAATGCCTTCTGTGAATACCAAAAGTCTAAAAATTAGGATTTTTCTCAATTTAGTAGTAGTAAAGTTAGGACTACTAACTTTAGGACGCCTAAATGCCTTCTGTGAATACCAAAAGTCTTAAAATTAGGATTTTTCTCAATTTAGTAGTAGTAAAGTTAGTAGTCCTAACTTTACTACTACTAAATTTAGAAAAATCGTCATTTTAAGACTTTCGGGGCCCGATTCACGGAATGAATTTAAGACTCAATCCTAAACTTACTACTGTTTTGGTATTCACAGATTGAACTTACTACTTTTGGCATTCACAGAATGCACTTACTACTTTTGTTATTCACAGAATTTACTTACTCATTTCTGTATTCACAGAAATTAGGACTCCTAACTTTAGGACTCATAAATGCCTTCTGTGAATACCGAAAGTCTTAAAATTAGGATTTTCCTCAATTTAGTAGTAGTAAAGTTAGGACTACTAACTTTAGGACGCCTAAATGCCTTCTGTGAATACCAAAAGTCTTAAAATTAGGATTTTTCTCAATTTAGTAGTAGTAAAGTTAGTAGTCCTAACTTTACTAGTACTAAATTGAAAAAAATCGTAATTTTAAGACTTTCGGGGCCCGATTCACAGAATGAATTTAAGACTCAATCCTAAACTTACTACTGTTTTGGTATTCACAGATTGAATTTACTACTTTTGGCATTCACAGAATGCACTTACTACTTTTGTTATTCACAGAATGAACTTACTCATTTCGGTATTCACAGAAGTTAGGACTCTTAACTTTAGGACTCATAAATGCCTTCTGTGAATACCGAAAGTCTTAAAATTAGGATTTTTCTCAATTTAGTAGTAGTAAATTTAGAACTCCTAACTTTAGGACTCCAAAATGCCTTCTGTGAATACCGAAAGTCCTAAAATTAGGATTTTTCTCAATTTAGCAGTAGTAAAGTTAGGACTCCTAACTTTACTACTACTAAATTGAGAAAAAATCGTTCACAGAAGGCATTTAGGAGTCCTATAGTTAGGAGTCCTGACTTTACTACTACTATACGCTACGCTATTTGTATCTGCCGTCTGTTCAGTTGAGCCAGCACCCTGTGTCTCTTATGCACTGAGCCCATGCCTCTCACGTTCCAAGTGCAGACCTTCTAATGATTAGAATATTTATTTTATTTGTTTAGTTTGTATAGCGCAAACAGCTACCCAACAAAGGGTTTCCCGGCGCTTGTGATTCAGTGAAGGGAGTTTGGACAACTGACTTAGATGTTGAACAGCCAGGTTTTTATGGCTTTTCTGAATCTGGTATAATTAACCTCTGAGCGTAAAGCTTGTGGCATGGAGTTCCACAGGGAGGGGCCAAGGTAAGCAAAGGATCTGCCTCCCATGCGAGATAGTCTTATTTTAGGCACAGCAAATTTGTTCGCTGTTGCAGATCTCAGCGTCCTGGATGGGCGGTAACGTTGTACCAGACTTAGCAGATATTTAGGAGCTTTGTTTGCTGAGATTTTATGCATAAAGCATAGTGATTTGAATTTAATTCTGCTCTCAATTTTTAACCAGTGCAATTCTCGTATGAGTTTGGTAGTGGGTGCATGGATAGGAATTTTACCTAACAGTCTTGCAGCAGCATTCTGCACAGTTTGTAGTTTGCGGACTGTGGCTTTGTTGGCCCCTAAGTATAGTACATTGGCATAGTCCAATCTGGATGTTATAAGGGCGTTAATGACAGTTCTTTTAGTATGATCTGGTAGCATCCAGCAGATTTTCTTTAGCCACTTCAAGATGACAAAGCAGGTGGCTGATGTTTTGATGGCCTGCTGGTGCATGCTAAGAGTGTCATCTACCACATAGCCAAGGTTATGGGCCTGGTTAGTTGGAATAGGAGGAGAGCCCATTTCTGTGAGCCAATGTTGGGGTCCCCAAAGTTCTTTATTTTTTCCTAGGATTATGAATTCAGTTTTTTCACCGTTTAACTTTAAGAAATTATTTTTCATCCATCCAGCAATTTTTGTAAGCCCAGTTCTCAGGATAGAAGGATCATTATTGTCTGTTGGTGGAAGGGAAAAGAGAAGCTGAGAGTCATCAGCAAAGGAGAACATTATCAGTCCAGTATCCTTAGCTATTTTGGCAAGAGGGCTCATATATAAATTAAAAAGTAGTGGGCTTAAAATTGAACCCTGAGGGACGCCATGTTTAAAGGTATAGGTATCAGAGTACGTAGAATTTGAAAAAATTTGAAAAGTTCTATTTTCAGGCCACAGATGCCCATTGAGCGAAGGGTTTTTATTAGTACCGCATGTGAAACAGTGTCAAATGCGGCACTGAGGTCTAAAAACGCCAGTGCCACTGTTTCACCCTTGTCTATCATTTGACGAATATTTTCGGTTACACCTAGGAGAGTGGTTTCTGTAGAAAAACCTGCTCGGAAGCCAGATTGATGGGGTGGTAACAAGTCATGTGTCGTTATATAATTTGAGAGACAGCGGTGGACATGTTTCTCTAGAATTTTTGCGAAAATAGGTAAGAGAGATATTGGTCCAAAGTTTGCGGGTACCTTCGGGTTAGCATTGGCTTTTTTTAGGAGGGGATGGATCATAGCATGTTTCCACCCCTGTGGAACACATTCTTCTTGCAAGGATTTATTTAGAAGGTCTGTGATGGTAGATAAGGCTTTTCTGCTAAGTAGTTTTAAGATGGAACAGGGTAGCGGGTCTTTTGGCGAACCTGATTTGATCGTGCTTAGAAGTTCGGTGACAGTGTCAACATTGAGTGTAGGCTAAGCACTCAGAGAAGGGGTAGAGGTATTATCAAAAGGGGTGGCAAAATTGGTCTCTCCACTGTCAGATCTATTAATATCACTACCATCATAATGACTATCCTCATGATTGTCCTGATTAGGTTGGATGGCCTGATAAATTTTATCAACTTTGTCGACAAAAAATGCGGCAAGTTGATTGCATTGGGTTTTATTTAGATCAGGTGGGGTTGGTGAGGTATTGGAGCCAGCTAGCTCTTTGACTGTTTTGAAGAGTGTTTTAGCTTGATTTAAAGCTGCAGTAATTTTTGAGCAGACAAAGTTGGCTTTTGCTCTACTGCACAGCTTTTGGTATTGATTTAGTTGATTTTTGTATTCATTTTTAGCTTCAACGGAGTAGGACTTTCTCCATTGACGCTCAGCATTCTTACATTTGGTTTTTTCATGTTTTAAAGAGTCATTGAACCACGGAGCGGGTGGACGTTGGTTAATGCCTTTTAGCTTAGTCTGAGGAAGACAGGAGTCAATGGCTGTTAAGAGCCATGATTGGACAGAGATGGATAGATTTTGTACTCCTGAAATGGTGCAAGGTATCGTATCTTCTAGCAAGGTATTAAGAATGTTATTATCTAGCTTTTTCCATTTTCTCACCATGGCGGGCAGCGCCATAGGAGGGATATTGGATGTTGGCGTTTGAAAGGAAAATTTGATGGGAAAGTGATCGGACCAAGGAATAGGTAAAGCTGGGAAGGTATTTAAATTCTGAATATTAGAAAAGATTGGGTCCAGTAAGTGACCTGCAGTATGGGTTGGGCCAGAATTTTTAAGACTTAAATTGAGAGATAAGAAGTCATCAATAAGTTCCGTGGCCTTAGAGCAATGCTCGTTATCCAGATGAAGATTCAGATCACCGATAACGGTAAAATTGGTAGTATTCATAATAAACGGGCCTAGAAGTTCTGAAATATTATTTAGCCAATTTGAAGCAGCACCAGGTGGACGGTAGATAAGTGCGCCGGAAAAGGTAAAATTGGGTGAGAGTATGATTTTGAAGGTGGCGCCTTCACACCCTGGACATGGGAGGTTTATAAATTCACAGGTATATACTTTTTTAAAAATGACAGCTATGCCTCCTCCAGTTTTATTAATTCTGTCAAGGCGTATAATCGTGTATGAGTCAGGGAGGGCCATGGCCACATCTGGTCCAGAGCTTGCATGGAGCCAAGTTTCAGTGATGAACAATGCATCAGGGGCTTCATCCAGTAGAAAATTAAAAATTTCTGTTTTATGTCTTGGCAGAGAACGACAGTTCAGACTGAAGAAGGTGAATACTTTAGCGTTAGGTGTAGCACAAGTAGCATTTGTTTGGGTCTCAAGCCTTTTAATTTTTGTGGCGTTCGTTGTCAGTGAACAGCCGTAACAGATGTTATGGTGTCTGTTTAAGTCTAAAAGACAGCAGTCTGGTTGTCTAAACGTTCTTAAAGCTAAAAGCTGTTTTGCACTATATTTTATATAAGGGGAAGCATTAGGGTCGCTCATTGTCTGGCTACTAACACATACCGGTAAAATTGGTTGGGGAGTAGGAGTCATGGCCACTGGGCGCGTCCGAGGCGCGGACGGGCGCAGACGGGCTGACTCAGGCGTGACTCCGGCGCTGATGCAGGCGCGTCCACTATTCGCGTCCGCTATCGCGGAGAGTATACATTTCCATAAGTAGTGGTGGCTAGAGCGCTGTTAGGCTCACGCCCCTACCCAAGATGTCCGCCGTATTTTTAAGAGCTTACAGGTGAGAGATCGGTATTCAGCCCGAAAATCGGCTGTTACCGACTAAGTGCAGGCTCACGCTATATTTTGTGCAAATATTAGGCTAGTGCAAATGAGGTAGGTGAATTAAAACACGCCGTTTTAAAAATGCTCGTTTTCAGCAATCATTCACAAATATATGTGCAGCCCAGCTACGTCCCGGCTATTTCGCCTCAAGAGGGGTCCAAAGGTTACAATAAGCAAAGAATCTCGCGTTCTTTAACTTGGGGCTCCTTAAGTAGTGGTGGCTAGAGCGCTGTTAGGCTCACGCCCCTACCCAAGATGTCCGCCGTATTTTTAAGAGCTTACAGGTGAAGACACCATTACCCCAGGTAGTCACATCCCGAGACACCGCTTCTGACCAAGTGAACACCTACCATATGTTAAACATCACCAGTGCTGTGTGCAGTTGAACCACCCCAACATTACGGGCCCCTCCCCAAGAACAGAGAGGACCAAACCTTAACACCCAACAGGGGTACAAACAGAACTCTATTGTGTCTGTGCCTGGGGGCGTGTGCCCAGTCGGGCAAACTCAACAGTTACCTACTAAGAGTCTCGTCCTTAAAGTCCCCTACAAGATCGGGTGTCCTGGGCCCCAGTCCCCACCCCTCTGCAGCAAATTAGTTCAATCTCTACATTACCAAACCGTTTCCACCGGGTCAAAGTTCACATGTCTGCTGCCATCTGTGCCGTGATGCGGGGGAATAACTGCAGGCTGCCTTCCGCATCCGATGCCGTTGTCCGAGAACTGGTCGGGCTGGCGGAAATCGCCCCATCATTTGCATCATGTGCCACAAGGGCATTGGTTGTCGTCAGTAGGGCTGTCGCTATCGAGGCATTCCCTTCCGTTTCCCCGAGTAGCTCAGTTTGTGGTGCTTCCTGTTCTGGAGACTGGGGGCGTCTCTGCGGCATGTCCTGGCCATCAGGATTTTGTGTTTCTGGTACTTCCTTTCTGGATCGCGGGGATGGAGGTGGTGTGATCGTTACCTCCATCCATTCCAGGCCTCCTCCGGGGTGTCGAAAAAGTAAGTTTTGTGGTCATGAATGACTCTGAGGCGTGCCGGGAAGAAGAGGGCATATTTCACATTACGGTCCCTGAGGGCGCGTTTCACCCCCCAGATGGATGCCCTGGCCTTCTGCCCCGCCTGCGTGAAGTCCGGGTATATGAAGACAGTTCGATTTTCGTATTTGATTGGGCCGTGTTCCCTTGCTGACTTCAGGATCACGTCTCTGTCCTTGAAGTGGAGCAGGCGCGCTATTAATGGTCTTGGCGGTGCCCCTGGTTTCGGTGGCGGGGGGGGAACTCTGTGCGCCCTCTCGACGCTGTACAACTATCTTTGCAGCTGCCTGGAGGCGGTTGCGAAATGGATGGACTTGTCCCACCTAAAATTGAATGGAGGAAAAACTGAGCTGATGCTACTAGGGAAAAAGGCCATATTCGACAACTTGACACACTGGCCCTCCTGCATGGGCTCTGGGCCCACTCCAAAGACCGAGATTAAAAGTCTTGGTCTTTGGCTGGATGCAGAGCTGTCATTTAAGATCCAGGCAAGGAAGACAGTGGCCACCTGCTTCGTGCTGCTGAAGACAATTCAAAAAATCCTCCCCCAGCTACCCGAAACAGCTAAGAAAACCATAGTCCAGTCCCTTGTTCTATCTAGGCTGGACTATGGAAATGCGCTTTATCTTGGAGCCCCTGTCTCGGTTATCCGGGAACTCCAGGTTGCCCAGAACTCTGCAGCAAGGCTACTTACGGGTATCAGCCATCGCACATCAGCCAGACCCGCACTTTGCACCTTGCACTGGCTCCCCATAAAGGAGCGGGTTCACTTCAAAACACTTTGCACGGTCCATAAAACACTTTACGGGAGAGGCCCTCCCATTTTAGATGACATGATTAGGCCATACAAACCTCCTAGGAATCTTCGTTCGAATCAACAAAACCTTTTGGTAACTCCCAGGATCAACAGGGCCCACACAGGGGGCCGTCTTTTTTCGCATAATGTTATGTTATGTTATGTTATGTTTGTTTTTGTATAGCGCACGGCTACTCAAAAAGAGTGTCCCGGCGCTTTAAATAAGGAGACCTACAGCAAAATAACACAACACAGTAAAAAAAAAAATGCGGCTAGGTTATGGAATGCTCTTCCTCCATCTCTCCGTCAAGAACCTATCCTACTCGCTTTTCGAAAAAAGCTAAAAACGTTCCTGTTCCCTAAAATTTAGATAACACAGGCCTCTGCATCTTTGTAATCCATCTCCCTCTGGTTAGTCCTAAGCGCTGGGATGCTTCCGAGTAGCCATGCGCTATAGAACAGCCTTTTAATAATAATAATAATAACTGGGTGAGCTCCGCCGGGTCCACCACCGTTTTCAGCCAGTCTTCCTCAAAACGGGTTGGGTTCGCCCCCTCTCTGCATTCCGGCACTCCCAAAATGCGTATGTTGTGGCGACGCGAGCGTCCTTCGGCATCATTCACTCTATCTCTCAGGCCCCGCACCTGCTTCTCCAGGTTTTCTAGCCACGTGGAATGTTACGTCTGCTGGGGTATCAGATCCGCGATGGCTAGCTTGTGTTCAGGGACTTTTTCGGCCAACTTCTTGTGGTCATCTTTCAGCAGTGACAGCCCCGATGAAATAGTGTCGATCCGCGCCACTAGCGCTTCTCTGGAGGCCCTAATCTCCGACAATATAAGGTCCAGTTTATCTTCCTGCGTGGTAACACCCGTTGGGGGGATCACATCCTCATTGGAGGCGGCCAGCGGGACTTCGGAGCCGGAGGCCTGTGCTCCCTGACGGGGGACCCTGTTCCGCCCCATCGCAATCCTTAGCTGGTACACTCCGCAGGCCAGCAGTTTATCTTGTATGTCTCCCGCAGGGCAAGCCTGTGCTCGTGATGGTGGTCAGCCTGTCCCAGCCTCTCCAGTCGGTCCCGAATGCGAACCCCCCACAGATCTCCCTCTCAGTGCGTGTGGTGGTCTTCCACGTCTTCAGGCTTCCAGTCCGAGCGTCTCGGAACCCGTATCAAGGGAGGGGGGCAGGCACGGGAGGAAAGGACAGTCCACCCCCCAGCGCCGCCAGTCCACCAGTCCAGTGCGTCCCTCACCGGGCTGCCAGTGATCGCCTGTGACTCCCGGCTATGCAGGTGCAGTCCGGTCCTCAGGGGGCACCCGCGGTACCCACGGTCTAGTGGGACAAGGGCGCGGTCTCCTCCGCGTGGCCGGCCTGCCAAAGTCTCTCAGGGTCCCCCCCACACCGCTGACCAGTCAATGCCCTGGTACCATGGATTCGGGCAGCGTCAGTCTGGGCAACCCTTCGCCTGCCAGCAGTTCCCTCACCTCCGGGCCGTCCGCGGCCACACTGTGGGACGGGGTTCTCCGGTGTGTGGTAGGCCTCGGCTTCGGCCGCAGTCGGCCACCCGTGGTTCTCTCCTCACCGCGCGGCAGTGGTGGGACTTACGGGATCACTCCTGCCTGTGTGGAGCTCCTCTGTGTTGCTCAGGGTGTCAGCCAATCACACCAAAATGTTCATCCCCGCAGTTATCTGCGTGTGGTGGCGAGGCATTACGGAAGCTCCTGTCCGGTAATCCGGTGGTCTCTTGCACCACAGTTACTGTGTCGTTCGCCACCGTCTGCAGCGGTCGCCCCACGCACCATGCGGCGACCCCCCGCTGCACCCGCCAAGCTCCGGCGGCTGAATTTGGCAGTGGGTTCTCATCCGCGGCACCGGGGATGGCAGCACTTCCGGTCCGTCTCCGGACGCACTGTGGGCCGCGGCTTCTTCCCTGCGCATAGGCCCCGTCTGGCCCCGATGTCTCACCAGCGCGCACGTCACAGCGGGGGGCTCTCAGGCTCCGCAGGGTCTCGCAGATGCAGGTCGCAGCGTTGCTTCAGTGGAAAAGTTTGGGGTAGGGTCTAGGTCCCATGTGAACAGGATATTTTCAGGATTTACGGGGATCACTGGTGAAGCAAGCTCAGTTCACATCCGCCATTCTCGGCTGCTAGCCACACCCCCCCTTAGCACCTGCATCTTATCATAAAGATCAAAAATTGTTTAACGACATTTCCTTGAACTGATTCAAAAGAACTATAAATAATGATGAAGTGGATCAAACTTGCACTGCATTACAGAAATATGTTGAATTTAATTTGGGACTCTTTTTCCTTGTTGGTGCAGCTTTAAATAGCGGGAAAATAAGACGCTTGACCCGAGTGATAGAGGCAATGACTTATCAAACAGCAATGGCTTTTGGAAATATTCCAAATTACGAGAATTGTGACTTTTCACAATAAAATGGTTGTAGATGTGATCTAGGTTGATTGTGGCGGAGCATGTCGCATTATCGGGAGCAGTTGCTGCGTGTTTATCCAGGTCCTTGCCCCTTCTGTTTATGATGCCATTTCCAAAATGCATAAAATAGCCACTGAGATACATCAAGACTTAGGCACATGGACCTGGACTGGATGGTTTTGTAGCATATTTTCTATATGGGGTCTGAAAGTATTTTCTGCCTTATTCATAATTATTGCAATTATCTTCTCTTGTTGTTTATGTATACAATGTGGGCCAATGCTCTGTTCCCTCAGTATTTCCACTTGTACTACTTCTGTACCATCTAAAACGAATGTCCAAAATACAAATGCCCGTTTAGCAATGGAACGAGAAATTTGTGAAATGATGGTAATTGAGATTTATGATGTATATCATACCCCTTTTAAGAAACAAGAAAACGTCTTAGCTTATGCTAAAAGGGTCATCTGTAGAAACGTGTAATATTTTTATTAGCATAAGCAACAGCACTTTTGGTTGTGGCTTCCATTTTGTTTCCTTTCTACTCTACTGTTTGCCTTTTCACTCTGCTTGTGTCATCTATTTTAGTTGACCTCTTTTGACATGGCTAAGCAATGTATGTGCTGGAGGGGTTTGTAGCTGCCAGTGCACCTGGTCTTAGATGTTATTTGTTGACTGTTTACTTCTGCCATAAGCATTGCTGCGCCCCCTCCCTATTTGCTGACTAAGTGTTTATTCGTCTGCCCTTGTTTGCTGATCGCTATTTCTAAACATGTCCCTTTCATTTCTGTCCACATGCACAATGCAGAAACAGTGTATAGAAGGACGCTGGTTTGTGAGTTCAGTGTTCTACCTCCTGCAACACTTGTGAGTGTTGAGTGGACTAGGTGCCACTCATGAGTGATTAATAAACTTGTTATTTTATTTCAACTCCAGTGTCCAATTTCTATTTTGTTGGTCTTTGGACCCGTGGACGAGAGGGTGACCATGCACCAGTTTGCTCACTTTTGGGTACATTTCCACATAGTAGTGATAGACAGAAAAAAGGGCATCACACACATCACCCTAAATAGGATGGGAGGCAAATACCCCTTCACTGACAGCCCCTATTGTGTTGGCCCAACAGAGGAAGGTTTCCATCAACTGAGCCATGGGTGGCTCTGTCAATGAATCGTGGGGGTCCTCCAAATCCTACATAGGGCAGGTGGGCCATCAGTTTGGCGGACAGTGGGGGGGCGGAGCTTGGAGCCACGGACGATGGCCTCCTAACTTGTGAGCTCCACAACCGAGCCCGTAGTTATCCTGTTGAATGAACACCCTGGGTCCCCAAACCTACCCACACGGGTGATGAGGGGGAGGAGACCACCCGACGGCGGTTTCAGAGCGATTTGAGGTCGCCGACTCGAGTTACAGTGGCGGAGAGCCTCGCCGGGGAGGTAAGAGCCGTGTAGCCCAAAATGGTGGAACGCTGAGTATGGCGAAAGCCGGAGAACCTCGGAGCGCCTGCATGCTCCCGACCCCCGGCGGTAATCGGCGGACAGTGGACAGAACAGCTGTGACAGCCGGAGCACGGACACTGCACCGCCAGCGGTAGGCGTGCGGGGAGCGGACCTCCCCCTGACTGGCGGCTGACCGGAATAACGGAGCCCGAAAATGGCGGACGGCCCAAACTGAGAGGGGCTGCGACAGACGATGGGACACAGGGCAGGAGACCGCTATTGAGCGCTCCCCTACTCTGCGATTGAGGCACCCTGAACACTGTGGTGCCCTGTCATCTAGGCTTACTCCTGCGCTGAGAACCTGCGAGAAGACGGATCTGCACCCGCTGTGGGCTCGAGAGACGCTGGAGACCCTGGTGCTGCTTGGGGCCCAACGGACTTTGGAGGTCTAGCACGAGTGGCATCAGTGAGGTGAGCTGCGGCCGGGCGCGAGCCGGAGGCGGCACCTGAGCACCTTGTGACTTACGTCCTGGTACTTTCCATTAAGCCACTGAGACTCACATGATTCCCTAGTCTCTGGAGGCATTATTTAACCGTATTTAGAGGTCGGCCACTGGTGTCTGCCCGCAGGACTTTCTTCAGTTCGCTCCATAAGTGGACTGGCTGTTTTCGACCTCTTCCGTCCCCGGCTTCAGCGCTCTGTTCTGAGCTGCACTGGACATTCTGCCCCCAGCCGTGGAACCTGAGAGCGGCGCTTCTGCCTAGTTACAAGGGTGGCTCCTACGCGCAAGCGTGGGGACGACTGCTTAGCCGGAAGACCTCGACACTTCCCTGGGGGAGTGAGCACTGAACGATCTGAACGCCCTGAGTGCTCGGGTGTCGGAGGATCGAGTAACTGGCCTCAAAAGACCTGGGCCCACCATAGTGCAGTCGGCTAGGAACTGCGCATAAAACTAGTGTGCAGTACTGAATGAACAGAGGGGGACGACTGCACGGCGCCCTCGCACCTGGGCGACGCACCACAACATAGAGACAAGCGGCAGCTGGCCGACTCCCCCTGACTGCTGCCCCGCAGGGCGTGAGTCCTCCACGCTCCCTGACCTCACGGTGTTATTTCCTGCAGACTGGAGGGGTGAGGGAGAGGCTGGAAAGTCTACTTACCAACCCCAGGGAGAATCACGCACGAAGGACATTAGGTAGGTGTGGAGGGAATTGGCCGGCGCCAGCAACGTAACAGAGGGGAGACCGAGGGAGCCCGAGAGGTGCAATAACACAGGGCTGAGTGGGAGCTGGCTGGAGGAGTGTGGTCCGCCAGCCTGCCCAAGGAGAAAACACAGGACAGGCCCCTTCTAAGAGGTGAGACCAAATAATCCTCAAAATCGCACGCAGAGTGGAAAGACCTGCTCCCACAGAAGCGCAATATGGGGAAACTGAGAGGCAAGAAAGAAGGGGCCCAACAACAGTCCGACACGGAATTGTCAGGGCATGGTAAGCAAGACGAACAGGATCAACCGCCTGACCCACAGCTGGAACTGCAGCTGGACAAAATCTTGGCAGCGATAGTGGACACCAAGACAACGCTGCAGCAAGATATAGCGCAAGTCGCGACATGGCTTGGCCTTCTGCGAGCGGACCACAACAAACTGGTGGACAGAGTCACGGCGGTTGAAAATACACTACAGACTGTGGTCCCGGTACATACTGCCCTTAAGTCTACTATGTCTGATGTCCTTGACCGAGTGGGAGCACTAGAAAAAAGGGCGGAGAAGGCAGAAGGGCGCAACTGCCGGAACAATGTCCGCATAGGAGGGCTGCCCAAAAAAATGGAAGGTACGGATATGGTGAAATATCTGGAGGAATGGCTCAAGACGGAGGTGGCTCCTGAGGGCCTATTGTCATTCTACACTCTGGAGAGGGCCCATAGGGTGCCTGCTAGGCCTCCACAACAAGGGCGACCCCCGAGGCCGGTGGTGGCGAGGCTGCTGCACTACCGGGACAGAGACCTTCTGCTCCAGAGAGCGCGCATGTATGGGCCATATCAAGTGGGAAACAATAAGGTGAACCTTTTTCCGGACTATACCTACAAAACACAACGGAAACGATCCTCCTTTTTGGCTATTAAAAGAGAATTGCGGGTGGAGGAGCTCCAATACTCGCTGCTATTCCCGGGTAAATTGTGCATCATTGTTAATGGCTCGACAAACATCTTTGACACACCGGAAGAAGTCTGCGAATGGTTAGAACTCTATAGAGCGGGAAAGGATGGTACTGACCGCAAGGCGCGGAGCCCCACGGAGTTGCAGCAGCAGAGAAGATCGAGAAGACTACGACGTCGCCAGGGAAGTCCGAGAGGGCCACTATCGCAGCAAGCGTCGGAACGGAGGGATGCGCTAGAGGCGGTAATGGCTTTGTCGAGCCCGCACAGGCACCACTCTCCGGAGAAAGCAGACTCAGACATCGGCGAAGAAGGCTCGGATGAAGGGCAATCTGAGGCGGACAGCACGCACCTCCCGCCGGTTACACCAGCCACAGCAGATGATATGCTGGACGCCAGCTGAAGCGACTATGAGACAGTGAATAGAACACCACCTTGGCATTGATGGTCCCTCCACAGCAGGTTTGATGGGAGGAGGGAGTAGAGATGGAAAAAGGGGGTGGGCAGAGACATGTAGAAATGGAGGTAGATGAGCCAGGCGAAACAGCCGACCTATAGACCGATAGCTGATGGGGGCCTCTGGACACCCGCCATTGGAACTAATTGACTCTAGGCTGATTGGGGGGAGAGGGAAGAACAGGGGGGCTTGGCTCTACAGGGCCCAGTTGCTCAATGCGAGCTGGAGGAATTGGGGCAGCTACCCGTTGGTGACCAGCACCCCCTCACTGCCCATAAGGCACACCAGCAGGGACTGTTGTTGGGCTTAGCAGTTGAATGACGGAAGTCATGGTTTGGATGGGGACTAGGTGGGAAACACTAGGATCTGTTCTTGGGGGGTGGGGGGATTGGGACAGTTGGGGGGACACTGGGGGGGACCACCACCTATGTAGCAGCAGAGAAATGTTTTCGATCCCATAGAATGCTTTGGGAAAATGGCTAATTCAAATAATTTGAGATGTATAACCTGGAATGTGAGGGGGCTGCACACTATGATTCATGCTTATCTGGTTCGAAGGGGGGTACATATAGCACTACTCCAAGAAACACACTTAACAAAAGTCGAGGGGATAGCGCTGCAGCGCAGATGGAGGGGCCAAGTATACAACACGACCTACTCCGCATTCGCTAGAGGATCACTGATTTGGATTAGGGCGGGTGTTCCTTTTCAATTGACTAGGCAGACAATTGATCCGGAGGGTAGATACGTAGCGATTGAGGGGAGGCTCAGCGGCAGGGATATCGCCCTATATGCAGTGTATATGCACCCAACACTGACCAGCTGACCTTCATGACGAAGTTGTCTGGTGCTCTAGCGCATTACCTGGCGGGTCCAATTGTGCTAGGGGGACTTCAACTCTGTAGCGGATGTCTCGCTGGATAGATCCCACCCTCCTCTGGCAGACTCCCCAATACACCGTTTGACCAAAGGCAGACTGGATTGGCAGGTGCGTTTGGGATTGATAGACGCCTGGCGCGCGCACCACCCGAGAGATCGAGATTACTCCTATTTCTCTGGCATGCAGGAGCTGCACGTTAGGCTCGATGCGGTGCTGTGCTCCCCGTCAGTACTGCCCACTATTGTGCAAACCGAATATCTCTCCAGAACAATCTCAGATCATAACCCCCTGCTAGTCTCCATGGAATGGATGGTTGGGGTCTCGAGTGTCCCTACTTGGAACCTACGGCCTGAAACGTTAGACGACCCACTTTTCCATGCGGCGCTTGAAGAGGGGATAACACAATATTTCACAGTCAACGCTGGGACAGACACGTCGAGGGCGAGAGAATGGGACGCCTTTAAGGTGGTCGTCAGGGGGCTCTGTATAGGGAAGCATGCAGGTGTACGGAAGGTGCTCCAGGAAGATCTGGATAAAGCTGAAACTAAAATACAAGAGGCTGAAGCGGCTAGACCTGGCCGCCCTGGCCTACAGGAAGAGATGAGTGCAGCCAAAGAAGCGGTAGCGGTGGAAGTGGAGCGCTTGCGCTGTTTTGACCACAGGAACTACACGATGAGGGTGCATGCAGAGGGAGACAAGGCAGGTACACTGCTAGCCTGGCTGGCCAACCCACAAAGAGAACCTCCCCTATCTTGGCTTTAGAGAGTGAGGAGGATGGAATGATCTACACCCAAAACGACATTATGCAGTGTTTCAAGCGATATTATGAGGATCTCTATAAAAGTAAAATAGAGATCGGAGCTCCTTTAGCAACACTTTCCTAGACGAGCTGGACCTCCCAGGACTAGACAGAGAACAGGCGGAAGACCTGGGGAAAGAGATGGAACTGGGGGAAATTCGGGGTGCCATTAAATGTATGGCCCGCAGTAAAACGCTGGGGCTAGATGGGTTACCCATAGATTTTTAGGGAAAATATGTAGACCTGTTGGCGCTGAGGCTCCAAGAAGTATATAAAGAGGCCAAACAGACGGGCCACCTACCCCAATCAATGCGCATACCATTGCTGAAGCCGGGGAGGGAGAGTGGGAACACGGCCTCATACAGACCGCTGTCGATGTTGACCACCGACTATAAGATCCTAAGTATCATTTTGGCGGCCCGACTACTGAAACACATGACCACACTGGTCCATGAAGACCAGGCCAGTTTCATACCTACGCGGAACACAACCGCTAACATCAGGAGGTTGATCCGACTTTTAGATGGAGACCACCAGGACACGCAAACACC